>NC_142011.1:80951504-81307754 GCF_049901735.1 Notechis scutatus
GAGGTTCTACTATATGTTCTCCACGCCGTGAGTTATTTGTAAAGTAATAAAGGCAGGTGAAAAACCGAATAAAATATTCTGCTTTTATTGGGGTGTTTTTTTTTTGACAATACAACAATCCTGTGAAGTGGGTTGGGCTGAGAGAGAACAACTGGCCCAAAGTCACCCAAATTGGCTTTCATGCCTAAGATGAGACTAGAACTCACGGTCTCCTGGTTTCTAGTCTGGTGCCTTAAGCCACTACACCAAACTAGAAATAGGAGAGACAGAAAGAGAAAGAAAGAGAGAGAGAGAGAGAGAGAGAGATTTCATTTTGGCAGAGTTATGAGAAACAAAGACTGGCCTCCTACTGTACCTCCCTTTTAGGGATGTCTGCTAGGTAATTCAGAAAAATTAAGATGGTAGCATCTTAAAGCACATGTTTTTCTGGGTTTTGTGAACTTGAAACAACTTGACAAGTAAAAGGATTATTGGGCCCTGATCCTGTTTCAATCTCCCTTCCTTAGCAATGCAGGACTGCCTTTGCTCTTTGCAGCTACTCTCTAGGAAGCTATGGGATGTTTGACAGGTTTTTTTTTTAAGGGGAGGAAGTTGAAGACAAGGTCCAAGAAGGTTACCCCCCATTTTGATCACAACTCTTATCAACTGATATAAAGAGACCAAAGCACTAATTAGAGTTAGCAACACAGTGGCTCCAATTTTGTAGGAGCACCCCAGATCAATGTGGCAAAATGTGAATTGGGGGCAAAGACACACATGCTTTTCTCAAAAGTTGCCCCCCCCCAATAGCCCATGGGCCACAAGAGGCAGCTGCCAGAAATTGATCCCTTCAAACTAATACAAATTGGGTGGCTGGTGGTAGAAGTCGTCTTTGGCTGCTTGTGCGGTTCAGCTCTTTTTCCTACTTGGTGGGGCTCCAGATGCATTTGTGAAGCCCAGCTGGTAGCAAAGGAAACATAATGCAAGGGAAGAAATAAATCTGGGGAAAGGAACAAACAACACCAATTTCTGGATACCAACACATGCTTATTTTTTTTATTGCAAATCCCTTCTTCTTCAAATAGAATTCCCAGGACAAAGTCTGTGTAAAGTTGCATAAAGATCAATTATCAAACCCAAGTTTAGTCATCTGATAACTGGACATTTCAAAACCCACTTTAGAAAAAAATGATATCTTCACACAATTGTGCAGATAAACGATAAGGCTAAAAGGTATGAAGCTGCTAGCAAAATCCCTCTGATGTGTAGGCACTTTTCCCAGGTAGACGATGCATCTTCTGAGCTTTTTCACCCATGAGGGTCTTTTTATGTGAACACCACCTTTTGCTGCCCTGGCACACTGAAATGCAAGCTAGCCATGTGTATATATACACAAGGGTAGGCATGGCAGCAAGCCCCATGTGAGTCAGGTCAAGGTGGTGATTAAAATGCTGGCAAGAAACCAGGAACCATGAATTCTAGTCCTCCCTTAGGCACGAAATCCAGCTGGATGACTTTGGGCCAGGCATTCTGTCTCAACTTATCCTATCTCAGTTGCTGTTCTGGTGGGGGAAATAGGAGGCAGGAACATTATGTACTCTGTCTTAAGTTGTAAAAATAAAGGTGGGATGTAACTCTGATAAGAAATAAGTAAAAACTCATTTTTTCCAGGTTTCTTGAATGGTATGAAGGTATGCCTAGATATGAAGGTATTGAATTCTACCTGCAGTGGAGGAATATTGCTATATATTGCAGATGTGCCTGCTAATCAGCTATCTTCTATTTGTTCAGGGTATGTACAGGAAAGGAGGATCCATACAAAAGATATTCATCGTTATGAATTTCAGATCTTTTTCTGATTGGAGGAATGGCAGAAATGTCCCACTACTCTTCCTTCCTTTCATTGTGCATATTTATATATTTATTCAATTTCAGTAGCCGTTCAACTCAACCAAGTGACTATGGGCGGCTTACAGTTCTAAAATTATAAAAAACACACACACACACACACACACACACACACACACATTAAAAACAGCCACAAAATAAATTAAACAAACAGCAGCCTTGGTGATTAATCAACTAATAATAAAGCCAAGAAATGGGGCCATTAGCACATTCAAAGCCCTAGATACCTAATTTTTGCAAAAGGCCAACAGGGTTGGGACTGTTCTAATGGGGGGGGGGCAGGGAGAGAGGATATTCCGCAAGGCAGGAGCTACAGCAAAGAAAGTTCATCCTGCCAATTGTCACTCTTTAGTTGACAGGAACTGCAGCATGCCCAATCTGTTGGATTGTGTTGGGCGTATAGAAACTCTTGGAAAAAGATGATCCCTCAGGTAACCTTGTCCCAAGCCATTCTTTTGGTTTAAACCTGAAGCCTGCATTGTAAGGAAGCAAGATCTGCACAAAATTAACACACTAGCTCCTTCTGGCTTTCCTCATGGCTTCACAAAAGGTGTGAAGACGTGAATGGGACTGTGACGTTAGCTCTGGCTCCACCTTCGCCTTTATGGTGTCAATTTGAAGGGAGTTTCTAAGTGTCTTCAGCTTTAGGGAATCTCATGTTGCAGTGAACAAATGAACTGCTCTCTCTCTCTCCCTCCCTCTCCCTCTCTCTTCCTCCCTCCTTCTCCCTCCCTCCCTCCCTCCCTCTCTCAGAACCAGGGAAGTTGGAGACACAGCCTCACCCTTCCATTGCTCAGTCTGCAGATAATTCCCCAAAAGCAAGAATAAAGGGCTTATAGAAACCCATGTTGAATGCCACAAGGCCAGAAAGATGGGACATACATCCAATTAACCACAACTAAGGGTGTTAATTGTCCAGCTCATATTTATCCAGAAGAATTCAGTTCTGGGGAAGGCTGAGCTTGCTTAATATAGTATACATGGCATCAAATTGCCTTGGGAGAAGACCCAGTAATAAATATATCATGGTGTGAATTTACATCGATATGGATCAGCCTTTCATCTCTCTGAAGAGAAGGGGTATCTCTCTCTCTCTCTCTCTCTCTCTCTCTCTCTCTCTTTTTAACATCACTTTGCATTTCTCACCAAGCAATCTTTGCGTGTTCCATCTGAGTTAAGACTGGGAGAGAAACTACTGTAGTGAAAAACAAATTGCCAGCTACATATTGCATAGGAAGTTTGTATGATATATCTATCACCTAGCACGGCGACACGCATTTGATTTACTTTATACCAAAGCAAAAGGAGCTCAGATTTAAAACCAGAAAGCACTGTTCCATGACTATTAAGATGGAAATATTTGAATGGCTGAGAAGCATTTTAATAACTGGTTAAAAAGGGAAAGAGGAAAAAAACACACGTTAGCATGCATGCATTTGTGCAAAAGTAGGAAACAGGGCAATACTTGGTCCAGATTAGCAGCTAACATCAACATTTATTTCATCATGTTTTCTCTTCTGGTGATAATTGAAAAGACCTTCTCATTTGACAGGTTTGGGAATGACAGATATGAAAAGGATTGTTGCCTATTCTTTCTTCACATTACAATTTGCAAAAAGGGGAAGATTGTTTTTCTACGTGACAGCTCTCCACTGCAGAAAAAAGGAGAAGTAAAGTTATTTGCTAAATCAGTCATAGTAGGTAAGTCTATTCTTGAATTGAGCCTCCATGTTTAAAGGCAGTATATCTTGAGCACCTGATACTGGATGCCAGGAACAGGAAAACTGCTGATCAATTTCTAAACTATCACAAGCTAACAGAAAGTATGATTAAGCTGATCTCCGATCCATATTTTCAGGACTCTTATTTTGTTATGCAGTATTGTGGATTTATACAGGTAATCCTCAGTTTACAGTTACTTAGTGTTCAAGTTACAACAGACTCCTCAAAAGCTACTTATGACCCATTTTTGAAGTTCTGACCCCGCCCCCAGTCATATGACATTTTGGGTGCTTGGCATTTATGCACATTTGCAGTGCCCTGAGTCTGTGATTTATGATGGTTTTGCTGGACAGTAACATTTCTGGTTTCTAGCAAAAACTGCTCCATAGAGATCAATGGAGTTTGTTTAACAACCACGGAATTCGTTTAATGACTGCCACAAAAAATGTCATAAAATTGCCAAGCTCAATTACAGTTGTAACATAAGGACCAGGGGTGGGATTCTACCAGTTCGCACCTATTCGCTAGAACCGGTTGTTAACATTCTAAGCAGTTCGGAGAACCGGTTGTTAGAAGAAATTACTGGCCTAATCCTGTAAGAAAGGCAGGAAGGAAATATTCTGATGTTGCTTCCAGAAACTGCCTCTCCATTAACTCTTATTACATTCTTGGCAAGACTAGACTTCCTGTCTCTGGAATGTCTCTGGAGTTTTTCCTCCCTCCTTTGCTGGTACTTTGCTTGTGTGGAGTGACCATTCAAAGTTGCAATGGCACTGAAAAAAGTGACTTTATGATCATTTTTCACACTTACGACTGTTGCAGCATCCCCACAGTCATGAGAGGTCAGGCGAGAGATGAGTGCCTCAATGTGAGTGATGTTGAGTTGGCCACGCCCACCCAGTCACATGACTACCAAGCCACACCCACCACCTAAGCCACACCCACAGAACCAGTTATTAAAAAATTTGAACCCCACCCCTGATAAGGACTATCTAATTCTGTAAAATATTCTACAAAGTTTGTTTATATGTATTATTAAAAAGCCATCTTATATTGAATGGAATGGGCTTCTAATACTCTTTATATATTATTCTCCTGAAAAGGAGAGACTTAGTTGAGAAGGTGCAAATGGATCCTTCACCAAATTATATTTAATTTCATCTATATGCTTTAAATCTTCCCCTGCTTTGGTTATTTCCACTTTTAGTTGTGGTTAAATCCACCAAGAAGTTTCTTTTATTATTATTATTTTGCCATCTATTATTCCAAACAAGATGGAAATGGATGAATTTGGTTACATTTCATCTCGCGAAGGCAGAGAAGGAAATTGCTTGAAAATCATCTGCACTTCAGTGTCTGCGTGATATTTGTGCAGAATGAAAACTTGTTCAATGGTGATTTTTATATTGCAGCTTGGATTACATGGGTTGATATTCCTTTTTGAAAATCCTGTAGCAGCACCGTTTCCCCTCTCAAGCCAGGAGTATTGATGTGAATGCCATCCTTTAAATGACTTTTCTACAGGTGTATTTCGTTGTGCCCCATTATCTTTTGCCACTGCAGTACGGGGCTGATACAATGACTCCATAATAACACACTGCCTCAGTAAGGGCCACTTTGCAAATTATGTTTTTCCCTAGCATGGATATTAATCAATGCGTGGGGAAAAGGCTACTGCAACTTTCTAACCCTGCAATTTTCAGCATGCGAACTTAGCAATATCTCCCAGTGGGTGTAAAAGACTTATTCTTTAGTCAGCAACCACATTTTGAATACTGTACAGGATGATGAAACCCAGAGCCCCCTTCCATAAAAATTGTAAAATAAAAAGAAAGATTTTTTGGGGGGGAGCAGCAAAATGAACAGTTAAAATAAATACAGGTCTCAATTTACAACAGTTCATTTAGTGACCATTCAAAATTACTACAGCAAACAGACTGTTTTTCACATTTAATAACCGTTGTAGCATCCCCACGCCAATGGTGGGATTCAAATTTTTACTACCGGTTCTGTGGCATGGCTTGGTGGGTGTGGCATGGCTTGGTGGGTGTGACATGGCTTGGTGGGTGTGGCAATGGCTTGGTGGGTGGACATGGCTTGGTGGGTGTTTGGTGGGTGTGACATGGCTTGGTGGGTGTGGCTTGGCTTGGTGGGTGTGGCATGGCTTGGTGGGTGGGTGGTGGTGGGTGTGGCTGGCTTGGTGGTGGTTGGCTTGGTGTGGCATGGCTTGGTGGGTGTGGCATGGCTTGGTGGTGTGGCATGGCTTGGTGGGTGTGGCATGGCTTGGTGGGTGTGACATGGCTTGGTGGGTGTGGCTTGGCTTGGTGGGTGTGGCATGGCTTGGTGGGTGTGGCTTGGTGGGCATGGCAGGGAAAGGATACTGTAAAATCTCCATTCCCTCCCCACTCCTGGGGGAAGGTTATCACCGGTTCTCCGAACTATTCAAAATTTCTGCCACCGGTTCTCCAGAACTGGTCAGAACTTGCTGAACACCACCTCTGCCCCATGCCCACATGATTAAAATTCAGATGCTTGGGAATTTGTTCCTATTTATGACGGTTGCAATATCCTGGGGTCATGCGATCAGTTTTTGTGACCTTCTGACAAGCAAAATCAAAATGGAAGCCAGATTCACTTAATAACCATTTAACTAACCTAACCACTGCAATGATTCACTTAACAACTGTGGCAAGAAAGGTTGTAAAAATGGGGCAAAACTCACTTCACAAATGTCTCACTTAGCAACCTACATTTTGGCTTTGTGGCCGTAAACGAAGGACTACATGTATCCCTGTATTGCTTATAGCTCGATAAAAGGAGTTTCTGTATAAATAGTTCCAACATATTATTTGCCAACTTTTAGCTGGAGCCACCCATCCAATTGCTTATGAGTTTTTATTAAAAAATCTTAGAAAACAAAAACAAAAACAACATTTTCACTCTTTTTTGTTATTAATACAGTTGGGTGGTGGGTGGATAGTCAAATTATTCTACTGCAACACAAACTCATATGGATGGCGGGGATTTATACCAGTTTTAAAATTAGGCCTGGGCCCTGATTCAGTAAATAGACGAATAAGCCAAATTTAATTTCCCCCTGAGAGTACCCAGTTGGGTTCAGGTCAAATTAAAGCAAGCTTGGAAGTGTGGACCTTCTCACAAACATCTGTAACTGATTTTAAATAGTAATCATAGTAGACTCAATGTCGGGAATCTTGACAGCTTTGCAGTTGTCAAAATGTTATTAAATCCTAATTTATTGGTGAACATTTCTATGAAAATAACAAAACTTTGTAGGGCGGCACCTTATTAAGAAACTTGCCAAATTATTTTTAAAAATTGTCCTTTTATGGATTTGTAGAGGAGAGAATTGGGCGGAAAGTTGATGAAATGCCACCTTCAAGTTCCTTAGTTTTAGACAAGGAAAATAAAAGGCATATAATGGTAATAGACTGGGTGTAATGGAACTTGAGGCAGTAGTTTGGTGTAGTGGTTAAAGCTTCAGGATAGAAACTGGATATTCACGTAGATACTCAGCCATAGAAAAGAAGCAATGACAACCCACTTCTGAGATAACTTGGCAAGAAAAGCCTTTCCTGTTACACATCTGTCCACTTGTTCACTCTTAGGCATTTCAAAAGTAGGAGATATTCTTTCAATCAGGATAAAATAGGGTTTTGTGTCTTCTTCCTCTGTCAATCTGGGATTTTTTTTTTTTTATCTTTGCGACCCCGTGTACACGTTTTGAAAACTTTATAAAGCTCAATATGTCCTTCTGGTGACTATATGCCTTGAAGTAGTTCTATCAGCACCGTAAACTCCTCTCTTCTTGTCTCTCTTTCACCGCTTTCCCATTCTAGCCTATCTTTTCCTTTCTGTTGTTGGAAGAAATATCCTTCTGGGTTCAGTTCCCAGTGGGGAAAAAGACACTGGAAACATGGAGGCTGTTTGGATGGAGGGTTTAATGGTGGACAGGACCACATGGCTTGGAGCGCCAAAGTGAAAAGGACGATCACATGCTTCAAGATGTTGGTTGAAGGAAAAGAAGGGAAGGGGAAAGAGCTGAGATGCTGAGAGACCCTTAGTTATATACCCTCTGTTGGGCCCCACCTTAGTGTTTCCTGTTCCTGTGTAAGAAATGTATCCCATTGGCTGTCAGACTCCCAGGGGCGGGGGTCTTAACTAACTTTGTAGGCTTTGTCTGGACCACATGGCTTCACCTGAGTGCTGGCTGATGCAATCTTCCCAGGCCAGGTGGTAAGATGGGCTTTGTTATGTAGAATACTCTGGCCCAGGTCTTAATGGCCTGCCCATTAACAAAGGTGGTGGGGTGAGCTTCTGCCTCTCTGAGTTTCTACTTCCCTTTTAGGGGAAATATTCTGACTTTTTAATATTTCCTAGGATATTTCACTTTTCTAGGAGAGGGATGGGTGCTAACTTCCTACACTATGTCCCTCTCCGAAGTTTTTCTTCTTTTTCTTAATTAATTAAAGCCTTTCCTCTTGCTGTGGCTTTAACATCTCTATAATGTATTGGGTCCAATACATCTGGCTGGCATTAGCTTTTGCTTTGGTTTAACTACAGGTCTCTGGTGGATATCTGTGTCTACCAAAGTAGTAGCCCTCTTCTCAGGGAGAATTGGTCCTTTCTGCCTTTTCTCTGTCTGTTTGGTTAGCCTCTGGTAAGAGGTCTGGTTTCTGCAGCTCGGATTTTGGCTAATTCCCGCGAAGTCTGAACTCTGCGAGGGCCAAACTACTTTCTTTTGCAGCCCCCTTTTCAGCCAAAGCTTGCTTTTTAAAATGAAATATTTAATGAACTCCTTGCACTTAAATGCAAGGAGTTCATTAAATATTACATTGTTCATTAAAAATTACATTGCTTCCCCCATGTTGGATATCCCACTTTTATTTTTTTAAGTATATCCAAGTCGGTGGGTTCCAAAACACAAGAGAAGCAACACAACAACACAGGTCTCTAAGCCATACACACATTCACAAGCTAGTATTCACTGCTCAGCATTACTTCACTCTTCCCCACTGCTACTACATCTCTTTCTACTGCTCCTCCAACTTTTACACCTTGTGAATCCGACTATTGGAGAAAAGTATCTCTTTCTAGCTGCTTTATCATTCTCCCACACACACACCCCAACATTACCACAACCAGTTGTCTAACAACAACATAGCCAAGCTACAACATAGCTTTTATACCCAAGGTTCCTGGGCTGGCTGGGGAGAGTGCTTAAAGAGACAGGACAACAGCAGCACAGGTGCAGGCTATGTTCTAAGCAGCTTGTCCTCTCACAATGTGTTTAGATGGCAAATCTAATCTGGAGGACTTTTTACACTGAATCTTGTAGTAGGGAGCTCAGAAAATAGTGTAGCGCTCAGTCCTATGAATGGGATTTGGAAGAGAATGCAAGATGTGCACACATACTCCAAATACGTATATATGTGTGTGAATATAGGGAGGAACAGGTCAAACTATATGACTAAGAACTTCATGTCCCCGCATAAATTCACCAAGCTAGGCAGGAGAGCTGGATAATGTAATCCTGGACCAGATTACAAAATGTCAGAGAGGAGAGATCCAGAAAAAATGGGAGACTTTAACTGCTCAGAAACCAACTCAATCAAAACTGCAGAGTTGCAAAAATTGTTGACTGGCCTTGCTGATGATTTCATTTTCCAGAAGTCTGAATGTGAGACAAGGGAATCAGCTGTCCTAGATCTGAACCTAACCGATATGGAAGGGCTGGTTGAAAAAGTAAAAGCCCTGGGAACTTTGCGAAGAAGGGACCACATCCTTCTGGGGTTTAAGAGTCTTCGGACTACATTTCAGGACAGTCCATTTTAACCAGAGAGTCAGATTAATGTGGTGCTTAAAATGGTTAAAGACATTGATCTAGAAACTACACTAGACTAGGAATTGTACTCCCAGAATGGGACAACTCGTGGTGGCCAGCTCAACAGGGCTAGCTTACTGCTGCCAGTTTGCTACTGCCACTGCCTCTGTTGATTTGCTGCTGCCAGACCATTGCAGGACAACTCCATATGGCCAACTTGCTAGCAGTGGTGAGTCAGGCGCTTTGAGCTGGCCACAGTATGTAGTCCTAGACCCTTCTAGTCTTGCCTCAATACAAACCAGTTGGGCGACTTTGGGCTAGTCCTCTTTCTCAGCCATAGGAACGAGGCAATGACAAACCACTTCCAAAAATGTTGCCAAGAAAACCGCAGGGATTTATTCTCGCAATTGTCAGGAGCCAGGATTGACTCAAATGCAGAGGGGTGGTGGGGAGAGAGAGATAAGAGTGGGAGAGAGAGGGGGAGAGAGAGAGAGCGAGAAGGAGGGAGAGAGAGGGAGAGAGAGAGAGAAGGAGGGAGAGAGAGGGGAGAGAGAGAGAGAGAAGGAGGGAGAGAGGGAGGGAGGGAGAGAAATACACGGACAGAAATCTTCAGTATAAAGAGAATGCGTAAGAGTTGGGAACATCAGAAAAATAAGATAATTGGATATCAGTTGCCCAATATCCCAATAAAAAAAGTAGTCGGTTTAGGAAATCCTTGTGAATCCTTGCATAGGAAGTCAATCAATTAAGCTAAGAATTAAAAGGGGCATGTATAGGAAATGAATGATGGAAGTACCAGTCACCTATATCCATAGAAGAAAAAAGAGAAGGGTTCCTCTCTATTCTGTGTTGCTCAGACCATACCTAGAATATTGCATTCATTTCTGAGCACTGCAAGTTAGGAAGGTTTTGACAGTCTGGAGCCAATCCAAAACCCGGCATAAGGCCTGGAAGAAAACAGTCAAAAGAAACAGGAGGAGATCGGTATGTTTAGCCTTGATAAGAGCACAGCTACAGGGTGATATCATAGTTGTCTTCAAGTATCTAAATGGCTTTCATGCAGGCGACAAGGTAGACTTATTCAGAATAGTTCCAGAAGATAGAACAAGAGCTTGACTTGCAAGACACAGATTTAGTTTTGACTTTAGGAAACATTTTCCTAAGGATAAGAGTTGTTCAGTGGTGGAAGAAACTGACTGGGGAAAAGATGGTTTGGGGATAATATCTGTTGAGGTTGCTGTAGGTTTTCTGCAATAGGCATGAGGTTGAACTAAATGTTCCCCAACTCTAATATTGCTTAATTGAAATGGGTTTTAATTTGTTATCCCACGCACAATTATATATTTGTGATCCTTTATTGTATCCAGACAACAATCCTCTAAGATTGGGGAAGGGGGAGGCAGAAAGCTTGGTCCAAGATTGCTAAATGAGATCCCTAACTGAATGGCAATGTCTTGTTGGGTTGACTTAGTCCAAGCCAGACCATTGGGATGTGATAAAATTCCTCCCTCAGATGACCAGTGCACAAAGCCATGGTCTGAATGAGGATGCTGATAAATCATTTACTCTTTGTCATCATCTGGCTACTAAGCAAATGCACATCCTTGAAACTATCAATGGTTACCTGATGCTGGAACCTATGCAATTTAAAAGGAGACACACTTAAGGAGATACAGTGCTTTCCAATAAAACCTCTTAGATAAGAGAAATGGTTTAAATGCACAGAAGTCCACTGAATGGACTCATATTTCTGTATATGCAGTGCTCCCTGACGTGGTGTGTGTGTGTGTGTGTGTGTGTGTGTGTGCTTGCTCGCTGGGGGTGGAATATTAAAGACAAGAAAGTTAGCAGGGTGAGTGAAGGGTGTAAACAATATATTGGGTATCCTTAAAGGAATGCAGTCATAACAAACCATTGAAATTTCCATAAATAACACATCACCCATTTAACTACTAATTTATTATTCCAATTCTGATTTTCAAATTACCGAAAATGAGCTGCTTAAAACACACACGTAAGTCCTACTAATCTAAAGCAGCCTTCAAAGCAGTGGCATCCAAATCAAATATATCAGCCTATTGTGGAGCAATCAGTTGGCTATTATAACCAAAAAAAAAAAAAAAAATTAGGGCAGGAAAAACAAACCTTATGCAGTGAAATCAGCCACATGAAGCAAAGTTCTTTTTGAAAGTCTCCTGTGAAATCACAGCCTGTGCACCAAATTAGGTGGGTTAAAACAGCAGGCCATCATTAATAACTAGGGCCACCGTTTTGATTATGCCCTCATAATACGTTAGAATCTGCAAGATGTATGGGTTGAAAGAAATTATAGATCCTGGGGAGAAAAGATATCTAAGCATTGCTACATAAAGGCTTAATGTAAAGGTACTGCCACATTCTGAATTGCAAGTGATTACATGGCAAATCACTTAAAACCTGCCTGCCTGCTTTGACGTAATGATATTTTTGTAGAAACAAAGAAGAAACCTTTTCAGGCTAATCACTTTGCTATTTATATTTAAATTTATATATATATATATATTTCACATTTTCCAACTATATTTTTGGACTCTGAGTTGTCAAGTGGCTGGACAAAGCAGTGTTAAAAATTCAACAACCCTAATTACTAGTCGAGCAGTATAAAAACCTCTGAATAAATGTCAGTCCAGGAGATAAGCTCTTATCTTAATCTAATGGCTCCACAGACTTAATTTGTCAGGCCGGCCTGGTTGATGAAAAACAGGTTTCTATTCTCCAGCATTCAGCATTTGCGGCAACATCTTTCCAAATCTTTGAAGTTGGATAGCAATACCAGCAGCAGAACAGTCCTGAAAAAAAAAGTAATAATTCCGGTGACGAAGCCAATTTAATTCCTATTGTCCTGTTACACTAATTAATACTGCTCTTCCTACACTGGTGCAAGAGAGACAAAAATGAAGCCAATTTATTTTTAGATTTGTTACATTCTGGGCTAATTGCTCTCACCCCCCCCACCCGCCCACCCCCGTCTATCCCCCACCACACACAATGTGTTAATCATTGTGGGTCCCTTCTGGCATGAGAGAAACAGGATTTGAAATGAAGGCCTCTTCAAGGAACCGTTCAGAAAGACCAGGACAATCAATTCTTCTATCTCACAAAGTAAGACACATTCTGGTGGCTGTGTGGAGGATTTGATTTGATTTGATTTGATTTCCCCCCTCCCCAAACATTGGATCCTGAATGATGACTGTATCCTTGGAAAGCTCTTCTTCTTTAAAGAAGACTTTAAATGCAGTTCATGCTGAATGCACGCCAGTGTCAACAGACTTCATGCCAAACAAGTCGCAAAAGGAACGATTTTGACCTCAAGTTAATGCTCCCTCCCTCTCTCTTTGACCCACAGTTATACGTGCTTGATAAATTCTGTGTAATTTTTAAAGACTGATGACGGTCACAGCATTCTGGATTTAAGAGATAATGGAGATCTTAAAAAAACAAAGGCCACTTTTAATTTTTTTTTTAAGCCTTTCAGCATGAGCAGGAAATGCCACTATATCTATGGGACATGTCTGCATTGTGAAACCATCAATTATAAACTTCTTATAGGGTGGGGATGTAAGCTATAAAACATTCTGCAATTAGAAAGGCATAAAACCAATGTAATGGAGCACAGAATCACAGCCACAGCGATGTGACAATCTCAGAATTGCCAAACAATACCAGTTCCGTAAGCTCATCTCACCAAGGAAAGGATAGATCGCAATGAGAGAGAAAGAAAAAGAGACCCTAGCTAGGTTTCCAATTTCCCTTTATTATAAAATCCCCTCCTGTTATTCCTTTTAATTTCTTGGTGATAGATTTGTTGCATTTCTATAAATAGCCTTTCCCAGAATCCAAGGCTGCCTTTTTAGGAACTGAGCCAATTTTAGGCCATATATGCGCTGTTGTGAGTGTGGACCACAAACTGTGTCTGGAGTGCAGGAAATTGAGATGATGTCGTCTTCTCTTTGCTGCACCGCACATACAGTCGAACCCATATATTTTTTTCTGCTCTGAGTTGAAAGTATGTTTTCTAGTATATATATGTGTTGTTGGCCTGCATGTGGCTGTTTGGTTTGCCTGTTGTGCTTCTCCTTTTTAGGCCATCCCTGTACTTTGATCGGCTACTTTGCAGAGGCAGAAGTTTCTTGCCTGAGTTTCTTAGTAAGGTCACCACTCGGGCTCTTTAGGAACCGAACTGAATCTCTTCTAGTCTCAAACGCCTGCATAAAAGATGAGGCTGGCAGCTTTGGGAAAGAAAAATAATGACTCAAAGAGAAATTTGTATTGGTTTTTCAATCAATGGAGATCTGAACATCCAGGGTTAAAACTACCCTGCTGCTGAGAAGAGGCTACAGTAAGAGGGTTGGCACCCCTCTGTAAGAGAAAGAGTTTCTAAACTTGATAAATAAATAATAAAGTTTGTTGTTGAAAAACTGGGAAAATATAAGAAAGGAATTTTTATTTAAAGTTGGTGCTTGCATCTATATAAATTGTAGATATGTCAGTACGTGTGCTTCAGCTTTGTATGTATAAATACATATCCAATAAGATCCATATACAGACAGACACAGCTATCTGTGTGTATAGGTCTAGTAAGATACCATACATACACATAGCCAGTAAGAACCATACACACAGGTGCAAACATGCACATAGATGTCCATGCACATAGACACACATAGACAGATAGTAAGCCACGGTGGCACAGTGGTTAGAATGGAGTACTATAGGCTACTTCTACTGACTGCCGGCTGACTGCAATTTGGCAGTTTGAATCTCACCAGGCTCAAGGTTGACTCAGCCTTCTGTCCTTCCAAGGAGGGTAAAATGAGGACCCAGATTGTTGGGGGCAATATGCTGACTCTGTAAAATGCTTAGAGAGGGCTGTAAAGCACTGTGAAGCAGTATATAAGTCTAAGTGCTAGTGCTATCAGCCCAGGAGAGAAGCAATGTAAAGGTGCAGCATAGGAAGACATTAGGAGGTTTTATGTTCTGCAGACCATTTTGTGAACTGCATATTTTGTGGAAATTTGCTGACATCTGAATGATGTCCACATTCTTGATCCTCTTGATAATAATAATAAACTCTATGAAGAAAATAAGTAAACATGTTTCTTTGACTCTCTGTCAATCTGTATACCATAACCAAGAAATGGAAGACCAGCTAAAATTCGGTGAGTAGGAGTGAGTGAAATTATCTCTCTGTTGCAACCTGGGTGACAGGCTTGGGCCACCTGGAACCCATTTTTGACAGCCCTACAAACAATTCAAGATTGCTACTGAATATTAGTGGCAAAAAAAACCCCTACATTAAGACAATTTCATGTTGTTTTAGTCACACCAACCACAACAAAATAGGGACATAAGAACAGGGGTGTCAAACTCAAGGCCTGCGGGCTGGATCCAGCCTGCTGGGTGCTTAGATCTGGCCCTGGAAACAGTGAAGGACTAGCCTCTGCCAGCAAAAATGGAGTTCAGGGATGGCCGGCTGTGGATGCGAGCTCTGTTTTTGCTGGCGGAGGGTTGCAGGAGGTTATCACAGCCAAAAACGGAGCCCGGGAGCCTGTTTTCGCTGGCAGAGTGTTCAGGCCACCACAGGCACCCCCAACACAAGTGATGTCATACTGGCCATGCGCACTCTGGCCATGCCTACCCCAGTCCTCCAAGGTCAAACACAACCCTGATGCGGCCCTCAATGAAATCGAGTTTGAGACCCCTGCACTACAATATGCTTAAGACACCTATTTTCTTAAGAGGGGAAAAAGGGCTAGTGGCAGTAGGGCCCCAATGTAGGACTTGATCAGTGATGCCTCCGAACCTGTTCTAGCCTTAGCTGCATCTAAAGACACGATTATTATGGAATAAATATTGGCCAACAATGTCCCAGGGATATGTTGACACTTTAAACTGCTTTTGTTCTTCAAAATCACTTGTTACTACCGGTATTTTCATATTCATTTGCTCTTCTCAAATCAAAATATTTGCTGAAAGCAGGACATAGAAAAACAGGGTGGTGTGATTATGTTTTATTATGATATATATTTATAATACTGTGCTGCTGCTGAAATCAAACAATGATGGAGAAGGAAACATATTTCAGGAGGATATGTTGCCTGGCACCATCAGACGTACAGTGCAGTATATTTGGAGGGCCCGTAGATTGCTCCCTGATTGAAAAATCGGCAGTGTCTTAACTAAACGAAGAATCACATCAATCAGTCCTATATATTTGGAACCACTGTTTATGGTTGTAAATAAAGGCATTAAAATCTGCCTATTCACTCCAACAGTATTATCTGCTTTTGAATATTTGAAGCTACAGCAATCTTAAATAAAGCTATTCCCAAGTAAACACTGTTTGGATTATGCTATGGATTGTGATATAAAATGTCACCGTAGCATAAAATGTCACGAAGGAACCAAGATGGTAATCCACAACAGCTTCTGACTGGCGTCATTTCTGATGTTCCAGATCTTAATGGCCCCAATCTGCTATCCAGAAGCAAGTAAAGAACCCAGACCAGTCCCAGTAATGATACTGGGACCCATAACTCTAATAAACTAAAGGCACAGTATGAACGTCATAGTGCAAACATTTAAATTTCATTCTTGCCTTGGGACAGAACACTAGTGATTATTGCTTTGTAATCATATCAGTTTCTCCATCAGCAGCTTGAAAGGACTTCAGGTGGAAGGTAATTCAGAATTCCTGCCCTGGGCATTTTTCAGCTGAAGATATAACTCAGTGATAAGTGCTGATTTAAATTAAGGTTCTTAGTTGGGATGGAATTTTCCAGAATATTGCTTATTCTTCCTATTAATTGTCATAAACCCTAAGACATCTGTTGTGCTATGGAACAGAAAGTGAGCAAATTAAATTTTTCTGATGCTGAAAAGCACCAGCATCAGATCTAAATCCCTTTTCACCTACAAAGTCAACTACTGCTGTAATTTATTTGCAAGATTTCATTCCAATCTGCAGTTTGTTGCAGGACTTCTGCTTCATCAAAAGGAGTCACACAATAGGTCTTTTTTATTCTTACTGGACTGAGCTTCATCTCGCCTTAGTGACATCCTGTGGCCTATAAACTGATGTTGCTTATTTCTCACTTTTCTTTGAGGTAACTACATATCTTTTAGCATTGTGTCCAACCTATAACTAATGTTTTCTGAGAAACACATGGGTGTAGAAGGGCAATGGAGATTAGAGGAACTTCTGCTATATCTATAATTTCTCCATTTTGTGGAGAAGGCACAAACTCTATGGCCATGGACATGATTGGCCTTTGTTAGCATTGACCCTCTCTATCCTGCAGTGGGTTCTAGAAAAACAACACTGAGGGTTAAAGTTGACTAAGAGCAACTACAACAAGCAATCACTTGTTAATATACGTAAGGAACACAGTAGATCAGGGCTGTCAAACTCCCGGCCTGCGGGCCAGACACACTGGCCCAGTGGTGGGATTCAATTTTTTTTACTACTGGTTCTGTGGGCGTGGCTTGGTGGGCGTGGCAGGAGAAAGATACTTTAAAATCTCCAGTCAGAGGTGGTATTTGCCGGTTCTCCGAACTACTCAAAATTTCCGCTACCGGTTCTCCAGAACTAGTCAGAACCTGCTGAATACTACCTCTGCACTGGCCACACCCACACCCAGTTTCGCAAAGTGGAAAAAAAAGTACATCACATGATGCCTCCATGACGCTGTGAGTTTGACACCCCTGCAGTAGATGATTAGGAAAAAGCTGTGAAACTTCTGATGTTCAGAAAAGATTGTGGCCTATATGGCATAATGCCTCTTCCACACCACATTATACTAAGGTGCCTTCGAGTCAGTGTTGATTCTTGGCAATTGCTCGGACTACAGATTTCATGGAAAGGTTTTCCCAGAGGTGATTGCAGGGCTAAGAAAGAAATGACTGGCCCAAAGAAATGACTGGCTTTGTGCCTATGGCCTCCTGATTGCTAGTCAGATGTCTTAACCACTACACAAAATGCCTATATAGTAAGGAGTCACTGACTCAAAGGCATACACACCCAACCACAATTGGTTTTGATTTGGATAATGTGAGCAACTGCACTTAACTAATAATGTGAGCAACTGCACTTAACTAATATGTGAGCAACTGAATGCCTCTAGTTTTTTCTTGTGGTCACACGTGAGAGTGAAAATGAAGATGTCATGAACCTGGAAGGCAAACTAAGTTTATTCCTATGGTTTATCATTACTTGATGCTAACCAAACACACTCCACAGCTATAGACTGTTGTCTTGCTACATATTTGCAGGCCTCATACAACTCTGACTGTTCATAGGTTCAGTGCATTCACATGCATGCAACTGTATCTTACTATACGAATATATATTGCTTGTGTTAGCTTTGAACGTGCTTTGCCATAAAACTTAATGGTTTTGATGCTACATACCTAAAACGAAACGTTTGTCATTTTCAGTTGTAAATGTTTGTGCTCAACAGTCTTAATTCACTGTGTCAGATAAGAGGAAATCATGTTAGAATGTATTTATGATTTATCGCTCCTATCTAAACTCCAGAGATGTTGGGAAAATAGTTCTTCTTTTTAATCTAACAGGAATAGTCAGGTAAAACCCACACTAATCTAGTTCTCTGCTAGTGAGAAATAAAAAAACATTAGGTAGGCGATTCTTGGGTTTCTAACATTACAACAAGGAACTTTTGACTGAACCATATTTAGAGGCTCTGTTTCCTATGTTGAACATCTATTGCATGCTGGTGGATGTTGTGGTTGTATAAAGCAGAAGAAGTCTAAGAATTAAAGCTATGTCCAAGATCATTAGGGGTGGGCCAAAGAGTCTAAGCAGTGGACATTCCATGCATTTTTAAAATAAAAGAAGTATGATTCTAATCTGACATATGCTCTCGGTGATGGTATAAATGTTAGCTTACATGCTATCTGGGAGTCACAATCCATCTAAAGCTAAGCATTTTAGAGCTGTGCTTATCAGATATCTAGATGTGACCAAGATTATTCTGCTTTTCCCTTCCAATTTGGACATCTCCTCCAGCTGACAAAAATTCCCAGAATGTAGGCTGTAGAAACCCCACAAAGAGAAGTATGAGTTTTGGCATCGAAAACAAGCAAAGGGTGTAAGGTTTTAAATGACTAAACTTGCATGCACCATTTGGCGGGGGACTATGGGTCTCTTGTGTACATTTTGCTTGCTTGGACAAAGGGGACTTTTGCAGTAGGTGGATTCATGCCCTTTGCACATAGCTTCTGATCATAAACTTTATCCAGGTGTTACTGCCTGAAAATATGGTGAACCAGCCCATTGACAGTATAAACCTATCTAAGAGTAAAATTTGTTATGTTGAATGGAACTTGTAACCTGATGAATAGGTATACAGCTTCAGCCTTCAAAGGCCTACAGATTTCAAATGAAGCATTAGAAACCATTAGAAAAGCATATAGAGTGCTTAGAAGTAATTTTAATTACAGTTTATATGTAATTATTATTCTTATTTGCGTATTGGTGTAGAAAACAAAGAGTCAAGTTTCCTTCAGATTGAGCCCAAATAGTATTCTTGGCAATATAGTGGCCATTGCCCTTTTTCTGGACTTTTCTGGACTGCTTCCTAGTCTAGCTACACCCCTGCCATCTCCTAGTAATCTTCCTACCAAGTGTTAACTTGGTTCAATCCCACCTTTGCTTTTCAAGATCAAATATTATTTGAATTTTCTTTATATAAGCAACCTGGTGATCCAGAATCTCCTGATTCACTTAGCTCCTCAGTCTATGATCCATTCTTTTGTGTTTTTCCATCAACCTCCATCACCACAAGTAAGACTCTGATGGGAGCTGGGCAGGAAGATATTTGGATTTCAAGGAACCAAAAATTCCCACCTGAAGCCTGTCCTAAAATGTAAATCAAAGAGGCCCCAAAGTGTTCAGAATCTGATCCACTATTATTCTATTATTGAGTTGTAGAAACCTACAATCAGGTAAAGTTGTCAGGATTCCAAGTAACATACCCATAGCAAGCAAGATCTTGAGGCAGGCAAATTCTTCAAAGAATAGGTTTATTAGATATATCAAATTGGCACAAGCTGGTGAAAAACGACTCTAAATATTCCAGCGGTTTTCACCTGATTAAAAGTGAAAGTTTGTCACTTTCTCAAAACAATCAGTCACATGGTCCAATCAGGACACTGTCCAGTTGCTAGGTGACTCCAGTACCCTCCTTCCGAGCATCTGCAAGAATGTCCTTGGTTCCCATGAGAAAGTATTTTGTTTTGGTTACAAGACCCGAACTATCTCTATTCCCCCCTCCCTATCCTTCTTCCCTGGTGTGTCAGCTCTGAAGTCTCAAAATGGCCTCAGTCAGGCCAGCTTCAGGGTTGACATAAGATGTTCCTTTGCATTCTTATCCATTTGGGATGGGGTGGGATTAAAATAAGGGTTCCTTGTAGATGCTTAACAGATGTACTTCACCCCTTAAAATTCTTAAAAGCTTGGCCTACCTGCTTTGGAACTGGGAACCTCATCTTGCTATGGCAGGTTTGAAATAGTCCACAAGTAGAAATTATGTAATTCTGAAAAATGTGTTAATGTAGTCTTGAGTTCAAGGAATTGGATGATGAAATCAAACAGTTTCAACAGAAAACCATGTAGGAAAAGGATATTTCCCATTGTTAATTTTATTTTTATTTATTTGATTTGTCAATTGCTTACAAGATAATAGGTATAAGTATATACATAGTTATGAATACATGAAATGGGTACATATAAGAAAAATAAAAGAAACAATAGGATGGGGACAGTAGGCATGTTGGTGTGCTTATGCACGCCCCCTACAGACCTCTTAGGAAAGGGGTGAGGTCAATAGTAGACAGTCTAAGGTTTAAGTTTTTGAGGTTTGGGGAAGAAACCACAGAGTCAGGTAGAGTATTCCAGACATTGACCACTCTGTTGCTGAAGTCGTATTTCCTGCAATCAAGTTTGGTGTGGTTAACCTTGAGTTTGTATCTATTGTGTGCTCTTGTGTTGTTATGGTTGAAGCTGAAGTATTCATTGACAGGTAAGTCATTGCAATGTATGATTTTATATACCATACTTAGATCAGACCGAAGATGGCGTAATTCAAGGTTTTCTAGGTCTAGAATTTCAAGTCTGGTGGCATAAGGTATTCTACAACGAGTAGAGGAGTGGAGAACTCTTCTTGTGAAATATTTCTGGACTTTCTCAACTGTGCTAATATCAGATACGTAATGTGGGTTCCAGACTGATGAGCTGTATTCGAGTATTGGTCTAGCAAATGTTTTGTATGCTCTAGTCAGTAGTGTGATATTACCAGAAAAAAAGCTACGTAGGGTTAGGTTAACAACTCTTAATGCCTTTTTGGCTATGTAGTTACAGTGGGCTCTAGCACTTAGATCATTAGAGATGAATATTCCAAGGTCCTTTACAGAGCTTGGAACATCAACAAGGTCTTGACTATTCAGCTTGTATTTTATTTTCTGATATTTTTTTTTGCCAATATGTAAGACAGAGCATTTATTTGTTGAGATTTGAAGTTGTCATTTGTTTGACCATTCTGATACATAATCAAGATCTTTTTGAAGGGTAGCAGTATTGTCTGTGGTATTGAACAGCTTTACATCACCAGCGAAAAGAACGCAGTTGCTCTTAATATGATCACAGAGGTCATTTATGTAGAGTATGAAGAGAGTTGGTCCTAGAACACTGCCTTGGGGGACACCACTATTGACAGGTACAGATTTTGATAGGACACCCCCAATTTTGACCATTTGTTGTCTGTTTGACAAGAATGCTTCTATCCAGTTATGCAGTTGTCCAGAGATACCATAAGATTTTAGTTTTAGGAGTAGTTTGTTGTGTACCACTGAATCAAAGGCTTTACAGAAGTCTATGTAGATTGTGTCTATTGTTTTGCCCTGATTGAGTTGTGTAGTCCATATGCTTTTGCAGTGTAAGAGTTGTAGATTATAGGATAGTTTTTTTCTGAAACCAAATTGTTTATTGGAGAGTAGGTTGTTTGTTTCTAAGTGGAGGATAATGGATTGGTTAATAATTGATTCCATGACTTTACAGGTGACGCAGCATAAAGAGATTGGTCTGTAATTTTCAACTAGGCTGGGGTCTCCCTTTTTGAAGATGGGGATGACCGTGGCTTGTGACCATAGTTTTGGCAAGGAGCTGGTCCTGAAAGATTTTTCAAAGATTATGCTTAGAGGTTCTGCTATGGCAATGGATAGCTTTTTAAAGAAGTAGGCACATATTCCGTCTGGTCCAATAGATAGAGATGGTTTTAGATTGCGTAGTGCTTTTTCAACATTGTCTTCTGTAAAATCGATATGTATTAGATCATTGTAGTTGTCTGTGGTTCGGCTAGGAAATACTGGGCATGATCCATTGCTGTTTACAAATACTGAGCCAAAGGATGTGTTAAAGATGTTGGCTTTAATGGTGTCGTCGTTGCAGTCTTTACCATTAGGTCCTATCAGGGTTGGGATGGACTTTGAATCTTTTAGTTTGTTGTTTACAAAATTGTAAAAAGCGCGGGTGGAATTGGTACATAGAAGGTTTTCCTCTTGTTTAATGTGATAATTGGTGCATTCAGTCTTTATCTGGTGACATAAATTTTTGTATCGGCTTTTGAAATTGGCAACGTGACCAGATTTGTTTTTCCACCAGAGTGATATCTTTTTGGACTGAAGTTTCCTTATTGTTATGGGTATCTGTTTTTTTGTTTTGTTTTGGGAGTTGTTGTTGGTACATATAGTTTGATGACTCTTTTGACTTCAAGTAAAAATATGTTGTAATGGTCTTCAACAGTATTGCATCCAGTGAATAGAGATTGCCAATCAAGGGATGAGAGATTGTTGTCTATAAGATCATAGTTGCCTTTTTTGAAGTTATAATTGGGGATTACGTCATTGTGATGATTTTTGTGTGGGCGTATGTTGAGACAAAAATCAATCATATTGTGGTCACTGCTGGAAAAGTGTTCTTTAGTTTGTATTCTGTAAATTAAATTCAAACTATTGCAGAAGATGAGATCGAGGCAGTTGTTTAGTCTAGTATTGTTGGTTACTAATTGTTCCAGACCCAGATTTGTAACAGCATTGTAGAAGGTTGTGTGTATGGGTTCAGTTGTACATTCATTTAGGGTCCAGTCAATATGAGGTAGATTGAAGTCACCAAGAAAGATAAAAGCGTGTGGGTAGGATGTTGCCCATGTTAGTAGTGAATTTAGCTTGTTTACATGTTCGATGTCATAATCAAGTGCTCTGTAACATAGTAAGAATTGAAATGTGATATTTAAGGATAGTTCACAGATGATGGTCTCAGGAAGAGCAAGCTCCTGGGTAACTTGGATGTTTTTTAGATGTAAGGACATCTAAATATATTGTGTTGACCTGCAGCAGGCAGGGTATTGGTTCTGCTGAAATACTGCAACATTTACATATAAATGCTTTTGCCTTCTGGACAGATAGTTCTTAGCATTACCAAATAAAACATTTCCAGTTGCTTTGTTTATTTTCCACCTTTTTCTTTTCTGGGAAAAAGAATGAGACAGCAATAAGAAATCACAGGAGAGCTACAAATGTAAGACTTGGATATCAGCATTTCCTGTAAAAAAAATTGTGAATGAAGCAGAACAACTGCCCAAAATAAAATGCTTGTTTGGAAGCTCCCTAAACAGTCTGATCACTGACGGGGAGGAAAGGCAGCGGGAACTAAATCCACCTCTCGCACACAGAAATGGAGATTCTCTATCTAAGGTTTTTAGCTATCTTAAGGAAAATGGTACTTTTAATGAAAACAAAACAAAAAAAATGATTTGGCACACGAATATGTTGGAGAGTCTGGACCATTCCAAGTATTTTTCTAAAATAAAAATGCCTCCCAGTTAAGGAGAGGAGATATATATATATTTAGAAAAACAGCATAAAACTGAATTGCATGCTATGTGTGTCTAGCATTTGCGGTAAACGTTTTTCTTTATTTAACTGTTCTCTGGAGGAAGGTGGAATGGGTTTACATAGTGCCAAACATGTGAATATAAGGTAGAATGTACTTCCTGCTGGAAAGCTGACCAGAGGCCCTAAACTTTGGGGGCCAGCGAACACATATGGAGTTTTCAGAGTATTTTATGGGCACTCCTGCAAAATGGTTCCATGGTGGCTGTGGCAAATCACAAAACGCCAATTTAACAGAAGGGAAGACGAACACTGGACTGCAGCCACCGACCATGCTATTTTCTAAGAATGCATTTGGGGCCTCTGTGTGGTCCAAAAGCATTGTGGGAAATAGGAGTGGCTGGGGCCTTGTACTACAATGTGCTATCTTCCCATTCCTTTTTAAAATAAAATAAAATAATCTTTTACAGTTAGCTGACAAATCTTATCCAACAGGCCCATTATCATCCCCAACGGCTATGTTAGGCCAGTGTTTCTCAATCTTGGCAACTTGAGCACATGTGGACTTCAACTCCCAGAATCCCCCAGCAACCTAGGGAGTTGGCAATAGGCTCTGACCCAATCCAGCAAAACAATCTTCACACAGCTGACCTAGACTGATTTAAACAATCTAAGCCAGGGGTGTAAAACTCACATCATCACAGCAGCGGCACGTGATGTATTGTGTGTCAGTGTTCCGACAGACTTTCTCCCCTTCGCTAAACCGGGCATGGGTGTGGCCAGCACACGACGCATCCAGCTTGCGGGCTACAAGTTTGACAGCCCTGATCTAAGCAGTTCTTATCTAGCAATTATTCCCTCGATGTTCCTGGCCCCAAATGTACTTTTAGAAAATAGCATGGTTAACACTTGGATGGGAGACTACCTGCAATTACCACAGCTAAAGTAGGAAGTTGAAGAAAAACCCTGCAGAAGGCAGCGGGAAGCCACACCTTGTAGCCAGAGGTGGTATTCAGCTAGTTCTGATAGGTTCTGGAGAACAAGTAGCGGAAATTTTGAGTAGTTTGGAGAACTGGCAAATACCACCTCTGACTGGCCCCACCCCCATCTGTTTTCTGCCTCCTGAATCCCAGCTGATCAGCTGGGTCTTCTTTTGTTGCCCTGCACAGGAGAAAGGAGCTGGAAAGCAGGTTAGTGGGGTTGGGAGGGAATGGGGATTTTGCAGTATCCTTCCCCTTTTATGCCCACCCACAGAACCGGTAGTAAAAAAATTTGAACCCCACCACTGCTTGTAGCCAAGATGATGTCATGCATGTATCTCTGTGGCTTCCAGGGGTCCAACCAGAAATGCTAAAAATATGCTGCCACAAGCACCTAGCAGGTGTAGTACTTCTAACTAGAAGTATCTAGATTTTCCATGCCAAAAAAAAAGCTGGATTTGTGTTTTTCCTTCATAGTTCAAAGTTGCCCATAATTCCATAGGGGTTTTTAAGGGGAGGGAGGGAGGAGGAAAGCAAGCCGGTACAGAATTGCCTTTCAAGATGGCAACAAAATGCTTGAAGAAGGAAGAATGGCGGGTCACATGTTTGCTGACTCCAGGAATTCCAGTCAAATGCCTGGGCGAGGGGTTCCTGGTTTTGCTTGAACTGGCTCTGTGTGTCTTCTTGCTGGGATCAAAGGCAACAGCAAGAACTTGTGGTCTTTTCCACGTTTGAACCCTTCCCTCCCTCCCTTCCCCTCTTTATTGCATTTAGAAAGAGCGAGGAGCTTTGTTTGCTGGCTGTTTAAACCCTACTTCAAAAGAAAACTTGAATCAGTACATGCCTGTGCTATATACAAATTAAAATAATTGATTTTTGGCAGACTTTGGGAGAGATATATAAATTTAAAGGATCATATTTCCAATCCAGGGCTCCGGACGGCGTGTTGATTTGGAACCACCACTCTTCCTCGTAGAGCTGGAAGTTGGCCACGGAAAAGCAGGGAGCTGCTCGCTTTGATTTAATCTAACCTCTTGTCATGGCAGCTCTTTCTTCAACTCTTTACAGCTCAAACCTGTTGGGTTTTGGCACGAGTCCACAGCTGCATCCTTTTCTTTGCCTGCTGGCTTTGCAGCCTTTGCACAGAACCATTGAAGGGGGAAGATACATAGGACAGTACTTCTCTTTTCTAATTCCCTCCTTCTCCTTCTCCTTCTCCTTTTCCTCCCATCAATGGGAGCACCACATCCAATGAAGCACAACAGCTTCTGGCTTATACCCATCCTGTGACGGATGGCACTGGGTCCCATACTCTCTGCACTGCCCTAAAAATAGCTCTCAATTAACATTGCATTTCAAGAATTGGAAATTTTCCCAGAAGTCCATTCTTTCCGTCTCTTCTCCCCTCCCTCCCCTTTTCTGTTTCATTACATTTTGCAGTAATAATACATAAGCCTGTAGAAAACATGACGGGTAATGAAAAATGTAATTAATATAAGCAGTGTAAAGCGTGTTTTTTTTTCCTCTGTTGTCCTTGCAGAAAATTGCTGCTTTAAACTGAGCAGGATGTGAAAATGCATAAAGCAAACATTGATATGCTCTGCTTTGTAAATATCTTATGCAAAACCGTGAAGGGAACTGCTGTTTATTATTTTACTCTGTCACCAATTCTTTTCAGAAAGTTTTTATGTTGTTTCTCTTGCCCCTTTTTTGTTTTTCTTTTGCCCTTCTCAGGTTAAAAGATGATACTATCCTAAAATTATCACTTTTTGGTAATATAGCTTCAACACTTAATGATTCAAGTAGAAATTACATTTCCCCCATTTCCAGAAAAGATAGTCATCCATAAACCTTTGCAAAATTTGCTTATGCTTCCCATTTGTTTTTACATTTTAGTTTAGTACACAAGGTTATCCTTAGACACAATCCAGAAAGCTACAAAACTACATTAGGAATACATTTCCCCCCAAAAGGGCCCTGCTATATTCTTAAGACAACCTGACAAAGTACTTTCAATCCTGAAAGAAATTCTGAAATCTGATTTATGAATTAATGTCAGGATTCAAAGACCAAAATTACCAATTATAACATGGCTTGAGTCTAGTGCAAATTCTTTGTGTCAGCCCAGCTATCTTCTTTGAATTGGATTACAGTCATAAGCTGTTTCCTCATGAGAGACTTATGAGGAATAACTAGATAGCCATCATTGCAGTGATGTAATGCTTACAATACTGTTACTTTTCCTCAATAGAGGTTGGCTGGCTCTAGATCAGGGGTGTCAAACTCACATTGTCACGGCAGCATCACTTACATATTGGGACTTCCCCCCCCCTTTGTTAAACAGGGCACGGGCATGGCCAGCCTGTGACGCATCCGGTCCGTGGGCTGGGAGTCTGACAGCCCTTCTCTAGATGCTAAAAGTTGTTATATAGAAAAGACTACGGAGTACATTTCAGTTCTGGGTAAATACTACCCTCCTATTGAATTTCAAGTTTGGATAGAGCTTAGCGCGATTTCATCATTCGTAAGAGATTCCATAGCTCCCATAATCTATATGGAACCACAGCAAACTGTCCAAGATCTCGCAAGCTTTGCATCCTTTGTAGAGGATTCTATAGTATTACAAATATTCTTGGAACAACTCTAAAATAATCAAAAAAGTGGCTTTCAGGAGTTGTTGTTCATTCCATAAATTGCTCATCCGCATTGCCCAGTATTGAAGTTATACACTTTGGGGTTTTTTTGGTACTCTCTAAACATATTGGACTGCTACTCCTTTTGTCCTTATCTATCATGATCTGCTGGCTGAAGACAATGGGGATCACAGTCCAGCACTTCTGGAGATATCATCAGGGATAAAAGTCTGCCCAACTCAACCTGCATATAGTGGGGACTGAGTATGACATTTCTAGATGTGTAGCAATCACTCACTTCCAACTCACTTATGAGTTGAGATAAGAGCACTTAGTAAAACATGATAACATGGTCTGCTAGGTAATAGCAATAGCACTTAGACTTATATACCACTTTATAGTGCTTTACAGCCCTCTCTAAGCGGTTTACAGAGTCAGCATATTGCCCCCCAAAATTTGGGTCCTTATTTTACCCACCTCGGAAGGATCATGGAAGGCAGATTCTACCTACCTGAGCAGAGTTTAGCATTGGAGCACTGCTTTGTAGAATAGGCTTGCTATTCTACCTTTGAAAACCAAGGGGAGAGAGATAAAGTTATCCAAGTTGAAATATACCTGCGGGAGGCCATTATGGATTCTGATAAGACTTTCCAGCTAGAGATCAGTCCAAAGGAAGTCAAGGCAATATGGTCCGTGCCTGGACTTTTGAGTCATTTCTCATGGACTGTGCCTGATTCCTTAGGAATTCAGTCTGAAAATCTCTCCCATCATAACAATGCAGTATTTTAAACTCATTTTCTACAGCCAGACAAAAATTGCAACTAGTTTATTTTTTTCTTTTCTCCTTCCCGTTCTCTGTAGCTGACACTTAATATTAGTTGCTGTTTATTTTTACCTTGTTCCCAGAGCTAAAGGTTTTCACTTCAGACCTCAGTTGTGCATGAACCACACATAGCACACCTTTTGCTTTAGGTTCTCCGATCTAAAGAGAGCCTTTTAAAAAGCCAGGCCTCTCTCTTGTTCCATTTTGCACAGCCATTTGGAGTCCCAGATGCAGGAAATGAAATAATCCATGCTCATACAGGCCTGAAAGTGCCCACCTGGCACACAGGAACATCACCCTGCAGAATCACATAAGCGTGAGTTCACTTTTGTTATGGCATTTTCATAAACAGAGAAGCAGAGAGCAAACAGGGAAGGCCTTTGAGATAATAACGATCATATTTATCACAGATTGGCCTTAAAAATATGTGTGTGCTTTTGAAGCAGGTTTGAAAGCACAAAGGAGATACCCCTGGTGAAATTGCCACCTAATTTTTCCTCATTGTTTCTTCTTCAGGAAGACTGTATGAAGCATAGATGATACCATCATATCCCTCAGTAATTAGAGGCATGCGATTTTCATCTTAAAACAAATGCTTTGTGAAACCTCAAAATATAAGGTATATTTTCTAAAACACAACAAACCAACTCTGGATTTAGAACTATCTTAACTGGGCTACTGTACTAGTCAACAGCAAGGAGATGGAGAACATTTCCTAATATAACAGATTAACAGAGTTGGAAGGCATCTTGGAGGTCTTCTAATCCAACCTCCTGCTTAAACTGGCCTATACTATTTCAGACAAATGGCTGCCCAGTCTCTTCTTAAAAGCCTCCAGTGATGGAGAGTATTTCCTAATTTGGTATCCCAAGTTATGGTCTCTCTAAGCCTGACATTATAAAAGTACCTTGAAAGGGTAGGTAGCAGTTATTCAAAATGAAAGTGAATATTATTGTGCATCGACATCTTGGCAGTTTAAAGGGGGAAAAATTCAAGATGGCAGCCACAACGATGCAGTCAAAGTCACATCCCTTGATTATGTGCATGGTGATGCATTTAAGGAAGGTTGCATGGTTGTCACTTCCCTTCTTTGGCTCTGCTGTGGATGTCCAATTGTGTATGTGGTCAGAAGCATATGAAACCAGGTTCTAACCCAATGTAGAACAGATCTCAGCTTCAGTTCTTGAAATCATTAGAGGGCTGTAAACATCCCTGAAAGGAATTCCAGAGGGCTAATTTCAGACTCAACGTAAAGTACTTTCCCACATTCTTGTCATTATAGGCAGTCCTCAACTGGTTATCGCAACTGGGACTGGAAATCCCACCATAAGTCATGCTAGTCGTAAGTCAAGATGCCCACATGATTGGAAGTGATTTCATGGCCTTTTTTTTTTTACAGCAATCATGAAGTGAATGTGGCAATCGTAAGTGTGAATCCATTCATTTGAACGGGCATTTTTTTGTCAGAAACTAGCAAAAACCATCATGAATTGCAATCACGTGACCGTGGAATGCTGCAACCCGTTGTAAAGGCGGGCAATTACCAAGCACCTCACATGCAGTCACGTGACCTTGAGGGGTGTTCTATGAGCCATAATGCCCTCATTCCATAACCATCATAAATGCAAATTATCCTTAAATGAACTAGTCGTAAATCTAGAGCTACTTGAACTACATGAGGTGTTTCAAGATAGAGATTTTGGCACTGAAACCATTTGGGTGCTGGGCCCTAGCATCTGCTTTCTCAGGAGGAACTTTTCTCACCCTTCACCAAAACTATTTTTAATACATGTTTCTTACTAGAATTTTTTTCTACAGAAATAAAAGATACACAGAGAAAGTTAAGAAAAGGAGGAAAAAAAAAGGAAATGTTTGAAAAGCAATACACATAGAAAAAGATGATTAAAGAAACTTCTGATCTTCATTCAGCAATTACAAACAAATTTAGTATCCTCCCTCTCTAATATTACATTAAATTGTTCCCTCCTGTCCCATATTCAACCTTTCTTAATCAGCAAATCCATAAATCACCATTTCATTTTTTCCTATTTTTCACCCTTGAGCAAATCCTGACTATTCAAGTGCTTACCTTTTCCAAAAATACAGGTAAATGCAACCTTGTGAAGAAAAAGAAAGGGCTTGATAAAACAAAATCTGTCTCCCCCTCTTCTCTTCCTTCTCATGCATACACACACAGACACCAAGTAATGACCTTTAGCAATAAGGTTATCATTGCAAAACAAGGAACAAAGCTGATGTTTAAATTAATTCTTTTGGGACAAGAAATGAAATTTGGAGGACTCCTTTGTTTAATCCAGAACTTCAACATGATTTCCTCAATGACGTAAGCACTCATTGGACTATTTTGCTCTATCGGAATGAGATTCTTGATAGGCAGGTAAATGTCTATGGAGCTTCTCAGTCATCCAGGCCATGGTTGTCCCAAAGGTGCTTTTTTCAAGAGGCAACTGGTTTTTCTTTGAAGACATTTCACTTCTCATCCAAGAAGCTTCTTCAGTTCTGATGATAGGCAGGTAGCAACCTAAAACTGGTAGCAACCTAAAACTGAATACTTAGTTCTATATCAAGAAGTCAGATTAGACTATACTTGCTTTTGACTGAAAAATACTATATGTAGCATTTGGATTTAAAAATAATTTCATTTAGCCTTTCAGCTAGATGCTTAGGTTGGAGAAGACCAATGGTGGAGTTGACACTGTTCAGTCTTTTCTATTGAAAGCCAGCCATGCATAGGTTGTGAAAAATGATATGCATACACAACATGAGACAATGCAAAGTGTGGCATCTTCATGGTGAAGTATTGTAGGCTTCCATGTGGTAATCAAGATATTAATCCTAGGGTTTTCTTCTAATAATTGAACATCTCATACATTCAAGGTGTTTACTTCTATAGGAATAGAAGTGCACCCGTTGAGAAATGCAATTCTTTCTTACTGTTTTAATTAACAACATGAAGACTAAAGAACACATCTATTTTGAAAATTCTGCGATGTAATTCTCAATTTAAAAAAATGTATAATTTGAGAAAAGTATTCTCAGCAGTATTCTATATTGCTGAATTAATTCATTGCCCAAAATTGTGCATTCAAAACTTCCTTTTTTAAATAAATAATACTTTCAAAGATACTGCTAATTTTGACTGATCCTTTAAAGAAACCAGTTAATAAAGCAGGAAGGAGATGGGAAGAGACAAATGTGAATGTGAATAACAGTAAGAGATATCTATTTGCCTTTTATAAATAATGCTATTGCCTAACCATTTTGTGTGGATGACACATTAGGTCAAGGGTCTTGAAACTTGGCAAGTTTAAGATTTGTGGTCTTCAGCTCCCAGATTTCCTGAGCTAACATGACTGGAGGAGGAATTCTGGGAGTTGAAGTCCACAAGTCTTAAAGCTGTCAAGTTTGAAGACCCCTGCACTAGGTAATAAGCAAAGACAACATGAGCCATGACCTTGCAAGCCTTGTGTCCAATCTGCTTTTAAGAACCTTTTGAATACCTCCTGTGAAAGAAACATATCACTTAATAGGTCAGCCAATTCCAATGATTAACTATATTCGTACCATATTCTTAGTCGGTCCTGCTGCTATTGGTTGTGATTCTGTAAAAGTCTCCCCCTTTCTTGATATGACAAACATTTAAAAATCTGCTAGCATATCTTCCTTTCTGCAGATCTAATTAAATCTAATCTAGTTTCTTTAATTACTTCTAATAAGACTAGGTTTCCAGTCCCCTCACCATAATGGGAGCCATCCTATGAACTTGCTCTAGTTGTCAAAACCCATTTTTAGCCTGTATATGAGCTGTTAGGAATGTGTATGTTTTGAAGATTATTTGGAAGTATTAGTCAGGACCTTAAATGAGCTTCTCTACCAGAGGTGGTATTCAGCAGATTCTGACCAGTTCTGGAGAACCGGTAGCGGAAATTTTGAGTAATTCGGTGGCAAATACCACCTCTGACCAGAGAACAGTATCCTTCCCCTGCCACGCCCACCAAGTCACGCCCACAGTAAAAAAAATAGTAAAAAAAATTGAATCCCACCACTATTCTCTACTATACCACGCCGGTCACTTTTTGGCGCGGCCCGTTGGGGAAAAATGCTCCGTACACGGACACTTCTCAAAAGGGGGGGGGGGGGGGGGGGGGGCAGGATGGCGGGGGGCGGGCGCGCCGCCGTGATGAAAGGGGGGGGCTTTCTGGGGAAAAGCTAAGACCTTTTCATCAAAAAAGAGGCGGCGCGCAAGCACCGGGTAGGACTTGTTCCAGGACCGGTACCTCTACTATATATTGGACACCCCCATCACTTTCCCCCAGTTTCTATGCGCTTCCAAAAATCACATTTTCTTTACATAGAGAAACTTTAATGAATCACCTCCTGAGAGCACATTTCTTTTTACTTGTGAAGAATTATGTGAATACTTTCAGTGAACACCAAAGTAGTCCTGCGGTTGTGTAGAGCCTAGGGACTTCTCCTAAGTCCTAATAGGTCTATGTTTATGAGGAGAACTTTGGGTAACACAGTTTTGTCCAACAGGCTATCCTCAAAGTTCTTTAACCAGAAATGAATACTATTGAATTCAGTGGCATTTACTTCTAACTAGACCTGTAGGGGGATTGTATATGACAGGAAAAGGTGATAGAAAAGTAGGCCATAGTTAGGGCCCATATCCAGGGTGCATTCTAGACAATCATTAGAGAGTAGCAAATAGTTAAGCATTTTCTACTTCCCTTGTTGCCATCTAATGGTTATCTGAATTTTTGTAGACGATGTAGAACAAACTTTTAAGGGCAATTTCTAATCAGAGAAAACAGTACTGCAGCAGTTTCCAATCGCTGGAAGGACTGGTTGTCAAGAATTACTGGACTGTTATCCCAAGTAACTAGAAAATGCTTTTTTTTTGAAGGCAGGGCAGACTACTCACCTGTTTGGCTGTGTCCTTCATGTTTCTCTGATGTGCTTTTTCAACTGACCAGATTTTTAGATGCCACTTCAGCAAAATAATGCTCCAAGAATTTGATAACAGATGGAGACAACTATGAAGCCAGTACAAGCTGCTCTGAACAAGCCAAGAGAGTGACTTCTTGCATGGGTCATTTCAGAGATGGCATTCAAATTTGTTTACTACCAGTTCTGTGGGCGTGACTTAGTGGGCATGGCAGGGGAAGGATACTGTAAAATCTCCAGTCAGAGGTGGCATTTGCTGGTTCTCCGAACTACTCAAAATTTCCGCTACCGGTTCCCCAGAACTGATCAGAACCTGCTGAACACCACCTCTGGGTCATTTCCTTTAAATCATCCTTCCCCAAACTGGTGCCCTTCAAGTATGTTGGACTTCGACTATTACAATGCTCCCCACTTCCTGTTTATCACAGTGACTGGAGCTTATTTGAACTGAATCCCCAAATACCTAGCAAACGTCGAGAAAATTGCTCCAGTGTTATCATTAGGCAATCAAAGCCCCAAAGAGTTGATTCTACCGTGCCACCAGTTTCTTATGTTTACTATAAATTGACGTTGAATCCGGGATAAATACATTTGGCATCTTTTAGAACCTGACAACCTGCTGGGTTCTAATGGACGTATGCTAATTTTTGGCAATAGTTTAGAATAAGTATCTATGTTACATTCTGATTCATAAGTTGGACTCCTGTCTCTGCTGGCACTTAGGAAAGATTCACACATTACTCCAGAAAAAGGTAGGGACATGACAAGATTGTTTTAGCTTGTCAGTTTCACACGGAAAATGTTTCTAAGTACACTTGGTGACAGCTGGTGTTTTCTATGTCAGGGACAGGCCTTGAAAATGGAAGGGTAACCTGACAGTGTAACTACCAGCTGTCCTTGGCTGAGGGCACATTTGTAAGCATGCACGGCAGGATGCTGATAGCAGAAAGCCACCTGAGAAAAAGTCATGTGTGAAAGTAGCCCACAGCTTTACCAATAGTGTACTAGTTCTACCTGCATGTGAGACGGGGGGGAGGTAGGCACTCTATACCAATTTTTAATTTGTGATCCTAGAACAGAGTGAATACGGAAACAGAACTGTCTGGCAAAACCAATGTTTGTTTCCTCAGTGAGCACCTGGCGAAATCAGTCAGCAAAAATGACCTCACGATTATTATTTATTTAGTTGTTTATTTTTAGTTGAATTACCTATTGGATGAGGAAAAAAAGATTTGTTAAATGCTGTTTTCCAGTACAATATGGTAGCCTAAGTACTTAGTTGTTATATAGGAGAGAATAAACATGTGTATGAATACAGGAAATAGGTACGAATAAATGGGGATAATAGGACAGGGATGGTAGGCACTATTGTGCACTTATGCACGCCCCTTTAACTCCCATAATTGTATACGGCAAGTGTAATAAGAATGATAGCATATTACAGTTCATGTGGTTGAACGATGTTTAATAAACAAATATAACTTGTAACAGTGTTGGTCATCATCTATATTTGATCATGGTTATTGGAATTTAATTCCAAGTAAATTTTAGGATTACGGTCTGAGAGGTTGAATGAGTACCCTAAAGCTACAGTTCATGTTCTTCTCCTGCCATAAGATCGGTAGATTGTTAGCCCTCAAGTTAACCACGCACTCTCATTGCAAAAGAGGCTTATGTTTGGCCTACTTTATGAACTGTAAGGACTCATGAGATAATGTGAGCTAAGTGCTTTGAACAAACAAAATTATGATTTATGAGGTCTGACTAACTGGATAACACACAACATTGGTTGTTACACTGCATCATGGTATGGCTCAATGTATTTGCATTTTACTCCTGAAAAAGAAAAACAGTGGTATTTGAAGAGTGGAAAAATGAGATTTACTAATTTGGGTAGATAGGTTTAGACCTGGCAGGACAACTATGTAATTATTGTGCAAGAAACTTCGTGTTCAGAAAAGCTCTTCCTACTCTCATTAATCTAGCTCTGTGGTTAATGTGCTTGATTCACCATTTGGCACCATGACAGGAAGCTTTGTATCAGGGAATAACTTATAATAATAAGTAAGTTTACAAGCAGAAATAAGCCATCCCAGCTGACTGTAAGAGAAGTTGCAGAGTTTCCAAATTAATCTTAGCTCTAACCCTGAAAAGCCACAAAGCTAATTGGAGAATTGAAAGCTTTCAAAACATGTTAGGGAGCTTGATGGGAACATGTTGAAATAAACACAAACATTTAGATAAAGCCACTATTTTAATTGTATTAATTCTGCCAATTAATGATAATGGAAGAGCCGTCCAATTAGCTAAATAGCTAATAGTTTTATCAAGCAGAGTCTGGCAATTTAAAGCAAACAAATTCTTTCTAATTTTATCCCCTTGCTCACTAAGATATTTAAAGGATAATGGGGGAATCCAATAAAGGATATTGCTCAAAGAGAGCTACATTTAAATTGTCTAATGGCTTTGAGAGTTTTACCTCAATTAACAAATACTAAACCTGAGCACTTAGTGAATTCCTGTAAAAGAGACATCATTTGGCCAATTGAGGAGAGTTTAAAGAAATTTATAAATTAACATACTCTCTGCATAAGCATTATGCAACGTTATGACTGATGCTCTTTCCCCCATTGGTGCATCTCCAAAGCCACCAACAAAAAGCAAGTGAAAAATCACAGACTGGAGACATGGGGAGAATTTTATTTACTGAAATACTCAACAAAACAGAGAAGAGCAATTATTTATTTGAACAGTGAATTTCAGTAGAAGGAGGTCAACCTATCCGCCATACTGGGGGAGGGACAAATTCTAGAAGCTCTTTCAGTTTGAACTATATTAAAGCTCTGGAACAAGATCCTCTTTGGAGGGTGGAATTCATTAAGTAGAATAAAGCTCTTGTAATAATATAGAGAATAAAATATCATTAAAGCAATACCATTTGTTATGTTTGAGGCATGGGTTTAATGAACGGAGACCAGACTGTAAACCGTGAACTTCAGCTCTTTATTCACAAGCATAACAGAGACAAAACCCCCCCGGCTAGCAGTCACTCTTTTATAGAGTAAGCTGCTATCTGGATAACCAATGGATAGCGTTATAGCGTTTGAATCTTGGCGCGGCCCGCCAACAGCCAATCAGATTGCTCGGAATGAACCAATCATAACTTGCCATTATATGGGCCAATAGGAAGTGCAGGATTACGATCCTGCTATGCAAATGAATCTTTATTAAATACATTTCTTTAGTTCACAACACCCTTCCCCCCTGGGTTCCGTTTGACGGCCGTGGTGACGTAATCCCGTAGGTATGCAGGTCGTTTTACCTGCCTATTTGATTTTCGCTGTTCCACCGGTTTTTGTTTAAAGTTCGGTTCCGGTGGAACGCAAGGCTCGTCTTCTCACGGGGTTGATTCCGCGGTGCTGTTTTCGATACTATCAGGGTCCCTTAAGTTCACTCCTGGATCGGGCAGGCATGTTTCCACTACGGTGTTCCTCTGCGGGGAGGATGCCCCCGATCCTGGACCTTCTTCAGGTGGCGCGAGTACTCAGTTTAGCGGCCGTCTGTCCTCGATTACATCGTCGTCTATATGGCCTTCATCCCTCTCGGTATTCCCTCCCCCTTGAGTTTGGAAGTCCGGGGGGTCACGGATATTGGGTTGTAAATGAGATCGAAGTTGATCTATGTGGCATTTCCATATCTTGCCGTCTGTCGTTTTAAGGCGGTAAGATCTAGGGCCAGTGAGTTAGACTACGGTGGCTGGGACCCACAACGGTTCTCTGGAAAGGTTTTTGGCATAGACCAAGTCGCCTACCTTGAATTGGCGATACGTTCCGCTGGATCCACAAGGTTTCTCTGGCAAATAAGACGGGTGTAATCGGTCGAGGTGGGAGCGAAGCTTCCGCCCCATTAAAAGTTCGGCTGGAGTCTTGTTGGTGACACTGTGGGGGGTAATGTGCTGTAGTAAGAGTATTTTGTTCAATCTAGTGTCGATGTCCCCAGGATCCATTTTTTGTAGTGTCTTTTTAACGAATTGGACCATCCGTTCCGCCCTACCGTTTGCCACAGGGTGAGCCGGCGAAGTTAAGGCATGGCGGATGCCCCGGTCCACCAGGTATTGTTCGAAGGTGAGGGCCGTGAACTGGGGTCCGTTGTCGGAAACTAGAACGTCCGGGAAACCGTGTGTTGCAAATAATCTATCTAGTTTTTTAATAACGGAGTCAGTAGTCGTGCTTTTCATCTTGTGGATTTCGAGCCAGTTGGAGTAAGCATCCACGGTTAGAAGAAAGGTGTGTCCTTTAGTGGGTCCCATGAAATCAATGTGGATGCGGGACCACGGGCCTCGAGGAGTTTCCCATCCGGTGGGAATTGCTCTCGATGGGGCGTTGCTGACCTCTTGGCAGTTTCTACACGTGGTTACCCAGGCTTCAATTTGTTTATCGATGCCTGGCCACCAGGCGTAGCTTCGAGCGAGAGCCTTCATGCGGATGATGCCCGGATGTCCTTCATGCAGGGTTTGCAACACGAGTCGCTATAGTCTCTCTGGCACGACGACTCTATCTCCCCATAGGATGCAGCCCTTCTGGGAAAATAGTTCCGTTTGCCGGTGTTTGAATGGTGCAGAAGTGGCGGGGGTTTCTTCGACTGGCCACCTGCGTTCGACCCAACTGAGAACTTTTGTGAGGATATAGTCTCGTTTTGTGCCGGCAGCGATATCTCTTGCCGTTAGTGGCGGCGAGTTGAGGGTTTCAATTTGCAGCGTAGTGAGGGTTGGAGCTGGGTCGCTGACGGTTTCCGGAAGTGGGGAACGGCTCAAAGCGTCAGCGTGGGGAATGGCTTTCCCCGGGCGATGCTGCAGTACGTAGTTGTAGGCTGCTAGGAATTCTGACCAGCGAGTCATTCTAGGCGATAATATATGCGGGTTGGTTTATCACCTGCTAAAATGCCAAGTAAAGGCTTGTGGTCTGTAATTAGAGTAAACATATTCGTGAAATCGCTTCACGGCCGATACAATAGCAAGAGCCTCTTTGTCAAGTTGGCTATAGTTCCGTTCAGCCTTCGATAATGTCCGCAAAAAGTACGCAATGGGAGCTTCATGCCCGTTTGGTAACACGTGACTCAAAATGGCTCCAACCCCAAATGGTGATGCGTCACACGTAATATTTAATGGCAAAGTCTCGTTGTACTGCATTAGAACAGCATCGGATGTTAATAAGTCTTTCACTTTTTGAAAAGAGCGTTCTTCTCGATGTCCCCAGACCCAGGTGGCTTCCTTGTCGAAAAGTCTATGTAGGGGCTCAGCTACGGTCGCCTTCTGGGACAAGAAGATGTTGTAAAAGTTAATGAGTCCCAGGAAAGCCTGGAGATCAGTCTTATTTTTAGGTCTTGGGGCGTTCTTGATTGCCCTGAGTTTGTTTTCGTAGGGTGAATACCTTGTTTATCGAGGAGATACCCAAGAAACTCCACCCTTTCAGTGCACAGTTGACATTTATTTTTTTAACCTTGAGACCGGCGTCCTTAAATCTATGTAAAACCAATCTGAGACGCCTTTCAAGCTCTTCTCTAATTAGGGCAGCAATTAAAACGCCATCGAAGTACGGTACAACCCTTTTATTCCCTGTAAAAGTCTCTCCATTAGACTCTGAAATATCCCGGGGCTACACTCACTCCGAACTGGAGTCTGTTGCATTTAAAGGCACCTCGGTGTGTAACGATAGTCTGTGCCTCTGCGGTTTCCGCATCAACGGGTAGTTGTTCATACACTTGCGCTAAGTCCAACTTTGCGAAGATCTTCCCGCCGCCCAGGGAGTGGAGAAGATGTTGAACCACCGGCACCGGATAAGCGCTCTGTTGGAGTGCGTGGTTCAGGGTGGCGCGGTAGTCTCCACAAATTCTAATCGACCCATCCGGTTTGATGGGGGTTACGTGTCAGACTGTGCTCCTTCTAAATCCCAAGAAAGAAATACTCAGACTCCATGGTGTAGAGCAGAATTATTCTTTTACTGGAAATTGAATGGTAGCAACAGAATCAGTTCCGAAACTGAGAAATTGGTGGGTAAAATGCATATACAAAGGGATAGAATTGCTCCCCCCCTCCAAAGATCAAATGATTCTTCCAATTAAAACTTCTGAATAGGATCATGTGGTCATCTCCAGGTGATGATGAGGCTACTGTCAGTGACCTTGACATATTTTGATAAAAGTTCGCAGTTGCGCAGAAAAGGACAGAGGCTAGTGAAGAAATGGAAAGTTAAAGCAAAGAATCCCCCCCTTCTTAACTCCAGCAAAGGAATGCAAACATCTCCTGCCTTCTTCCCCTCCAAGATTCCCCCTCCCACCGCTTTCATGACAGCCGAAAGAGAAAAAGAGCATAGCAGCAAATAAGCAATAGTTAGGGGTGAAGATATCTTGAGGCTGACATTCGGACCCCTAGAAGAAGGACATTAGTCCCTGTAAGAAAAACAATCATATATTAACATTGGCATACATTTCTATGGTTTATCAGGATATTTGGCATAAAATTTAAGCAGTTCAGGAGCCCTAATGTCTTTCTCATTAACCCATTCAGCATAGGATGGAGGAAAATGTTTCCAAGCTACAAGATATTGGACAAGACCCTCCATTTCCTAGAGTCTAGAATTTCTTTAATCTCAAATGTTGTTCCCCTCGATCAACAGTGGTACGGGGGATCAGACTGGGCCGGTCTCAAGGTACTGGTATGTTCGGTTTCAACAAACTGACGTGGAAAACTGGATGAATACGACAAGAGTCTTTGGTAAAGTCAGTTGAACAGTCACCGGATTTACAATCCTCTCAATGGGAAAAGGTCCCACATACTTAGGGACCCAACTTCTTCAATTTCTGGGTAGTCTGCAAGTATTTGGTCGAGAGGAATACTTATCGCCCACCTTATACAACATCTGTGGGGCTCGCTTGTCAGCAAATTTCTTATGAGATTGGTGCGCCTGGTCCAAAGCTTTGCGAGCGACCGGCCAATTTAGTTGAAGTTTAGATATCCAGTCACCCAACGATTGGACATTGGGTTTTTCTCGAGGCAGTTCAGGTATGGGCACAAAATCTTGTCCGTGGCCACTTTGAAAGGAGAGTAAACCCCGTACTACTGTGTACAGAGTTATTATACGCCACCTCCGCAAAAGGCAGTAAGTCCACCCAATTGTCTTGCTGATAGTTTATATAACATCGAAGGTATTGTTCTAACACCCCGTTTGTCCTCTCACAGGCCCAATTAGTTTGGGGATGATGGGCGGAGCTTAAGCTCTGGGTGGAGCCTATCAACTTCAAGAATTCCCTCCAAAAGTTCGAGGTAAATTGGACCCCCCGATCAGAAACTACATGCTCAGGAACGCCGTGCAACCTGTAGACATGTATAATGAAAATTCTGGCCAATGATTTCGCTGAAGGAATCTTGGAGCAAGGGATGAAATGGGTTGTTTGGAGAACAAATCAGTCACCACCCAAATGACGGTGTGTCCAACACTCTCGGGTAGATCTACTATAAAGTCCATGGAAATTTCCTTCCAAGGAGCAGTTGGCCTGGCCACATTCTGCAACAAACCTGGTGGTTTACCAGGAGGCCTCTTCGCTAAACACTTCTCTTAAGTCCCAGTACTCCTTCGGGATTTTCTCCTCCCCATCCGCTGCTCGACACCTGCGGAAGCTGCCTCGGCCGGAACTTGGGGCTTTGGATGGGACTTCTCCTACCCTCCAGATGGTGGGGCTCGTCCCTTCCGGTGGCCGATCGGTGCGGATGCGTATCCACCCCTCTCTCCAGTTCACCTGGTGGTTCCACTCCGAAGCCAAGGTAATCCCAATATTAGAGGCTGTTCCATCCCCGGGCCAATAAAGCATAAGACCTCGCGGTGAGTTCCCATGGTCATCTCTAAGGGTTCCGTTATAAAGCACACCGGCAACCTCCCGCCACAGATCCATCCAATTGACAGAAAGCTATGGGCGTTCTTAAAGTTCTCAGTCCGATGCCCATATTTTTAACTACTTTCATGTTAATTACACACCTCGTGCACCCCGAGTCCAACAAGGCCAACATCTCTCCTCGGTCCCCGATGTAGGCTCCTTAACTTTATTGGGATGGTCATGGGCCCCTGGGTAGGACTTACCAGGACGTCATCCTCCGAATCGCGCTCGCTCTCGTTGAGTAGGGGTTGAGGTCCCAGCTCCTCTCCCGCCGGAAGGGCGACCTCTACAACCTCCTCGCCTTCAGTCCGGTCTCGCGGGCTTGGTTGAGGGGTTTTCGGGCTTCCTCCTGGACCCTGCGCTCGGTGGGACCAACTTGACTCGGCACTCCGCCATCCGGTGGCCCCCTTCCCGCAACGGAAACAGGCTGTGGTCTTGGCTCTTGCCGCCATCCCTCCTCTTTGGGGGTGGAGGTCTCTTGGAGACGTGGGGGAGTAGTTTTCTCCAGCCGGGCCTCTCTGCGCCTGCTTCGAGCCAGATCAATATCCACCTCTTCCGCCAGCAAGTACCACGACTGCAATCACGTGGGTCCCTCCGGGAGATGCACATGTGGTATACATCTTCATTTAAGCCATCTTTGTAGGTTTCCACCAGGGCCTCTTGGGGCCAGCCTCGGAGACAGGAGACCAACTGCCTGAACTCCTGGGTGTAATCTGCAACCGATCTCCCCTTGGGTTAAGGTTTTCATTTTGATTCTAGCCCTTCTCTCTGCCAGGGGGTCCTCAAATGTTCTCCCCTCAATGCAGTCATGAAAACATCAAGGTTTCGCAGTTGGGGGAGTTATTATTGAACAAAATCACCACCCAGTCTGCTGCCATCCCTTCCAGGGTCCTGGTACCACATCTCACTTTGGCTGCTTCAGAATTGAACTCCCTTTCAAATTCTGCCATATAGCTTCCAACTTGTATCAGGAAAACCCCAAGTCTCTGGGATTTCCTCCAAATTTCACATCTAAGGGAGGCAGGGGGCCTTCCAGGAAGCACACCTATTGCTGGGGCTCCCAGGCGGCAGCGAGGCTGCGCCGGCGTAGGCTGGGCTAGGGGGTGGGGGTAGCTCGACTTCCCGGGCTGACCTTGCTTCCTCTTCCCCTCATACCTTGGAGCCGTGCCGGGCTTGTCAGAAACATCCATAAGGAATCTGCCGCCTTGATCCAGCCTGCATTCCATCTCCTCCCCTCCTGCCACAGCCGTTTTCTTCGCACCCCTTCGTCTTACAGTGATTCTGGGAGGAGGGGGTCGTCCCGATCTCTCCAACCAACCCCCAACGACCATCTGGGCATCTCAGCTGGGGTTTCTTCCAGAGTCAGGTCGGCCAGCAGGTCAGCAGCCGGCATCTCTGGTAGCAGCATCGGCTGCCCCCCCACAGTTCCCTGGTCATCTTCATCGCTGGCTGGAGACGACATGAGATGAAACCCCTCGGAAGAAAAGTTGCTGTTTTCTCCGGGTGGGTTGATGTCTGAGTTTCGAATAATGTCAGACTGTGCTCCTTCTAAATCCCAAGAAAGAAATACTCAGACTCCATGGTGTAGAGCAGAATTATTCTTTTTACTGGAAATTGAATGGTAGCAACAGAATCAGTTCCTAAACTGAGAAATTGGCGGGTAAAATGCATATACAAAGGGATAGAATTGCTCCCCTCCAAAGATCAAATGATTCTTCCAATTAAAACTTCTGAATAGGATCATGTGGTCATCTCCAGGTGATGATGAGGCTACTGTCTGTGACCTTGACATATTTTGATAAAAGTTTGCAGTTGCGCAGAAAAGGACAGAGGCTAGTGAAGAAATGGAAAGTTAAAGCAAAGAATCCCCCTCCCCTTCTTAACCCAGCAAAGGAATGCAAAACATCTCCTGCCTTCTTCCCCTCCAAGATTCCCCCCTCCCACCGTTTCATGACAGCCGAAAGAGAAAAAGAGCATAGCCGCAAATAAGCAATAGTTAGGGGTGAAGATATCTTGAGGCTGACATTACGATTGGGGTTTCCCAACGGGCATGGTCAATAGGCTCCAACACCCCTTGGGCTATTAACTTATCAAGTTGCTCGTCAATCTTGGGTTTAAGGGTGAACGGCACCTGATGAGGCTTAAGGCAGATAGGGGCTACTTCTGGATTGAGGCTAAAGGATATAGGGGTCCCTTGTACTTGCCTAAGTTGTCCAAAACATGTCGTGGAATTCCTGGACGATGCTCTCTTCCCAATCGCCGCCTTCCAGCCCGGTGAATGCCGGCCACCTCGATCCCGAGTGGGGCGAACCATTGTAGGCCTAGTAAACTGGGCCGGTCACCATCGACGACAGTTAATGGGAGTGACACGGCACGATTTTTAAAAGATACTTGGACTTGACTCACTCCAACGACTGGGATCATGTTCCCTTGGTAATCTCTGAGGATGATTTTCTGTGTCCTGAGGTCTTGACGACGATGGCAGGGATCAGCTGTTTAAGGGTCTTCCAGGAAACCATCGAGAGGGACGATCCAGAGTCGACTTCCATCAGGCAAGGTTGGTTCTCGTGGCAACTTTCACTCGGATCTTTTGTTTGTCTAATGACGAAGCGTGGCCGATAATAATAGTCTGGTGTGCCTCTTCTCGTCTTGCTGGAAGAGCAGATGTTTTGCTGCTGTAGGCATGGTTGTTCCATTGGTTATTCAAACGATCCCGATTTTCAGGAGGTTCCCTGTGGTTTGGCGGAGGTTATTCTCCTTTCTGTTCGTGTTGGATTCCCTCTTACTTCTGCAGACCCGTGCGATGTGGCCTCTCTTCCCACAGGAACGGCAGATTGCGTCGAGGAATTTGCAACCGGATCGCGGGTGGTTTCCCCACAACCCACACATGGGCGCTGAAATTTTAGAGTTTGTTGATCTCGTTCGGCCCGAAGTCTGTTAACCTCTTCTTCATCACTCTCGGACTGGGACTCAAGGTCCTCATGGTGCGCTGTTGCTGAGTGTCTTTCCAGTTGAGGCGAGGCTTCACGGGCGAATTGACGGAGGGGTGCGTTGGTGCGGCGCATTTGAGCGGTCGACTTCTTGGTGGCCTCTGCTGCAGTAGCGTCTGCAATGGCATCTGCAAGACCGATGTCCCCCTTTGCCATGATCTTGCTCTGTACTGTGTGGTCATCTAACCCCAGAACTATGCAGTCTCGCATAGCTTCTTCTAGGTCTGAAAAACCACAGAGGCCTCCCAGGTTTCTAAGGTCAGCAATGAAGTCTGCAATACTTTCACCCTTCCGCTGATCCCGTTGATAAAATTCGTGTCTCCGGACCAACGTTGGTACGGCGGGGGCATAGTGAGCCCGTAGGATAGGTTCGAGGTTGTCCCAATCCATTGATTTTACCTCAGCCGGTTTCGCGAGCGCTTTCGCCATCTTAAAAACGGCCGGTCCACAATGGGTCAAGAACACCACCCACTTCTTTCAGGGTGTAGCGTCTGTCAAATTGTTGGTTTCTAGAAACATTTGAAACCGATCCATATATGACTCCCAGTCTTCCTTTTCCGGGTCAAAAGGAGCGGGTGGTATAGTGCCACCTGACATCCTGCCAATGTAGATGCGCTCTCAGCCACGTGCTTTGGTTGGTGCTCTGTAGGGTTTAGTCAGCTCTTTTGTCTCCGCATCCCATCCTCATCGCCAGTGTTATGTTTGAGGCATGGGTTTAATGAACGGAGACCAGACTGTAAACCGTGAACTTCAGCTCTTTATTCACAAGCATAACAGAGACAAAAAACCCCCGGCTAGCAGTCACTCTTTTATAGAGTAAGCTGCTATCCGGATAACCAATGGATAGCGTTATAGCATTTGAATCTTGGCGCGGCCCGCCAACAGCCAATCAGATTGCTCGGAATGAACCAATCATAACTTGCCATTATATGGGCCAATAGGAAGTGCAGGATTACGATCCTGCTATGCAAATGAATCTTTATTAAATACATTTCTTTAGTTCACAACACCATTGACTGCTGGTAATGGGGTGGTCTGGAATATGTCCAATTTGATCCAGATAGATGATCAAAGGTACTGTCTTCTGATCTCTTAGGGACTATGCACATACTCCATACAGGGAGGAAGACTCAAGCAGGGAATTACCCTTGAATTGTTGCACAACAACAAGAGATCCAGGACTGACACCCCCTCCCCACTTAAGCTCCATAGAGCCTTAACCATCTGTTCCAGAGAAAGGCTTGGCAGTATGGGGAAATTCCTGTACTATAGTATAGGGAGAATACAATAAAGTAACTAGTTTGGATTCTACACATATGAATGTAGTTGCTTGTGCCTAACATTTTGGGGGTGGGGGGAACCTTCAGAAACAGGCAGATGGGAATGAATGAATCACTGTCTTTCAACCAAGTAGATTCCCCTTTTTAAATAAATTCAACAGGATTTTGTCCTTCCTTCCTTTCCTCTTCCTTCCCCATCCTGGATTGTATTGTCCACTAAGTAATTTTTTCAAATCCCTTGAATTCATCAGCATCAGGTGTTCAAACATTAAGATCCTAGGCCTATACACTTTATTGTTGTACTATTAATGTATATGAAATAAAGATAGCAATATCTTTTAAAAGTAATGCATGTCTTGGATGTATAAAAATAATAATCTTCTATACCACTGTAACATTTTCTCTTTCCATTTTAAAATAGATAGGATCTTTGTCAACTACTTCTTTAGATGGGAGTGCTGTGGGCCAATATTTTACAAGAGGATCTATAAAGAGTAATTTGAAAGCTTTCATTGTTCATTCTTTGTGTCATTGATAGATACAGGTAGATAATTAATCTTTGGAAAAGCAATGGTATTTTCCTTGTTTAATATATGTGTGAGGATATTTGGCTGTATAGGTGTTGCTGTTTTCTTTCTTACAGGATTCTTAATTAAGCTATCAAAATAATTTATAACTTAACACACTTTATTATATAAGTTTCAGACAAAGCACTCTCACAATTTCCATTTTGTTTCCTTCTCCACCCTTGTCCTAAGTCCCTTCTCTTCCTGCAGTATCTCCTGGGACATACTACAGTTGCTTTCTCTGATGTCATTGTGCTTTTCTATTACAGATCCAGCTAATGTCTCTTCTACAGAGGAAGGCATCAGTGGCTGATTTCAGAACAATGGATGATAAGGAGAAAAAATACCCGCCATCTGCATCTGACCTGGATTGGAAATAACATCGATATGTCCTTGAGACTAAAGATTACTGTTTTCTGAAAACTTCTGCATTTGTTTCAGAGTGAAAGGTGGAATGGAGGAATGACTGGAGAAACTCTGACTATAAAACATTTCATTAATTCATTCATACATTGTTAATTAGCTTATTGTTTGATTTTAATTCCTTGGAATTTCAGGTTGCACCTCTGACTACATTTGAGCATCAATTCAGCCTTGCTTCTTCTCTTCTCCTTGTTATCTAGCCTCTTACCTCTTTGATCCACATTTGATTTCTTCAGCTTCTGATTTCACCTGTTTTCTTAGTGAGATTTTGAGTTTCACCTAATGCATACCAGATGGCAATGCATCAAACTGCCCATTTGACTTTGGAAGAATCCAATAGAGACATTTGAGTTTCAGGCAGAACTATTTCCAAGCTCTTTGATCTAGAAGATCTTGTTTTCCAAGGTGACATTGGTAGGAGCATGCCCAATATAAAATGTATGATGCCTCCTTAGAAATTAGAATTCCTTAAAAGTTGAGTCTTCCTTCAAGTTCTTCTTGGAACAAGATAAAAATAGCTTACCACAAAGAGCAGAGGCAACTAAAGCAGAGAATAAATATGTTCATACATTCATTCACCTAGCTAGATTTATGATTATGCTAAACCAAGAGGTGTCCAAACTTGTCAACTTAGACTTGTGGACTTCAACTCCCAGAATTCTCCAGCCAACATAGCTGGCTGGAGAATTCTGGGAGTTGAAATCCACAAGTCTTAAAGTTGCTGAGTTTGGGGACCCCTGTGCTAGACCATGGATAATTTATTATTTTTAAACTGTTGGTTGGGGTCATACTAGGTGTATGCTATCCTTTATAAATTATGGCTTAGTTCATTCATTCTGCTAAGCCACTTTGACAGTGTGATTTGCAACCCAATAACTTTCATTCTATATTTTAAAAACTAACTGGATTTTGCATAACACAAAGATTTTTTTTAAAAAAAACTTGGATATGGGCATTTATAAAAAAAAAAAAAACCCAAAGGCCAAGATAGTATTAAATAGCTTTTATCACAGCAATGTAATATACTGAAGTGGACAAGACAATGTTGCCCTTTTTTCTCTTTATTTTTATTGGCATTAGACCCATTATCAATGAAAACATGTCAGAAAAATAAAACCCAAGGAGTTAAATTAGCAACTCAAGAACATAAACTAAAATTATACTCTGATGAAGAGATTTACTGTTATCCAGCAGAAGGAATTCTTAGTATTGTTCAGGGAATGTGTATGGTTCCATATCATATCATGGTTTCATATCAGGTTATTGGATTAATGAAGGAAAAAGGAAAATGTTGATATGGAATTTGGCAGCGGAAGAAAAGCTGAATATATTTTTGGAATTTAACATCAGAAACAGGAGATATATCTAGGAATTTGTATGACAAAAATTAGTCGGGATTTACGTAAAAACTACTTACCAACTTGAAAAAGGGTAATAACCTCTTTAACAAAATGTTTTCAGTGGTAGAAGTAAATAGAAAAGAAACAATGGTGCTGTGCTGTAAGAAAACCTCTGTTTTTAGCAACTCTGAAGTGTTCCATTTTACCTCCTGACCACATCAAAACAAGACTAAAACCCTTCCAGAAGAACAAAACTACATCTGGAAAAGTTAGATTTTAGAAAATGGATTTATCTTTAAAAATTTAGCAATTGTATCATTGTGGAAAACACAGCTCTTGCTCTTGCTGTTATTTTAAATAACTATGTGAAAGCAACACTGTCTTTTATAAGTACTTAGCACGTAAGGTGATTCAATCTGGGTGTTTTAAAATTTATTTAATCACCCATATCTTTTTGTCCAAGATTTGTAGAGAACACTTGAAGGATTCTATTGGAATTCCCAAGGGAAATAAAAATAATACTTCTGGACTAAGAATGCGCATTTGCCAAGAATATTCCCCAAGGACAAGATTTGCCAGCCACCAGAAAGTAATCAAAAACAACTACAGGAAAGTTTTAATAAAAGTTAGAATAACAGCACTGAAGTACATACAGATTGTTAATATCTTTTAAACCAAGGGTGTAGTGAAGAATGAATGGAGGTCAGAAGACAGCATATCAGTTCTAGGTAGACAGATGTTTCTCATACTACCAAATCTTTACTTATCTAAGATTAGGTATAAAGCATCCCCAAGTCTCTTCTTGCAACAGATAATTATAATATATATATTTTTTTAAAGTCATTTTAAAATGAACTTAACCCATTCTGCTTGACAGTTGAGATGTATAGATTAACAAGACAGCATGGTTTTCTACAAAGTCAAGACAAGATAATGACGCACATCATAAAATGGTAAACTTCTGAATTTCTTTAACTTACTGATTTTGGTAAATTTTTAAAGATGTAATGTTAGAGTCCCTTTGTTTGTCAAAATATGGGTTGATCCATTCTATCCACCAATGCTACTACTTTTCTAATAGTTGTAAATAGCAAGTTCCATCATTTTCATTCCTCCACTGTGGACAGGGCCAAATCGTTTCATATTTATACATACAATAATCTCACTGTAATTATGTACAAAACACTTTTTTCCAGATCTTTGTCCATCCCCTCCCAAAAGAACTTCTAGTGTCAATTACACATATATTTAAAATCCTTTGAATTAGTATGTGGATTTTAATCCAGAATCTTATTTTTTTCACTCATCCACAAACATCATAAAATGCCCCTTCTTGCTGTTCACATTTCCAGCATAAAGTCTGCCATTATTGAGGTATTTATATTGAGCTCTCTTTTGAGGTTTTACTGTACTTTTTAATATACACTGCCAACACACTGGGTAGAGAAGTCATGTAACACAACCAAATGAACTAAATTATTGTAAAACTGCATTAACAGAATCTTGCAAACCTTAAAGTACAAATCTCCCACTGTCTCATTTACAGCCTGAGAAACTAGGAAGAGTCCTTTCCGAGCCTCTTCTTCACCCATAATGCAACTGTGGGCTATGACCACTCTTATTGACTGTTCTCCAGGCAGCATCAATTCACTCTGACCCCTAAAGTGTTTCTCAATACTATTTCATATACCATACATTCCCAACCTTCTCACAGGAAATCTGCTTTCCTCAACTCAACAAACCCTTTCAAACTGATTGATTTTCTAAGCATTTCTTCCACTCAGGGTTTCCCATTGGGGAAGGGGGTCAAATCACTCAAGATGATGGCCACAAGCATATGCTGAATCTCCCATCCCTTTTTTTTACATGTTGTGAGGCACATAACATGGATACATGGCTTTTATCTCATAGTTATGGCCACCATCTTGACTTCTTTTAACTTGTCTGAATTAACTCCTGTTCCCCGCTATAACTGTAGGCGATATTGGTGCCAAGATACCACATCTAAGATAGTTAATTTCAAAATTATAGGTTTTTTTTGGGAGGGGGGGCAGAACTCATCTGCCAAATGCTTTTGTCCCTCAGAGAAATTTTACAAGTGCTATACACATAGTCCACATAAGATTTCTTAAACTATACCTGAATTTCTAATCATTTTTTCAGGAAGAAATAACCATGTTCAAATGAGAGAAAGAAAGGACATGGGTCACAGAATAGTTTAGTAACTGCCTTTGCCACAAAAGACACATCTTTTTCATATCTTAGATGGTACAAAGAAGTATGTTTTCAGAAAAAAATATGTGCCTTATTTTTCAGATCCTTTAACTCAGAATTTTAAAACATGTATGAAAGTACTTGTTATTTTTCCAGCTGTACAGAAGTGTTTGTATAACATGTTCTGGTTGTGTTACTCATGATGAAAAAATAAACAGTAGTTTTATTTTCTGGCTGCTATTGAAGTGCCCCTAAAGACACTTGAATCAACTTCCTAAGTTGGAGAGACTTTTTAGGATTTACGTTCAATCGCAACATTTTTGAGGGCAAGAGCGGTTTTTGAATTAATCTGTGGTCTTAATTATTTCTCCATAGAAACAAGCAGGGTTTTCTGCTTCTCCTCCTCCTCCTCCTCCTCCTCCTCCTCCTCCTCCTCCTCCTCCTCCTCCTCCTCCTCCTCCTCCTCCTCCTCCTCCTCCTCCTCCTCCTCCTCCTCCTTCATCTTCCTTTTGTCTCTTATTTGCAACACAAGTTACAAAAAAATTCATCCTTCACTTCAGAGTCAATTCAAGTTGCATTAATGCTCAAAGGAAAAGACAACCATCTAAATACAACTTTTAATCTTGGTCACAAAAAAATATTTGGGAATTTTAATGTTAAAACAAAAATCAATCCAGTCTTTCCGTATCCAGGAATCCTATGGTTCACTGCCAAAGACTTAACACAAATATTTTGCTATGGTGGTAGTTGTTATTGTTTATGATAATAATAATTATTATTATTCCAGTTATTTTTACTTTTCTACAAGAATTCACACCACAAAATATGCATATTGTTAGATGAAGATGAGATTAATGAGCTATATGGGAATTTGTATTAGTTCAACTAGTTCAATACTTTAGTTACAATATCTTATCATCACTAAAGAAGAAAAATAGATGATTGTTTCTTTTTACCTATTTACTTCTTTAATATTTCTTGATGGGGTTTTAGCTTCTAAGTGGGACCTAAGATATGAGTCTTCTGAACTTAAGTACGTTTCAAAGGGAAATTGGTCTCCTCTTTCCCCTAATATCCAATTTTTTGGGGGGGCCTGATAAGACTATCTTTGAAGTGTAGTGAGGTCTAGTTCTTAGAGGACTTGTAAGTATTATCATCGTCCTTTTGTGTTTCATCAAGCTGCTCTTGTTTCACAAGCTAGTACTTTCTCTCAAACTTAGTCACAGCCCAACTAATTCCAACCTATTGACCTGAAATTATGCCTCAATAGGATGTTTTTAATGAATGGGGACGGAAGGAGGGGAAGGGAAATTGAGATGCGCATATACACATTATATGAACAGGAGAGGAAAAGGAGAAAGTTGTCTACTTGTGCTGAAGTCTTGGAAATTAAATGATGAAATTTTGATCAAAATTTTGCTTTGTTTGTAAAGTTGGGTGTGGTTTAAATTATGAAATGATAAGTATACTCTTGAGATATTTAAGTAATCATTCTATGTCTAGCAACTGCATTTTGGTAAGAAGGCTTAATTTACAATATGTATAGAAATATTTATTAAAGTAATTAGCATTTAAACTGTTTATGATTATCCCAACAATTGCTTAGGGTGTAAATCCCTGTGTAAGCTTAATTCCTCTCCAAATGAGTGTTGGCAGTGACAATAACTGCCTGACACACCCTGAACATTATTACTCAATTGCATATATCCTGTTGTAACTAATTATATAATAATTAGTTTTCAAGAACACATTAACTTTTTCTTTGGCATGCTCTTACCCTTCCCCACCTGGTTGCAAAAAAAAAAAAAAACAAAAAACAGCAAATCAAGTATATAGTGAGTACTGGTGCCAAGTCTGCCTTCAGGTTTAATATATTTTAATAAAACATTATTACATACTCTCCATATATTTAAATAGATTGCTGGCATGATCTTCTTTCTGGTTTTATGTCTATAAAACTTACTCACTCACTGCACATTATTGAAAGTGATCTAGAAAGAAAACTTAATAGCTGCATCGTTGCAAATTCAATGCTAGAGATCAAAATCTGTGATTTTGTAGCAGGAATGGCTGAGCCTAGGGGTGGAGTCAAGAGAGGAATTAGCCTGGAGTCGTTATGCTTCCACAAATGATCTAAGTCTAATCCCTCTTGAATTCTGTTAACTCTTGTCTAGCACCAATTTAGTGCTGGGTATTAGGTGACTAAATTCTTAAATTCTTGATTGTAGGCATGGACAATAAATCAGCTTAACTGGAACTTACTGATTCTTCTCACCCGACAAATTTGCAAGTTCTGGTTTTCAAACATCCAATTGAAAGCTTGTCCAAAATTTTAGTGCAAAAGTTTGAAAAATGAACCCATACATAAGTCTGGTTATTTCTGCCCTTTAGTGACATTTTTACTTCGCTCCTACAGCGTTACTGAAACCCTAGGAAAAATACTGTGCCATGAATACAATACAGTATATACTATACTTTAAGATGAGTAATTTGAGTGGAAAATGCTCTGGACTTCTCATCTTTTGTGAAAAGGTATAGAGATGCCTATCTTGCAATTTTTAGCTGCCAAAGTCTGCAAGAGACAAGAAAGTACTAACTTACACAACCAATCTGTTATTACTTCTTTTTAAATGTGCATTTGTAGAGAATAAGGATAGGAATTTTGCCTAACTGGATATATAAATATAAGTCTCTTGAAGTGTCCCTTTGAGACAAAAATCAAAGCAATGGAAGGGAAGTAATTCATAAGATTATATCAAAGGGTGCATATATGAATACATTTCATTATGAGCTTGTTTTCAAAAGACTGTCCACATGGCAGAGTTAGTAATCTGAGTCCCTTATGTAGCCCTTTCATTACAAAGCTAAATTTCTTTTCTCTTCTTTTAAAAAGAAAAGATAAATTTGGTCCAAATAATTATGGAATTATGATTTTTTCCCCTTCTTCTGTTCAATTGTGTCCAATTCTGTGAGAATGCCTGGATAAATCTTTGAAATTTTCTTGGCAAGTTTTTCAAAAGTGCTTTGCCATTGCAGGCTGAAAAAGTGATCTGCCCAAGATCACGCAGCCAGATTTGTGCCTAAGGCAAGACTAGAACTCACAGTCTCTCAGTTTCTAGCCTGATGCCTTAAATCACTATACTAGAGGTGGTATTCAGCAGGTTCTGACCAGTTCTGAAGAACTGGTAGTGGAAATTTTGAGTAGTTCGGAGAACTAGCAAATACCACCTCTTACTGGGGATTTTTCAGTATCCTTCCCCTGCCACGCCTACCAAGCCATGCCCACAGAACTGATAGTAAAAAAATATTGAATCCCACCACTGCACTACACCAAACTGGCTCTAGTTATATGCATATATAGCAGTGTTGGGATTCAATTTTGTTTTACTACCGGTTCTGTGGGCATGGCTTGGTAGGCGTGGCAGAGGAAGGATACTGTAAAATCTCCAGTCAGAGGTGGTATTTGCCGGTTCTCCGAACTACTCAAAATTTCCACTACCGGTTCTTCAGAACTGGTCAGAACCTGCTGAATGCCACCTCTGATATATAGCTTGCCCTATTAGTGTAATTCAAATCAGAAGCTTTGAAATGAATATTTCAGGTGAACTGATCTGTGTTTTAAAATGTAGAAAATTTATCTTGCAGGATCTAAATAACTTAGAGGACAAAACAGTTTTCTTTTTTTTTTCTTTTTAAATCAAACTACTAAAGTTTGTGCTGTAAAGACTGTAGTTGTAGATCCTGCTTCCTAACCCAGTGCCCTCTCTATATTAGATTTTCCTAGCCAGCATGACCTAGGAATGGAATTGTTATCTGGAGGACAGCTTTTTGAGAGAAAAGATTTTAAACAGGGTCACTGTTTTAGTACAGACACCCCAAGCAAGGAGATAGTAGGGAAGTGCAAGACTACCTCTCATTTTGCTCTAGCTACTTTATCTTCCAAGTCAGAAAAGACCAAATTCCTTTAATCTATTTTGACTTTAAATTAAAGAAAAACAAACAGGGGAAAAAAAATTGCACCTGGCTCTACAAAAGTGACTCGCTTGCTTGACGTGATTTCAAGCGGCTGGGATATTAAAACCCTGAAAAAGGGAGTTTATAATGGAAATGCTGACAGACTATTAACTATAGCATCACTGCTCTAATAAATGGAATGGGCTGTCATAATCTCTAGTTCATAAATATGCAAATACAAGACAGAGGATTTGCTCCAAAGGATGTCTCTATAATTTTAACTGACCTTTACTGATACTAAATGAGCCTGTTGCTTCTGGTTTCATGTTTGAAATACAAAGCACTATTTTGCTTCCAGGATGAGACCCTGTTTTTTTCCTGGAAAGTGAATCAGCAATGCATTTCTACTTTCTTCAATGGAAGCAAAGCAGAACTCAAATGTCAATGCAAGGTTAAAAGTCCCACTTGCCAAGCAAAAACCTTCTTGTCTGCAAGCAATTTTGGGTTGATACACATCCATATTCACACCAAAAATGTTTGCCTAATTAATTACTCTCTTCTTCTTCTTCTTCTTCTTCTTCTTCTTCTTCTTCTTCTTCTTCTTCTTCTTCTTCTTCTTCTTCTTCTTCTTCTTCTTCTTCTTCTTCTTCTTCTTCTTCTTCTTCTTCTTCTTCTTCTTCTTCTTCTTCTTCTTCTTCTTCTTCTTCTTCTTCTTCTTCTTTTTGAAGGGGAGATTTCAAATGCCTCTTTTCCATTCATGTGTCAAAGATCTCATTGACCTGCCAAAATTCAGTCAGTCACTCAGTGATAAACACCCATCAACACAATAATATCGACTCTGAATATTTTCCACTTTCCTGCTTTGGGCCAAGCGGAGGTAAATCCAATGACTTACTATTTAATAACCTAAATGTAATTTGCTTAGAGTCTCTCATTGCATGGAAGAGAATTGGATGGCTAGCTGTTTTTTAGATTCAATCCCCCCTCCCTCCCTTTAATTATTTTAAGCTATTCATCTTGGTATCTGGTCCACTGATGCTTCGCCAAATTGCCAGCAGGGGAAAGATCTGTCCAATCCTGAAGCTAAATGAGTCACTGAGAATCAATCTGTTTAGTTTCTCATGCTACGGTAGGGTTCCTCTGTCCTGGTCTCATTTTGCTTCATTCAGAAAGAGGGCTTCAGTATCGGACATTGCCGCCTCCTGTTTCGCCATCCTGGCTCTGTTCATCACAGCTGTTCATGGACTCCAACTGGCTGGACACAAAACCACAGATGCTCCAGTGTCAACGCTATGCAGTTCTTGCTCTGATGGAAAATGAAGACATCCGAGCTTTCTCAAGGTTACCAGCAAAGTAGTTTATCAGGCATCTGCAGAAAAATGAACATAGACAAATTGTTTAGCTGGTTTTTCAGCTGCTGCCTCACCCCCCCCCCCCACAGATAACAGATAATCAGAGTTGGAAGGGATCATGTAGGCCATCTAGTCCAATCTAGTCCATCTAGTGTAGGGGAGACCCTACACCATTTCTGACAGATGGCAGACCAATCACTTCTTGAAAGTCTCAAGTGATGGCGCTCCCACAACTTCCGAGGGCAAGCTGTTCCATTGGTTGATTGTTCTGTCAGAAAGTTTCTCCTTATTTCCAGGTTAAATCTCTCCTTGTTCAGTTTCCATCCATTATTCCTTGTCTGGCCTTTGGGTGCTTTAGAAAATAGCTTGACCCCTTCCTCCCTGTGGCAGCCCCTCAAATATTGGAAGACTGCTATCATGTCTCCCCTGGTCCTTCTCTTCACTAGATTAGCCATGCCCAGTTCCTGCAACCGTTCATTGTATGTTTTAGTCTCCAGTCCTCTAATTTTGTCCCCAAATCCCCAAACATTCTCAACAAGGGAATAGCCCCAGATACTATGTGTGGTAAAGAATTTTCACCTTTCCTTCCATTACTTTATAAGCTCAAACCTGTCAGATACATTCATAAACTTAAAAGGGAAATGGTTTATATAATCCTGAAAGGGGGGGGGGGGTGTAAAGGTTTTTTGCAGTGCCTGCTAAAAAAAAAGAATGCTAAGAAGCAAGCATTTCATATTTCCTTTCTTTCTTCAGAGCCCAGATTCAATTACATAAAACTATGTGCTTTGCTCTTTAGAACTTCATGTAAGATTAAGATAACTGGTATTTTCATGGTAAATGATTAAATTAGCAGACACTGTTTTATCTTGAACTTTGCCATCGAGGCTGACATTTTTGCACAATTTACTCCTAGACACTGGTAATCTAAATTGCTCCGTGTCTCTCATTTTTCAAAGCATTTGAACAACTAAAGAGCCCTTCTGCCTCCGTCTGATTTGTAAGAGGGTAAAATTTGACACTCTTTCATATCCTGGCATAAGAAATGGCAAAAGAGAACACGGATGCTTTCTTTATTTCTGCTGAACTTGGATGGGGACATCATATTAGTGTGTAGCATTGGTTCCATCTTTTGAGTGTATGTATGTGTGTGTGTGTGTATGCTTTGACGTTGTGGCAAGGCTTAATAGTTTCAATGATATTAAAAGTGACACCGATGGGAGCTACTGGCAAGGTCATCCTTTCCTCTCAGTAAGGTCAAGAAAATGGTGTGACGCTAAGGATAACATACAACAGGGCTGTAGATAAGGCTTTATAAGTACCAAGAAAGTCAAAGTAGACCAAACTTCAGTCTGAAAAAAAGGCAGAATAACAAAATAACAGATTTCGAAGGGACCTTGAAGGTTTTCTAGTCCAACCTCCTGCTCAGGCAGGAAACCCCTAGTTCAGGCAGTAGAAATCAAATTTTGTATTATTGTCATGAGACCATAAGGCTATGACTGAAACCTACAGAGGAGTTCGGGTACCAGATGATAACATTTCCAGTATGGGTTGTTTGAGGAAAAGCACAGGATTTGTACAGGAACCGATGATGTGACCCAATCAAAGTCAAAATTAGTTTGATAGTGCCAGTATCAAAAGAGGAGGAATGTGCTGCTATTTGGAAAGATCTCCCAAGAAGTACAGATTTGAATTAAGAAGGATGTAATTCTGTTCCTATTAGAATCAGTAGATATTCAGTGAGTATCTGAAGTTAATGAAGCTAATATAGATACAGGGAGGGAAGATCCTGAGGAATTCTGTAACAAATTGCAAGTAGTGCTAAATGAAACATCAAAAAAACAATGTAGCGCTCGTTATGGTAATTGGAAAAAGAAAAATTAGAGAAATGGAGGAGCCTATAATTACAAGAATACTTGGATTTGATAAATGCAATAATCTAGGACAGGGGCCAATAAGCGTTTTGTGAATACAATTCTTTGTTCATTGCCAACATCTGCTTCAAGTGGCAGAAATGCTAACTCTACACTTAGATATCACAGGATAGAAAACCAGAATCATGTGGACTATCAGTTAGGAAATAGAAATACAGGAAACAGAAAATGTGAAAAGGAAATCGAGCCAGCTGTGACAGTTTCAGGGGCAGATTGTGGAACAGACCATGAATTATTGGTGTCAAATATACAGGTTAAATTTAGAAAATTAAAGAGGGTAAGGGCTGCCAAATAAAAACTGAGCTGGTGAACATTCAGCCAGACAACAAGAACAATATAATAAAATTATGCACTTATCTTAAGGAGTAAGGAACTTGAAGATTTACCGTAAGAGGTATTACAATACAGTATTTCTGGAGTTAAGATGATTTCACTAAATTTAAAATGCAAAATTATACATCCTCAGGGCTTGTGCTTTTTCTTTTTTTAAAAGTAAGGGCAATAATGCTGGGTTATTTATTTATTTACTTACTAACTTGCTTACTTATTTCCCACCTTTATTATTTGTATAAATAAATCAAGGCAGCAAAGATATGTGACACACTTTCTTTTTTCTACTTTTCCCACAACAATCCTGTGAGCCGAGTTGGGCTGAGAAAGAGAGAGTGACTGGCCCAAAGTCACGTAGCTGGTTTCTACAACTCACCCTTTCCTGCTTTCTAGCCTGGTGCCTTAACCATTAAACCAAATTGGCTCTCTGGTTATTTACCTTTGAAAAGGCTTTATGGAGAGCTCCATGATGCATCAAGCAATACCTCACCAGATTTCAACATATTCTTCTGTTCAAGCCATGAACAGAGACCTTGTTTGCCAATCCTCCCCTTTGCCTAAGTCTTGCTGACAGGGCTTCTTAGTGGATGGCCCTGTTCTTTCTAGCACTTTTCTTTTTAGTCAAGCTGAAGCAGTTTAGTTTGGTCCTTAGATTGGACCAGTTTTAAGAGCATTAGATAAATGGGAAAGATCCAATTTCAGTATGTCTCATTGTCTTAAAGCAGGAGTGTCAAATTCACATTGTCACGGCGTTGTCACCAGCGGTGCGTTTCAAATATTTTTACCATTGGTTCGATGCGCGTGGCTTGGCGGGCACACTTTGCACATGCATGCATGCCAAACACGTGCTTTGCGCAGGCGCAGAGGCTTTCTGACTCACCTCCTGCAATCCTGCACTCTCCCGGTCGCTTCAGCAGCTGCCGCGTGGAAATCTGCTGTGCCGTGCAAAGCAACTGCACTTCAAGCAGGGAATCAACATTAGTATGGGAGCCCGGGCAGGCGGGTAGGCCCATCAGCAGAGCATTGGAGAGAACCGGTTCGGTCTCCACTATTCATCGGCGCTACCGGCTCGGCAGAACCAGGTCAAACTGATAGAATATCACCACTGTTTGTCACGTGACATATCAGGATTTTTCCCCCTTCGCTAAACTGGGCGGGGGAGTGGCCAGCGCATGACGTATCTGGCCCTTGGGCTGTGAGTTTGACTGCCCTGTCCTAAAGTATTAAGATTGTGTTGTTGTTCGTTAAAAATTCTTCCACTGAGTTGAAATAATAAGCTAATGTTCCTCTATTAACCGATATAAAATCGAAAAAAGACATTCACCTTGTTTTTCATCCTAAAGCCTATACATTCATTTTAGACCTAAAGGGGCATGAGGGAAAACATACTTTGCCACCATGGAAGCGAGAGCGCTATCAAAAAATGGCAGTGTTATAATCTTTCCTTCCACACTGAGGTAAAAGATGAATCTCCTCTCTGTCTCTTTTAACCAGGTTCAAATGAACTTTGGTTGTCCCACAGTTAGGATCCAGTAGCCATCTCATGAAACTGGAAATATGAGACATCGTTCTCAATATTTTGCTCCTAGTTTCTTTAAACTTATACCACGTCTTTCCAACGATCTTTTAACATTAATAATGTTAAGAAGTGCTTCATTACTTTTCTTGGTTTTTCTTCTTCTCCAGCCTTCCTTTCCCTTCCTTTTACCTTAGACCAGGGTCCTCAACCTCTGGTCCATGGTACCGGTCCGTGGCCTGTTGGGAACTGGGCCACACAAGGTGAGTGAGCATTCAAAGCTCCATTTGTGTGAGCGGCGGCACATGTACAAAACCATTCCTGCCACACACACAGCCACTGCCACTCCACAGACCTGGAAAGGTTGGGGACTGCTGCCTATATACCTGACAACACGCATTATCTTGCTTTTATTGACTTATAAGTCACTTGGGGAATCTTTTCAACCAAAGAGTATTTTATTTTAGTCTCACACCATCCCATTTTTCTAGATATTCAAGGCAGCTTAAATGGGGATCTCCCTTCATTTATCGCTGTAAAACCAAACAATGAAATAGGCTGGGCTGGGAGAAAAACATAAAGCCAGTTTCTGTGGCCAACGTTACATTTGAACGCTACATTTTTCTCATATCAATGCTTTAAGGAAATCAATTTTATAATTTTGTAAATAAATTTATTCTACAGTTTTTGGAAAATGATCACTCTTGCCATGATGTGCCAGAAAATTCAATCTTGAGAAAACCAGCTAGTAAATACCTGCACATATGTGTTATTCCCAGCAACAATTTTCATGGACCCAGGCCCAGGCAATGTCTGACATAATAAGAGTTAATGAAATTAGGAATGGAGTTCTAAACATGGAATATACTGAATGTACTGAGGCATTGCCTGAAATATCCTTTAAATATCTCCTTGGAAAACATCTTTAATAAACATATGATCAGACACCCTCTAGAAAAGGAAAAATGGCAGAAAGTCAAAGTAGGTGGAACAACCACTTTGCTATAAGCACCTATAGTATCTGTCAGCAGGGCAAAGTGAGAAAAATGTGTTCCGTGTTCCAAACTTCACTCCCTGTGATGGTTGATCAGGTTATGCTCTACATAGCCTTTTCTGAGCAATTAGAGCACATAGGAAATATATGCTAATAGCAGATGTTCACATGGGGCAACATTGCTCAGTTTCAAAAGAAGAACATCGCAGGATGTGCTGAATCTTGATATTCTACAAATATTTCAGCAGTCTGGGTTGTAGATTATTATGATAAATCAAGCGTGGCAGATGCTATCATGTGGGCTTACCTTTCAGCTACTTGGTACATCACTTGAGTATTGGATTTGTCATCACCAAAACAATTATGTAACTCCATGGTGCTATCGTAGCATATGAAAGGATCATACTTGGCTAGCTCACACCATATGGGTCTTACTTATGTCAGCATCCTTCCTTAATAGAGGAGGTGAATGTTGGCAAGAGATAACAAAATGGGGTCACAAAAAAGTCCAACCTTCATAAGCTACATTGACAAGCAGGATGGACAGATTATGCAATCTCCAAGATAACAAATAGAACAAAATGGATTCTGTTACAATTCTGCTTTCTCCACTCATCACCTAAACGGAATATGAAGCATTCCCAGCTTTAATATATTTTGCATGGTAATTTTAAGGTATTTAATCACTGCTAGGTAATGACAGGTAGGCTAACCAGCCTAACAATGCCTTGAGCTGAGCTCCTGTAATGGTTATGTGGGAATGACTATGGCAGGCAGTGCGAAGAGAAGCAGCTAAGGGAATAGCCAGATAAAAGCAATTTAGCCCACAATTGCAGTGTGGGCAGTGCAAGTGGCTCAGAAAATACCCTTTTTAGTTTCTTGAGCTGTAAAAGGGATGGTGGGTGCGGGAGGAAGAAGGGCACTTTCAGACTTGCAAGACTGATATGAGTCTTGCAAAGTAGACCAGATAGGAAACATGGGTAGATGAACTAATTCTGTTTTATTGTAAGGTTACATTAACAAAGTCTGGCAAGTCTAAAAGAACATTTGTCTCTCTCTGTTTCCTTTATAGCCAATAGCAATAGCACTTAGACTTATATACCACTTCACAGTACTGTACAGCACTGTCTAAGCAGTTTACAGAGCCAGCATATTGCCCCCATCAATCTGGGTCCTCATTTTACGGATCTCAGAAGGATGGAAGGCTGAGTCAACCTTGAGCCGGTGAGACCTGAACTGCCAAACTGCTGGCAGCCAATGATCAGCAGAAGTAGCCTGCGGTACTGCACTTTAACCACTGTGCCTCAAAAGAAACTAGAGAGGTTCCCTTCTTAGCTACTTGCCCTGTCCATATGCCTGCTGTGGGCTAAGTTGCCCTTTATCTGACTATTATCTTGGTTGCTTCTCTACATCCTATCTCCCAAGGTCACTTTATGGCTGCCTTGTTATCATCTCTGGCTTATAGTTATGGACATTTCAGAATTCACAAAGCTAAAATATCCCCGTCATTGTTAATCATGACCTCGTGTGTGGAAATCAAATAGCACAATTCTTCCTTCTGATTAAAGTTAAATTTATTAGCAATTAAGAGTAGGGTAGAAAACAGAACGAGCCGGACTTCCAATTCTACCATCCAAAATTATAGAGTGACTGACTGCATTATTTGTGGATAGTTAATATCTACTAAGAAGTTGACAGTATTAATATAACAGCAGTGCAATTAAAGCAACTCTCCAAGTTTGCAGTGCTAAGATTATTTCTGCTCTAATTAAATCATAGCTCTTTAGCGAAAAGGAGAACAAAATTAACATGTTGGGAGTCCGTTCTCCCTCAGTACTTTCCCTCTCCTGCCCTCCCTCTTGGTGAATACTGGTTTGTTTGGGGCTATCCTTGGCCATCCTAGTGAAGAGAAGAAGGCAGTATGTCTTTGGTTAAGCACTTAGCAGGTCAAAAGCTTTCATTCTATAACCAGCAGGATGAGAAATCTCCATATTAGAAAGACACAGCACTTATACCAGTGGTGGGATTCAAATTTTTCTACTACTGGGTTCTGTGGGCATGGCTTGGTGGGCATGGCAGGGGAAGGATACTGTAAAATCTCCATTCCTTCCCCACCCCACCAACCTGCTTTCCAGCTCCGTTCTCCTGTGCAGGGCAACCAAAGAAGAATAGATGGGGGCGGGGCCAACCAGAGGTGGTATTTGCCAGTTCTTTGAATTACTCAAAATTTCCGCTACCGGTTCTCCAGAACTGGTCAGAACCTGCTGAATACCACCTCTGACTTATAGCAGCAGATAACTTCCTTGGCACACATATTCTGACGTTTCTGAAGCATATAGAACATGGCACGGATTGGGCTGTGTGTATAAATCAAATTCATAATACTGCTTCAGGATAATAATAATACAATGAACTACCAAAAAAATTTAATAAAATCTATATGAAATCCAATAAAAGGGAACACCACAGATTTTTATCTTCCCATATGTTGAGATCCTCCTTATGACAGTGCTGCGTTCAAGGAAGCTTCCTAGCAAAATATTACTACTTTTCATAAGACTTAATGGTATCTACAAGTAGACAGTTTATGTAAAAACCATTCAAAGTACCTGGAGTTTTTTGTTTTTTAAAAATCATGGAATTCTGGATGTCTCTATAGAAAAGGCAATAGAAGCAGTCCTTCACTTGTTACCCCAATAGGAACCAGAATTCCAAGTGAGTCACACCTGATTCTAATGAGCTTTTCTGCCATGGTTGTTAAGCGAATAATTATTAAGTTAATCATGCAGTTATTAAATGAATCTGGATTTCTCACTGACTTTGTTTTCCAGAAGCTGGCTGGGAAGGTCACAATTGGTGATTGGAATAAATAAATAAATAGATAGATAGCTAGATAGCTAGATAGATAAATAAATAAATAAAAATAAAAATAAAATAAAATAAATAAATCTGACTGTAGCGCTTATAGTTGTCCAAATCTTTACAGCCCAGATCTGGAAGCCTTAATAAAGTGTTGTAAAATAGTGCTACTTTAAAAGCACAAATTATAGCTGCAGATCATATTTAAACAAGAGCAAGGAGAGCTTTTAATTGATTTATTCATTGGATTTATTGATTTCTTTTTAATGGCTTTGCCCAGTTTCCAACATCTGACTCCATTCATGTTGGGAGTCATCCTCCGGCATTCCGTACAAAGCTAAGTAGAACCGTCAAGCCCAAAATTTGTTTCTCCTTGCCTTCCTAGTTTGATTTTTTAAAAAATGCAACTGAGTTAATGTTTAGTTTCCTTTAGACATACAAGCTAGTATAGTTAAGCTATCATTCCAGAAGGCAGTTGGTTATTCAAGTGAAGTGGTGGAGGTTTTACACTTGTTACCAACTGCTTTATTTATGATACATTTGTCATTTCACAGGTCAGTTTTTAAGCTCTTATTTCTTTCGTTCACCATCCTTCCCTTGGAATTGTAAAACTCTTCATCTCTTGGACCCGGTGATTAAAATCTTCAGGGTGTTTGTGTTCATTTCAAATAAACTGACTGCCTGCAATTGAGCAACTACTATGACCTTTACACAGATGGCTTTCTGGTGCTTAGGCTATGCCTGCTTATGATGGAAGAGGCCAGCTGAAAAAGCTGTGCCACAGGGAGTGGAGGGATGGGGTAGAATAATTGACTTATCCATCGTCCAATGTAGAATACTTTAAATTCATTTCTGTTGGACATGACAGCAATTAGCAAATTAATACATGGAACTTGGAATGCAGAAGATCTGATAGTCATCTGCCAATAGGTTGCATTCAACTTTATAACTCCTGATGATTACTTTCAGAGGTTTCATATAGGCTGTAAACAATATACAGGGGTCCTCAGTTAATGACCAGTCCTCAGTTAATGACCATTCAAATTTCTAATGGTGCTCAGGAAATGGTACTTATGACTGGTCCTCAGAGTTCTGGTCATCACAGTGTCTCCACAATTGTGTGTGGTTGCCATTTGTGACTTTCTTTGCTGGCTTTCAGCAAGCAAAATCAGTGATGTCACACTTTACAACTGTGTCTTTAGTAAAAGCAATTCTGCTCCCAATTGCTGCCAGAAACTGAAGACTACCTGTGGTAGGGTTGTGGCAGAATGTAATGAGTAATCCAGAATCTACTGACCTGATGAAATATTTATAGACAAGACTCAAGATGCAGAGTTCATTCGAAAGCTAATCTGTATATATATATATAAAAGCGAAATACAACTCACACATCATCACAAAATCTCCAGAACAGTAAAGCCTACAAACTTGAAATCTGGCACCTATGTTCCTCTTGGCTTCTAGGTGCTCACTAAGAAAGGATTTTTCGAAATGACCATCAGAGCATTAGTGTTTCATATATTATTATTAACATGCTCTGATGCTAAGGAGTTGTACTCACCCTCCCCACCTGAAAAGAAATCTGTTCCTAATGCAAAACACAAGCAGAGGAGAGGAGTTTCAGTTTCAGTTTCACAGCACCAAGCAACTTTAGTACAGAACAGTTGAGCTAAGCCATGCCCAGGCTCCTTGCTGTCTCCTTCTTGCTCATACAACACATACTGTTTGAGTTTCCAAACAGCCCTCAACTCTCTCACACACTGATAGGACGCTAGCCAGATGAATACTGATGGATGCTGGTAGGCAGAGACACAATTTCTCCCCCCCCCTTTATTTTCCTCCCCCAAAACTAAGCCCAATCACATAGTTTCATAGTGAAGCACGGGTATAGAGCTAGTCTTAAAATAAGATCCAATGCAAGAGGTCAGATTTCTGACTGAATCTCTTCAAGGAGAGAGGTTATATAAAGCTGTATTATTGCCCCATTGTTACTTGATTTCTTTATAACAATTCCATGGTTGATCATCTAACTTAAACAGAATTTCATTCTTCAGATCTTTCAGGGATACACACAGCTACTATATGTAATGATGCTGTGATCCTATCCCTATCATTGATGGGTCTATAGAGGGCCCTTCAGTCTTTTAATATATCTTCTGCAGAGAGCAACAGCTATAGTTAAGCTGCACAAAAACCCAACTCAAGGTATTACCGAGAGGACATAGAAAACTTGACCAGATTCATTGTTAGGTGGATATTCAAACAGGTGGCCTATTTTAAGCACAGAGGTGTATTGGTTATTTGACAGATGATCTGTTGAAGGAGCATAATTTGGTAGCATTTCGCTGTCTGTGTTCCTGGATCTTTACCTTCTGCCATGGTATCTCCCTGTACTGTCTTAAAGTGTTGGTGCTTGGAGGCCACTCTGACCTTGACACAGATTCCAAATGGTTGTCTTAGGAGTTTGGGGCCTCACATCACAGTCCTTGAGTTGCAAGGTCCCATTCTGTCCTTATTTACAATCTATATGAAGCCTCTGAGAGTGATCATCAAGAATTGTAATGTATAAGCAAATGTCAAGTCTCTTTTGTCTTCCCATCTTCATCATTTATATCAGCCTCTTTGGTAGACCACTTTCTTTGCTAGATCACAGACCAGATCTGATGTTAACAGGGTAAAATAGGAAACATCTATTTCTAGCCACAGTTGATTTGCCAACTACATCCCTTCCTGGAAGAGTCTGATAGGACCTGTGGTTATCCATGTCCTTGTTATTTCTCAATTAGATTTTTGTAATATACTCCATAGAAGGATGCTCTTGAAAAAACCTTGCAAATTGCAGCAGATCCAAAATGTGGGGACCAAGACTTCTATTGGATGCTTCTGATGAGATCTTATGAAATCCGTCCTGGCATAGCTACATTGTCCCACAGATTCCCAAATCAAATGACAAAGGTCATTCAGATTTATGCAAATGGTAGTCCTAACCTTAAGAAAAATCAGCAGAGTACAATAGCGTATTTCAATAGCTATACAAGACTATTGTAGAAGGAGAAGTAGCTGCGTATAGCTGCAAAATATGTGTTGCTTCACACAAGCAGTGTAACAGCAACAGGTCTTTTGTGTGTCATGTAACACAGGAGTCCCCAACCCCTGGCCCACTAACGGGGCTGTGGCCTATTCAAAACTGGGCCATGCAAGTGGCAGCCCAGTGTGCACTTGCGCAGCTCAACTTACACAAGTCGAGCTGCACAGGCATTGCTCACGTCGCCCAGTTTGCCTCCATCAGGCCAGGCTGCAAAAGTTGGGGGCTGTTGGCAAACTGCTTTGACAAACCCCCAGCAAAATCATATAAATCCATTTACATTTCCTCCTTGTTAGTGGCATCTATGCAGACCTTCCGTTCCTACTGATCAATTGTAGAAGATTCATGGGATATCCATGTATAGGCGAACGAGGCCTAAGTGACCTGTAGATGTCTTCCATACCATTCAGGTGGCATTGCATGATTGTTTAAGTAAACAACCAGAAGATTAAAATTACTGAAGACATAAAAAGGGCGCTGACATTTCTGCTCATTAACTAGCTCATGAGTCTAACTCATTTGGCATTGGTTTATTTATCGTCAGCACATTGTCCCATGTATCTTGTCAACACAATGAACTTCACTCCAACATCACCTTGAGCTCTGTTGATGGCTCCTCTCAGTAGGAAGGAAATGGGTGGGTTCCATCAGTGGCTAGTGTCATTTCATGTGTGTCACATAGAGCTGCTGCCAACTACTTTGACATTTCAGGACTAGCATTCCGTGCACCAGACAGTCAGATAGAAAAAGCCATATAAATTTCCCATCCTCATCCGGAAAGAACTTCAATCTTCAACAACTGGTGCAAAGCTCAATTTTTCTCAACAACTCTTGGGATGGGGTGGCATATTAATCTATGTAATAAATAATTTGGCAACTTTCAAATTATTATTTATTAACAATAAAACAAATTAGGGACGATGATCTAGAGAAACACAGAATTTCTTAAGAGCAGCCATCTGGAAACCAGTTTTAATCTCTGCAGATAGTGGCTATTTTCAGAAAACAAGCTTCACCATATGCAACGTGCCTTTAATGTGGTGTCTAGCTCTTTTATTCTTTTGCCATTTGTGATCACAGGCAAATAACTGACCAGTTCTATGGTGTGCTTTTTATCATGGCAAGCAACCTTTCACAGCCAGAAACTGTGGATTCTCTTCTAACACGTGTGTGTTGTGTGTGTGTGTGTGTGTGTGTGTGTGTGTGTGTGGCAACCTGCTATCCTTCCTTCCTTCCTTCCTTCCTTCCTTCCTTCCATCCATCCATCCATCCATCCATCCACCCATCCAATATTTTGGGGAATTATTAGAAGTTTTAATTTAATTATTTTTTCTAATCATTTGTTTTTTTAAAAAATCATTAAAACAATAGAAAACATGCATATGGAGTATTATTATGCAGACTAAACCTGATGGTTGTTCGCTCTTTTTGTACATAAATGCTAGGTAACTCATATTGACAACAGCCAGATGGAGTTATTATTATTGCTATTACTATTTATTATTACTATACTGCTAAATGAAGAAAAATTGACAGCAGATTACAAACCACTCAATGAAAATACCCATGTTAAGAAATGAAAATATATATATATATGTAGGCCGAGGTGTGTTTGGGTCTTTTCCCGTGTAAGATTAAGAGTATCTTGGTGATGTTTCGGCGAGGTCCCACTCGCCATCCTCAGGCTGGTGCTTTCTGCTTCGTGCCAATGCAAGCAGTGTGTGATCTGAGCTGCCGTCTCTCTATAAATACTGGTGGTGGGGGCTGGTGTGCTGGGCTGGTTGGCTGTGCTGCTACCTCTTGATTGGTTGATGGAGTTGATGTTGGTATAATGGGCTGTGTATATATATGTGGGAAAATACCCGAACAAAGCTGAATACCATACGTGTAAGTACGGTATTCAGCTTTGTTCGGGTATTTTCCCACGTCATTATAGTTGTGCTTTTAAAGTTGTAGCAATGTTTCGGCAGAATCTCATCTGCCATCATCAGGCTTCTGTATTGTGTTCGTCTGACACAGTGTTGGTGTTTCTAATATCTTCTGTCTGTTTTGTAGCTTTTTTTTTTCTTGATTGGCTGGCAACATTGTGTTTCCTGTATTGGAGGCTTTTAGTGCGGCTTGGCTCCGAGTAAATGGATGGCTATCATTTATTAGGAAGCTAGGTTTCATCTGGGTGCCTGGTTGGGGTGTGTTTGAGCTGGAGGTATCGGGTGTGTGTGTGTGTTTGTGCCCAGGTGTTTGCCTGGCTTGTGGTGTGGAGATTTTTTTGTTTGTGAAGCAGGCTTCCAAATAATTGACAGTCTGGTATAAAATAGAAGAGATGACTCCACCAGACTGTGGAGCTACAAAAAAAAAGCTACAAAACAGACAGAAGATATTAGAAACACCAATCAAGCAGAACACAGCAAACTCCAAGACCAATAAACACAGACTAAGACTCCCAACCAATCAGGATGAAGAAAAAACCATTCTGGTACAGCAGTAGGCTAGCACCAAATTTAAAACAGAAACGGCTGTGAAAGCCTGACTCACAGACAAACACAATACACAAGCCTGATGATGGCAGATGAGATTCTGCCAAAACGTTGCTACAACTTTAAAAGCACAACTATAATGACATGGGAAAATACCCGAACAAAGCTGAATACCATACACAAAAATACCCGCGAAAACTTAAGAATATATATATATATTGGATATATAAACTTAAGAATATATATATATATATTGACCTATGGAACAGCTGTCCTGCCCTACATAAGAGGTACTACAGACAAAATTAGTAAGGTACTACACAGACATCACATCAGGACTGCCTTCAAAACAGACAGAAAAATAGCAGCCATCCTTAGCAACCCCAAAGATAAAATTGACCTGGAAAACCAAGGCATATACGAAGTCCCCTGTGCATCATGCCGGCCACATACATTGGACAGACCAATAGAAGAATAAGTACCCGCCTGGATGAACACAAAAATGCAGTCAAAAAGCTGGAACACACTTCCTCACTAGTCCAACACATGGAAGCTACAGGTCATAGCATCAACTTCAATGGCACCAAAACCCTGGCCACTATGGAAAACCCTAGCCACAGAGTCATCAGAGAAGCCATAGAGATTGAAAAAAGACCAGAAAGCATGAACAGAAGAGATGATTCCACCAGGCTGTCAATCATTTGGAAGCCTGCACTCACAAACAAAAAAATCTCCACACCACAAGCCAGGCAAACACCTGGGCACAAACAGATCCCCCTGATACCTCCAGCTCAAACACACCCCAACCAGGCACCCAGATGAAACCCAGCTTCCTAACTAATGATAGCCGTCCATTTACCCGAAGCCAAGCTGCACTAAAGGCCTCCATTAAAGTAACACAATGCTGCCAGCCAATCAAGATACAAAAAGAGCCAAAAACAGACAGAAGATATCAGAGACACCCATCAAGCAGAACACAGCAAACTCCGAGACCAATAAACACAGACCAAGACTCCCAACCAATCAGGAGGAAGAAAAAACCATTCTGGCACAGCAATAGGCTGCCCCAAATTTAAATCTGAAACCACTGTAAAGTCTGACCCACAGACGGACACAATACAGAAGCCTGATGATGGCAGATGAGATTCTGCTGAAACGTTGCTACAACTTTAAAAGAACTACAATGACCTGGGAGAATACCCGAACCAAGCCGAACACCATACATGTAAGTACCCATGCGAAAACTTAAGAAAACATATATATATATATATATATATATATATTCTAAATTTCTTATGTATATATGAAGTTAGCAGTTAGCAGTGAACTCATCTCCAACACTCTATGGACAAGTATTATTTTAAGTAACTTCTGGAATGCCCAGTGTATATTCTTAAAGGTCTTTCTTTCTTGATAGGCTGTAATGTGACCTGTTGTGCTCTGTAACATTGTGTACATAATTTAGCTGCTTAAATATAATTTAGTTTGAGACCCTTTGGGTCCCTGAACATTTTGAAAGAACTTCAAATTCACATGTTTTAAAAGAATAATTGCAGACCTAAAGTCTATGGCTTATCACTACAGGCTCTGAGACTACTAGTCTTCAAGAAAGATGGCACAGAGGTCAAACAATGAAATTTGATTTATTTCAATAAGGTTCTCTACAAATTGAAAATTTATTTATTTATTTACATATTTATTTATTTACCATATTTCTATTCTGATATTATCAAAAGTTTTTCTAGTCTTCCTGTGGAGTTGTTTTCTTGATCTTGTCTACCTTATAGGTCTGACATCAATGTTATTTTTCAGGGAAGCAATTGTTAAATCAACATGTCAATATCTCAGTATCTTGTGATTGACCAATGTGAGATATATTTATTTAACAGTGAAGTACTTTTGCAATTTAGTTCTTCTCTATATATCACAATCTAATTCCAATATTCCAAGGGACAGCTTGGTACCAGGCTAGAAACTGGGAGATTGTGAGTTTTAGTCTTGCCTAGATATAAAGCTAACTCGATGATTTTGTGTCATTCACACTCTTTCAGTCCTAGGAAGTAGATAATGGCAAAACCACTTCCAAAATCTTGCCAAGAAAATTTCAGGGACCAGTCCAGCAGACACCAGGAATCAACACTGACTCAAATACATTCACACACTCCTATATTTTTTCAATCTATTTTCTTTTATTTGCTCAACTTTTTATCTCATCTGGATATCTGCCCTCTCTCTCATTTGTTACAGAATTTATGTAAGAATTTGATCACAGACAATAATAAAGGTTATGTTGTGGTTGTTACAATTACGATCATAGTTACTGAATTCACCAGTCATGTTAAGTTGTGGAATCTATAGGCAAGGTCCCCCTTTTAAGCAATGTTTAATTACTTGTTTTGCAACATTTAGACTGCACAAAGTCACAGCTATATCATGCAATGTCTACATCAAGGGTCTTCAAACTTGGCAAGTTTAAGACTTGTGAACTTCAACTCCCAGAATTCCTGAGCTAACATGACTGGAGGAGGAATTCTGGGAGTTGAAGTCCACAAGTCTTAAAGCTGTCAAGTTTGAAGACCCTGGTCTACATATTCCCTTCAGATAAGAATCATTTGCTATATTATATACTGGAGAAATGCTGATTTTACTCTGAATATAATCTTATGGCAACCAATAAATCAAAGACATTTGCACTGATGTTTCACTCTTGGAGAAATTGTCCATTACTGAATGAAGTGTCTCTGGATGACTATCCTATTTTTCTGTTAGTGCAACATTCCCATCTTTCCTTCCTATTTGCTAGGAAGAAGCCAAGGTTAGATCATTTCATTGAATACTTTTTTGCATTGGTCAACTCCTAGGATTGTGTTTGGGTAGGGAATTCTTGATTACCAACATAGAGTGGAAGCCTCCTTTTAATATGTACTATACTGGCAAGAATTTCTGGGTATATCATGCAAACATGTAGCCTGGAAGAGCTTTGGTAAGTACAGACTGAAATTGGCATAGCTTATTACATGTAATTAAGATTCAAGTTAAGAGAGGTACTCACAGAAGAAGATAAGACCCAATTAAGACCCCATTGCCCTGTTTTAATGGCACCTCTGTGTTGAAGAGCTAGGCTGTCTTTGTGTGATGTTCCTAGTCTCTGTTCACCCCAATGAAAATATTTTTTCCCCCAATTCTGATGGATGATTCTGCTCTTTATCAAATCCATCTTCTAATGTGTGCAAATAAAAGAGTCTCTGTTTCACTCTCTCCCTATCCATAGGAGAATAAGATACAGCCAGCAAAAACAAGAGGCATGGCTAGGTTTCATACTAGAATTAAGGATATATAAAAAAGAGGAAACAAATACATTAGGAAAATTGCTGCCAGAGTAAGTTATTCAGGTTAGATTGTCCAGGGAGAAAGTTAATATGTTCCCTAGCCATTAAAGAAAGCTTTCCATGACAGTGCTACCATTCATGAAAGACTTCTATGGTGCCAATAGCAAAGATCTTACGGCATTCTCATTTAATTTAATGGGAATGCTGTGGTGCCCTCATATTTCATTCTTTGAGATCACAGAACTGTGCACTATACCTCTTATTAATCAGCATATACAAATGATGTTTGTATAAACCAATCCTGACTGTTAATTACAGATCTGTTCATTGAAATTTTGCATCTTTTTCCTTTTTTGGCGTAGCAAGTTTTTTTTTTTTCCCAGCAGGAGAAGTAACTGCAATGCTTCTGCATTAAATGAAGTTTAAACTTTAGTCAAAGTTATCCAGCATTTCCTACCACTTCCAAGGAGGCTTATATGATGTTTCTGACTGTTGAACATACATTGGAAGGAGCTGAATCTCATTAAGAAACTCACTTTAATTTGGCCTGCTCAACAAGCAAAGTTTGAGCAGATGTTTTTATAGTCAGTGGTGGAGTGCCAAATACTTTTGAAAGTGCTTAATTGTACTTGTTTAAGGACAACATACCTGGCACAGAAGCTGAATGCCTGGAGTGTGATTATCACAAAGAGGACACATGTGTTACATTAGTCTTTCCAATTACATCCTACCTGCTCTTACATAGAGCTCAGGGTAGCTTTTACACACGTCCTCCTGCAAGAAAAATATGAGGCTAGGGAGAGGTGAGAAAGAAGAACAAGGGAAGAAGTTTTGAGGCTGACAGTTCTGGCTTCTAATCACAGTGAAGAATTTTACAAAGGCTCTTCTATCATAAGTTGGTTTTTTTTGTTTTTTGTTTTGCAGGAAAGATATTGAAGTAATATATTGTAGAATAAATGTTGTTCTTTGCTAGTTCTCTCTCCTAGGACCAGGAATATTAAAGAGTTTCAACATAAGCTATGAGATCTGAAGGGGCGTTTTGCAGTGTTTGATGACTGCTTATCGCTTCCTCCTCTCAAATTTGAAGATTTTTGCTTCCAGAAAAATAAGTAGGCAAATTAGTAAATAAACCACACCTGTCTTTTTGACTGATTCTTAACTGAATGCCTCTAGAGTCATTTTCATAATAATTAACTCCATAACCATATGGGAAGAAGTGCATTTTTTTTTCTTTTAGAAATCACTACCTTACAAAGTCTTCTTTGCAAAACCTTTCAAAATTACAAATGAACAAATTAACTTGTGGGGTCCTTGGTATTTGTAAGCCTTGCCTACAAGTCTATGAAGGAATAAAATTACAGGCAGCTCTTGACTTATGATCATAATTGAGCCCAAAATTTCTGTTGCTAAGTGAGATGTTTGTTAAGTGAGTTTTGCCCCATTTTACAACCTTTCTGGACACAGTTGTTAAGTGAATTACTGCAGTTAAGACAGTAACATGGTTGTTAAGTGAATCTGGCTTCCCCATTGACTTTGCTTGCCAGAAGGTCCCAAAAAGAGTTCACATGACCTTGTGACACTGTCACCATCATAAATATGACCAACATAGACTCCTCACTTGGGTTGAGGAATCTAATATTATTGGTGCTGAACAGATTGGGTTTAAAGTGGGCTGTGCCACACTGGACCACTGCTTTGTTTTAGCGCACCTGGTCGATAAATATACTACCCTACCAGGTGGCAAACTTTTAACTGCTTTTATCGACCTAAAGTCAGCGTCAGGGACTGTTGTGATCAAAACTGCTCAAAAGTTCTATCAATAGACGTCTTCTGTTCCTAATTAGATTCTTGTACAACTAGACCTCTAGTCAGGCCAGGTGTGGTTTGCAGGGAGAACTTTCAAATCCTATCCTGATTAAGAACGGAGTAAGGCAGGGTTGTGTTCTGGCTCCTCTTTTGTTTAATTTATTCTTGTCTGACTTGGCCTTTCACATTGGACGTATAGAGTCCCATGCCCCAAAGCTGTCAACTACGAAGATCCTGCTTCTCCTTTATGCTGACAATGCGGCCCTCCTTTCATTGTCAAGGCCAGGTCTGAAAAGATTACTTTCTGCATTTGGGTCTTAGTGTGCTGAGAACTACTTGTCCATTAATTATGACAAATCCAAAGTATTGGTGTTCTCTAGAGACCGGAAATTGTATAACTGGGCTATCAATGGTAATGCTGTTAAGCAGGTTTTCCATTTTAAGTACCGTATATACTCGAGTATAAGCCGAGTTTTTCAGCCCATTTTTTGTGCTGGAAAAATCCCCCTCGGCTTATACTCGAGTCAGATTCCCCTCTGAAAAAAAAAATGGTGTGGAGTCGCTGCCGCCTGCCTTTCCCTTCCCGGCTGGGGCTGTTGGGAGTCGCTGCCGCCTGCCTTTCCCTTCCCGGCTGGGGCTGTTGGGAGTCGCTGCCGCCTGCCTTTCCCTTCCCGGCTGGGGCTGTTGGGAGTCGCTGCCGCCTGCCTTTCCCTTCCCGGCTGGGGCTGTTGGGAGTCACTGCCGCCTGCCTTTCCCTTCCTGTCTGCCCGCGGATGTCAGCGGAGCTTTGCCGCTGCTTCGTCTGGGGTCTCTGGGCAAACACGTCCACCCGAGCGGGGCTTGTCGCCTCCGGCACGCAACGAGCGCTGCCCTCGGATTCCCTGTCCGGTTGCCCCCCTTTTGAGGGCGATGGCAGTAAACTGTTCCCGTAGCAGCGGCTGCTCCGCTGACATCCGTGGGCAGACAGGCGAACGCGGGACCTTCTCCTCCAAGGGCGCCCGGCGCCTTTCTACCCACCCCCGGCCCGTCTCTTTCAAGCGGCGGCGACTGCGGGGCGGGGGTCGTCCTGTGGGGACACCGGTGGCGCGGAAAGAGGGGCAGGCGGGAGAAGCTCCTCTCCCTGCCCCGCCCCGGGGGGGTCTTCCCCTTCTCCCGGTACAGGGAGCTCCGCGGCGCTGGGCGGGCGCCAAAGACGACGCTCGGGGCTCGGTCGGAACCGTCCGGCGCGCCCGATCCGATGCTAGTGCAGCGGCTGCGCGCAGCTTCGCTCCAGCGGCGGCCTTCCAAGCCGTGGCCTTTCCCTTCCCGAGGCGACGCGGGACTGGGGCCGCTCCGGCGGCAGCGACTCCCAACAGCCCCAGCCGGGAAGGGAAATATTGAAAGAACCCAGGCTGTCTTTCTTAGAAAACTTCTGGGTCTTCCTCCTTGTGTTGGTTTTGCTCCGATGTACCTGGAACTGGGCACTCGATCAGTCGAATGTATGGTGTGGATTAACACCTTTAAATGGTGGTTTCGAGTGCTCTTTCTGGCAGTTCCTGGTAGCTACCTCTCCCTGGCGTTTGCTGACTCTCATATTTCTCGTTGGGAGAGGGAGCTGATGAAGAAATTACACCTGCTAGGTTTTACGGGGGATGCCCTGAGAGATTATGGCCTTAAGGACGCCCAATTTAGGGTAGTCCAACAGCTTGTGGACATTGACTTGCAATATCTACGAGCCAGAGCTAACAAAACTTGCTCCCCTCTGATCTTCAGCCAATTTAATAATTACAGAATGAGGATGGCTTCCTATTTTTACACTCTAACCATTCCCAAGTATAGAAGAGCTTTCTCCCTGGCTCGCTTTAATGTCTTGTCCTCAGTACTACTGGATGGGTGATTTAAGAGGCTCCCGATTAACGAGGAGCTATGCCCCTGTGACAGAGCTGAGGTTGAAACTGTGGAGCATGTCCTTTTATATTGCCCTATGTATAACGTAGGCAGATCTAAGTTACCGTCTCTCCTTGAAGCAGACCCTTCTAGACCCACTGTTAGTAATTTGTTCTTATATTGTCTAGGGGATGGCTCCTCATACATCACTTCTCAGGTTTCCAATTTTTTTTTTTAAGAGCTGTAACTATCAGAGGAGAATGCTGTAATTCCCCTTAGTCAAGTTTTTGGTGACCAATTGTTCATGAATAATTTCCTCATGTTCTTCTTTTATTGTACTTGTGTTTTGGTCTGTGACCGCAAATAAAGTATTATTATTATTATTATGAGTCAGTTGCCAAGCATCTGACTTTTGATCACATAACCACGAGAATGCTGTAATGGTCCTAAGTGTGAAAAAGTCACGTAGTAAAAATGGGGAGGATAGTTTTTAAAAGTTTTCCCATTTCTGGGAACAGTCAGGGGGAAGGACTGGGTTTTGGATGTTTGACTGGAGATTTGGATTCAGTCTGTGTTGTGGTTCACCAGCAGTAGGTGCGGACGGTCTCAGAGAGCAAGGACTCAGATGAGGGGCCTGCGTGTGATGCATGGATGGGGCCAGGACCATCAGGGAGTTGAATGCTGCCATCGGAGATTGTGGAGGTTGGCAGCAGTGATGAGAGGTTCCTGAGGAGCCTGTGCCCAGTGCGCGTGCGTGCAGAGCTGCTTGAAGGAAAGAGCAGCTGCACCAGCATGGGTGATTTGGGTAAGGTTGCAAGATAATGGCCCCTCCCTCAAGATATAAAAGCCAGCTGAGAAACCAAGTCCTTTGCAGGAAGCAAAGAAGTTTTTGCACTCAAGCCTTGTGGATATTCGGAATATCTTGGTCGGTGTTTGGAGACTCTTTGTGTTTGAAATATTTCTTTGTAACTTTATCTAGTGTACTTGGCAGCCTTGCATCATCTTGGCAAGGCTTGTTCTTATCAGAGATAATTAATTTAAAACAGCTTTTAACCGTGAAAGAACAGGATTCGTAAAGAATCATTAAAAGGTTTTTCTGTTACCTCTGTTTCGTGTTTGTTTCCTTGGAACAAGGTTTGGGTCAGAACAGTCTGCAAAGCCAAAAGGGTGTCTCCTGAAGTGATCCCAGGGAATTGGGCTGCTTTTCAAATCAGAAAATTGCAATTTAACCTGAATGTTGCTATTGTTTATTTATTTACAAAAATTTATATTACCACCTACTCACACATGGCAACTCAAGCAGTGGTGGGATTCAAATTTTTTTATTACCGGTTCTGTGGGCATGGCTTAGTGGGTGTGGCTTAGTGGGTGTGGCATGGGAAGGTTACTGCAAAATCCCATTCCCTCCCCACACCACTAGCCTGCTTTCCAGCTCTGTTCTCCTGTGCAGGGCAACAAAAGAAGACCCAGCCAATCAGCTGGGACTCAGGAGGCAGAGAATAGATGGGGGTGGGGCCAGTCAGAGATGGTATTTGCTGGTTCTCTGAACTACTCAAAACTTCTGCTACTGGTTCTCCAGAACTGGTCAGAACCTGCTGAATACCATCTCTGGATCCAAGGCAACTTACACAGCTATAAAAGCACCATATAAAAGAAATAAAAGTAATAAAAAGAAAAATAATAAAACAATAAAACAACCCCCCAACCCCCAACCCCATAGGCAACGCACATTCATACAAGCCTATTAATGGGCTTCATCCCGCTCTGGGTTCCCCAGGCCCGCTGGCAGAACCACGTCTTCAGTGTTAAGGGCTGTTCAATAGTGGCAAAAAGTTGTTTTGGTATATGGTGACCTCTCCCAATCCCTGAAGGTATTTAAACGTTGACTCACTCTTTTAAAGACATTGAGTTAATAAAGGGAATATTGGAGTACCAATGTTGTCCATTATTGCATCTCTATTGTTATTTGTGCAAATTCTTACTACAGCAATTAACAGAACTCATGGTGACACTACAGTTCAAAAATTGCTATATTATAAGATAATTTATTCATATTTCATAATCATGAAATACAGAGATATCCCTAAAGAGTAATCAGTTCAAGGCTGAAGGTTCAGTTCCAGAAGCCATGCATTTGTTTACTGTTTTTGTTGATAGAAAAGTAGATAGTCACACAGTAAAGCATTTTCTCATTATGCAGTCTATGCATTTTTACTCAGAAGTAAATGAGTAAGTGGGACTTTTAAAGAAACAGGCATGTAAGATGCAAGCTACTAAATCTTCTATCAAGAACCAAGATATTGGTTTACAGCACACAATCCACAATTCCACATGTTCTCCAAATGTTGCTTCTAAACGACCTCCTTGAGTAAATGCAAGATGAAACTTTCATGTGACAATATACAATAAGCTGCAGGGAAATTACCTGAAGACTGAATCCACTAATGACCTAGATATTACACTTTAATTTATTGATAACTAAATAATCAGAGGTTTTTTACAGGCTTCTAAAGTCCTGACAATTGTGTATTGTGCACTTCAGCATGCACGCTGACACAAACAAAAACAATAATAACATCTGAAATGTAGTTAGGAACACAATTGAGAACATCTGTATAGTAAGCAGAAATAAATTAGAAATACTGAAGTGTTTTGTAGCTGTGAAACTGGAGAATATAAAAAAAAAATAACTGACAGCACCTGGATTAAGCAGTTATAAATAATGGATAAAGGGAAAAATCACATTACCCCCTGTGTAAATTCCTCCTCTGAAATATATTTTATGAATGTAGAATTACAGTAATAAATGCAATATTTGTTTTTCCCCATAGAAGCTCTACTTCACAGCTGTAATGTAGTTTGAAAAAGCAATCATGACTATAATGTACTTTAGAAAAAGTAATGACCAGTACAGACAGTGTTTGCCAGAGTTGCTGTTTCCCTAAAATAATTTTGCTTTAACTTTCAGAAAGAAAGACACATGTTGCTATTGAAATACTTCATTACACTTTTGGTACTTTTGCAAACTTGTTAAGTTGCCAGGGGATGATCTTTATGCCATCATATCATGTAGAACAAGGAGGATTGTATATGTAGGGACCTTGAATGTTTCATCATCAAACTAAGTAACATCAGAACACTGATGTGGTTATCTAGTTTGGTAATGAAATGTCTGCAACAACCAAGCTCAGAGAACACCAAGGACCCCTCAGTTCAACCTTGAGTTACTCTTTTATAGGATTGTACATGTCTGGTCTTTTGCAGGACTGATGGTTTAGAGAAAGTGAAGCAGCCATCTCATGATTTTAAAAGGACAGCAGCTTATTAATGATATAATTTATTATTTCTATACTTCTATCCCTAGAGACAGAGATCCCTAAGAATTGCAGTGTTAATGCATTACAAATAAATAGGGAACTAACAGACGGGAGAATCTATACAACTGGATCCATGACTCTATGGGACAAAGTAAATTCCACCAAAAATCAGTAACTCAAATGTAGGCTATTGCTTTAAGAATTACACTATATTAAATTTATCAAATGGATTCTTCAAAGCAGCAAAATGTATTTATTTATTTATTTTAGGCTCAAAAAAGGCTGCAAAAGGTAGAAATCCAAAGTGGTGCTGGACTTCTGTTTGTAAGAGGTTTAACTTTAAAGCACTTCTGGATCAGAGTTTTTACTAGCAAGCAATTCTCTCCAAAACAAACCACCTTTCTAACAAATAAATATCAAAAAGTCTTACGACAGAGTTGTGTTTGCAGACAACAGAGCCCCCTCCCCCCAGGAGCGATATCTTTGACAACAGTTTTGCTGATAATTGTCTTTAATTTCAATATTCAGTAGCAGTACACTCCTTTGTGGAAAAAGCAAATAAGTGGAAGAAAAAGTCAAGCTAGAATCAAACAGCAACCCACCAGAATCTAAATGAAAAGAGACAAGAATTTCCCTTCAGCTCATAGATAGAAAATGTCAGAAACATAAAAAAAACAAAACATTATGAAGTCAGGCAAAAGTCTGGAGTGTTTTTCCTTCATGATTAATGATTGGTCTGAAACAGGATGGGAAAGGTAAAGCGAAGTTCCTCTTGAAGTATCTTAAAAATGCCACAACTGGCAGCGGGGACAGGGGGTGAATGGGTGGGAATATTGCAACATCAATTTAAAAATAATAATAATAATAATAATAAAAAAATCCCCTTCCACTAAGATGTAAAGGTCAGACAAGATTTGGGTGTTTTTTAAATGCTGTCGTGAAGAAATGTTTATAAAGGTTAAGATGTCATGTTGTTTCAGAGTTATGGGCGTTGGAGGGGGGTTCCTTGAGTGCCCGCTGCACCTCAGGCCACTGTGGGTTGTGAGACACAATGACAATGGACAGCAGGAGGCTGGCAGATCATAGGCTATTGCTGGGGAAAATTGTACCTTGCTTCCCAAATAATGCAAAGGGGTATGAATATTTCAGAAGCAAAAACAAAAATATCCTGTCTTAAAAATATGCCTTCCATAATACTGCAAAGGTCTAATTTAAACACCCCCCAAAGCAGGAACATTTCCAGAGTTCAAGCTGACTCTCTATCCTTAACTCAATTTATTACGCCTCTCATTTGCAGTACAAATACATATGGTTTGCACAGGCACCTTGAGCTAAATTCAGCCTGTTTCAGATATTGGCTAGCAAATGGGAAGGAAACGTGATATGGCTGTTCAAGGTATTGCTTTTAAAACATTAAACACATAAGCCCTTGTGGCTGAAAAGGTATGGAATCAGGTAATGGCCATGTTGCATTTGTCTATCTCTTCCAAAAATCCTTGGACAAGTTTCTTCATGGCTGTTATATAGCAAGATTTGCAGACTTGGTCCTATTTAGTTACAAAGAAAAGCAGGACCATAAGAATATTGGAACTGCTTTGTGTCAGGCTCCATAGTTGTAAGCAAACTCAGAGTAAGTGATAAAATACTCATTTCACATCCAATAGATTCTTAGGTTCAGTCCCAGAGTAAGAAATCTAAAACTTATGTTTTGATTTGCTATTAGGCAACTTCCCACTTCTAATTTCTCATCAATTGAAGACTAAGCTATACTGAGGTCCTGCAAGAGAAAATGGTTTGGACATCATTTTCAGCTCATACTTTTCACTGTGTTATGATACAAATGCTCACATGCCAATACAACTTTCAGCCTTGCAGTTTAAGCAATACTAATTAAGATACTTGATTTGCCTCAGAGGTGGTATTCAGCAGGTTCTGACCAGTTCTGGAGAACTGGTAGTGGAAATTTTGAGTAGTTCGGAAAACCGGTAGCAGAAATGTTGAGTAGTTTGGAATACCACCTCTGACTGGCCCCACCCCCATCTATTCTCTGCTTCCCGAGTCCCAGCTGATCAGCTGGGTCTTCTTTAGTTGCCCTGCACAGGAGAACAGAACTGGAAAGCAGGTTATTGGGGTGGGGAGGGGAGATTTTGCAGTAATCTTCCCCCGGAGTGGGGAGGGAATGGGGATTTTGCAGGATTCTTCCTCTGCCACGCTTACCAAGCCCAGCCCACCAAGCCAAGCCACGCCCACAGAACCGGTAGTAAAATATTTGAATCCCACCACTGGTTGGCCTCAGGTTAAGGATTGTTTTTGTAAACTGAAACTGGCTGAAGAACTTCATAGCAGCTGCAGGATGCATTAAATAGGACCACTTGCACTTTAGCCAACCCAGCTAACCTCAACTTCCTTCTATTCTGATAGTGGATCTATTTTTTTTTTTTAGAAAAATAAGTAAGTAACTGAGGCAGCCTTCTCGTAGAAATTACTACTTATAATAGCAGAGCTGAGTTTCAGGTAAATGCAGATGAGATTGCAGCTTTAAGTTATCTAATGGAAATGCAGGCTTACAAAAAGACATTTTTATTAAATATAATTTCGTTTCGACATTGCCCTCCCATTGATGCTAATCTTTCTGATGTTAACAGAGATAGCCTGTAAAAAATGTGCCTCGGTGAATCAGACTGCAAATCCAGAACTAAAAAATGCACCAGCATAAGGAGTTATAAGCACACCTTGGTTTGCCTACGGCCCATCTCCCTTCATAAGCCACACTAGCTACCAGTTGGCTTCTGAGTTCAATTCAAAGTATTATAACTGGGCCTCCTCATTATAAAGTCCTTCATGACCAGGGCATGGGTATTTATGGCACTGGCCCTCCCTAAATACTGTTTCTAATAGTATTTGTTCTTACAACAATTGCCAAAGAACAAAGCTGTCCTTTGCCAATTATTAAAAAAATGCAATATGTTAAAGACTCATGAAAGCATGCCAGTGGCATTATTTTAACCCATAGGAAACAGTGCCATGAATGCCTCTAACCAAGATAACAAAGTAGGCTTTATTCTGGTTTTGCATGGATATTTTTCAAACAAGTACAAACCAGAGTTTGCCTGCATTTCTTTTGGAACCTCAGTATTTTGAGTTATTAATCAACATATGTGGGGAGCAACAAATGGTTGAAAATCTTCAAGAATTTAGGATTGTTTTTATCATATTATGGCTGCTTGTATCGTATTATGGCTATTATGGCTGAACAAATCTACTACTGCCAAGCTGCTTAGATTCCTCCCTCCCTCCCTCCCACACATATTTAGAATAACAAAATGTAGTTATATAGTTAGAAAATAAAGCAGGAACACGTCTTCTAATTATCAGAGTGGTTTTTGTCTGTTTTTATTCATGCTTATTTCATTATAATTTATATTTCATACCTGGGAAAAACCATGCCTTTGTTGAAGATTTAATATTTCCCATCCCCTAATTAAATAGCAAGAATTCACAATACAAGTTTACTTAGAGCAGTATCTAGCAATTAATGGGGTTTACCTGCTGAAATTTTTCTCCTACATAAAACCACCAGTTCCTACTACCACAAAAGAACTCCAATTCTCATTAGCTCATTGCACCGAACTTTTTCAACACCTAATGTGAGCTAAGTATAAGCCTTCTCTGACCCCTGGTTTATGTAATGCCAAAAAAGATGAGGTGGTCTCTTAACTCTGGTAGTGAAGCCAGTGGAATCAGGTTTCAAGAAGACTTCATTCATTAAACATACTTTTTTTTTTAAAAAAAGTATCTTTCTGTCTTCTATTTCCAAAACAGTGTGGGTATGTTTGGTAATAAATTTAAAAAGTCCACTCTAACAACCAAAAGATGATTTAATAATACCCAACACAGATTTCACATACACAAAGTTGAAAATGTAAGCACTGCATCACCGTGGTGGTGCAGTGGTTAAAATACAGTATTGCAGCTAATTCTGCTGACTGCCAGCAGTTCGATTCTCACTGGATCAAGGTTGACTCAGCTGTTCATCGTTCTGAGATCCAGGAAAATGAGGACCCAGATTGTTGGGGTCAATATGCTGGCTCTGTAAATTGCTTAGAGAGGGCTGTAAACAGGGGTGGGATTCTACCAGTTCTCACCTATTTGCCAGAACCGGTTGTTAACATTCTAAGCAGTTCGGAGAACCGGTTGTTAGAAGAAATTACTGGCCTAATCCTGTAAGGAAGGCAGGAAGGAAACATTCTGGTGTTGCTTACAGAAACTGCCTCTCCGTTAACCCTTATTACATTCTTGGCAGGACTAGACTTCCTGTCTCAGGAACTTCTCTGGAGTTATTTTCCCCTCCTTTGCTGGTACTTTGCTTGTGTGGAGTGACCATTGAAAAAAGTGACTTATGACCGTTTTTCACAGTTTTGGTCACCACACTATAAAAAAGATGTTGAGACTCTAGAAAAAGTACAGAGAAGAGCAACCAGGATGATTAGGGGACTGGAGACTAAAACATATGAAGAACAGTTACAGGAACTGGGCATGGCTAGTCTGGTGAAGAGAAAAACCAGGGGAGACATGATAGCAGTCTTCTAATATTTGAGGAGCTGCCACTGAGAGGAAGGGGTCAAGCTATTTTCTAAAGCACCCGAAGGCCAGACAAGGAATAATGGATGGAAAATGAACAAGGAGAGATTTAACCTGGAAATAAGGAGAAACTTTCTGACAGTGAGAACAATCAACCAATGGAACAGCTTGCCCTCGGAAGTTGTGGGAGCGCCATCACTTGAGACTTTCAAGAAGAGATTGGACTGCCATCTGTCAGAATGGTGTAGGGTCTCCTGCTTGGGCAGGGGGTTGGACTAGATGACTTACAAGGCCTCTTGCAACTCTGGTTATCTGTTACATCTGTTACAAGTTACAGAGAATCCTTGCTTAATGCCCTAATTGGGACAGGTAACTCTATCAACTAAGCAATTGTGGTCACTAAGTGAAAAAATTATCATAACTGTGCTAGGCTTATAACATCAATTCCACTGTGGCCATTGGGAGAATCACCTGAAGTTGTTGAGACATGTAACTGTGACTTGTGACTTTAGTGGCTTCTCCATTACTCTGTTGGTTGGAAGCCAGCTATGGAGCATACAATCTTGTGATTGTGGGATGTTGTGACTGCATAAGTGCCTGCCAATTGCAAAACTAACCTGTCTGGTGAGACCAAAACCAACAACAACAAAAAACCGAACACATATGTTTGCAAAAGACTGTAAGGCTTATATGAATATTTTTTTGAAAGAAGGAAGAAATGAAATGATTTATGGTTTGAAGATTAAGAAATACATGAATTAAATGACAGGCTTAAGGATCTTTTATAACATCTAAGAAGGAGGAAGGTTAATAAGAGTAAAATTAAACATTGAAATAAAGGTTGGAAGTCATTTATATATTCTTTAAACCTTCCTTCTTTCCTCTTTCCTTTCACAATAAATATAAATAATAAATAAATAAATAATATTTTTTTAAAAAAATACACCTGCCGGTTGTGTCACACTTCAATTTCAATGTGACTGTGGCAACACTGCAATACTAGTCATAAAGTGCAAGTTGTAAGTGCAAGGAGGGTCATTAAGTAAGTTTCTCACTGCTATTGTAACTTTGTGCAGTCACTACACATGGCAGCCATTAGATAAGGACTACCCATAAAGAGATGCTGACTAAAAATGCCAAATATTTTAAACTCCTGTGGAACAAGGCATTGAAAAATGCAAGGGCAAATTCTGCAATATTAAATCTAGAACCGTTTGGTTATCCATTCACTGATTATCAAATTACACTCTTTTTATTATCAAATTATAACTATTTCTAATTTGAAGAAGACAAAGGCTGATCTGTTGCTTGGTAGAATCTCTGATAAAGGCAAAGGTAGAAATGTCATTGCCATAGCTAAGTCAGGTTTAGTGCAAGTATGTTGAATATGCAGTTGAAGCTGCTAATGTCTGTTGGCCATTGTTGGAAAGCAACAAAAATCCACTGCCAAACCAACTCTATACTAGCCAGGCTTGGAACAAAAGTGAGGCCATATTCTAATTTTATGAACCATGCCATATGGTCCCTATATGGCTATATGACTGCTGTAGAATAGAATATGCCTGCGTGAAATTGACCCCTAGTAAAATGGGCCAGTTCAGTTTGGACTTGGGGCACTATAAAACTACACTCAAATGGCAGTTGCTCTTTCTAATTATAGGTCAAACATTTGGTAACTACGCTAATTCAGGAATTCTTTTACTTATGAGAATGTTAGTGGCTTCTCTCCCCAATAAAGAAGACTAAAATGTATTTTATAAAAGACACCTGTATCTCAAAGACAGAATGACAGAGAGCATGCAGTACAGCTCTTCAGAATCCTTCTTTTGATGAGAGCTAGAATTCATTCTTGTTAGCAAAGACACTCTCGATGCTTCTTATCTACCACCAGTATAAGTATTAATGTTCAAAAACCAGAATTTCTTTTTTGAAAAAAAAATTCCTATTCACATATTTTGTGTCCAAATTTATAAATTATGCTTTCTGGTATCATTTCTAGCCTACCCACTCCTATTTGATAGATGCTACCTTTATGGATTTCAAGAATGCCTAGAAGGTGTACAGGCATTAGAGTTTAACAATATTATAACAATAATAATTACAACAACAACAACAATAACTGCAATAACAGTGAGGATGTTGAGGATTCTATCTCAAGTAATGGAAATAAAACTGGAACTAGATTTTTTCTTTTCCCTGAAAGGATATTAAACATTTTTTTTGTCTACTGTTTTATTTTAGTTCAAGGTAGGAACATAGACTTCTATTATGCCAGTATGAACTTTAATATGTATTCATTCCTTTTTAGCCTTGCAAAATATTTCCATCGAGATTAACAATAAGCTTTCCTATCTGTGGGTGGTCTGGCTGAACATGTATACTTTAATTATTCAAGGTCAAGGCATCAAGATGTACACATATGCTGGAATAACTTCGCTTTAAAATAAAAACCCATCTTACATTTTCCCACATTTGGCTTAAAAAGAACTGTTATACGGTAGTTGTTTTTTTCTGGTGTTTTTTTTTTTTTTGCAGAAGAATCTTTTAGTGGTACAGTGGTTGTACCCTTTATCTGGCATGCAGAATGTCACCAGTTTCAAATCTTGCAGAATGTTTTAATTATTACAGTTTTTCTTTTCCTGAAACTACCTATTCTGCTTTATTATTTATAATAAATCCACTGGTGTAGCATTTCATCAGTCTTTCAATCTACTTAAGGTAGAAGGACTTCGAAGCCCAAACCTACTAAGAATGAAGAATGATGATGATGATGATACAATGGAACTAAAGAAAAAAAAAATCCGACTGAAAAGCAGATCATTCAGAGAAAGAGAAATAACAATTAAAAAAGTGTTTCTGCTGGATTTCAACCCAGTGGTCCTTGTCTCCTCCAGCAAGTCCACCAAGCCACTAATATCAATAGCTACAACAGAGATTAGAGAGCTAGAAGGCAAAGAGCATCAGTCCAGGTGAGGGGGTGTTCCTCTCTCAGTGTGGTAGCCAAACCAGGGATTGCCAAGGAAGAAAGATCAACACACCAACCAGACCACAATATTTGAGCTGATTCAAATTGGGAACACTACTTTCGGTGGGTTTTTTTTTTTTTTGAGCAGGAAAACATAGGTTGCATTTGCAATGTGCTAAAAACAATGGACAAAATATTCTGCCTTCCAGAAATGGTTGAGGGACCACGTTCCCAATGGAGCACCTTGGCAGTGTGGTTATATACTTAGTTATGTAACTGTTGTGGTTCGCCAGCAGCAGGTGCGGACAGCTGACGTCTCTGAGAGCGAGGACTCAGATGAGGGGCCTGCGTGTGATGCAGGGATGGGGCCAGGACCATCAGGGAGTGGAGTGCTGCCTTCAGAGATTGTGGAGGCTGGCAGCAGTGATGCAGGGGATCCCGAGGAGCCTGTGCCCAGTGCGTGTGCGCACAGAGCTGCTCGAAGGAAAGAGCAGCTGCAGCAGCACGGGCGACTCAGGAGTAAGGCTGCAAGGTAATGGCCCCTCCCTTAAGAGATAAAAGCCAGCTTGAGAGACCGGGATTCTTTGCAGGAAGCAAAGAAGCTCTTGCACTTCAAGCCTTGTGGACGTTCAGACTATCCTGGTTTGTGTTTAGAGACTTTTTGGTTTGAATATTTCTTGGCAATTTAATCTAGTGTTCTTGGCAGCCTTGCACAACCTTGGCAAGGCTTGTTCTTATCAGAGACAATTAGTTTTAATAGCCTTTTAACTGTGAATGAATGGAATTCGCAGAGAAGCGTTAAAAAGGTTTTGCTTTTATCTCTGTTTGGTGTTTGTTTCCTTGAAACAAGGTTTGGGTCAGTAACTTAGTTTTGAAACACACTTCTATCATTCCTTAAAGGCAATTAAATACTTATAAGAAATCACTGGATTAAAATGTCTATTCATACACACATTCCTTTACCAGAATAAGACATTGTGTTCTGATATATAAATTGTTCCATATTAGCATACTTGGAATACCCTATGCTGATTGGTCAACAGACACTGTACAATGATTGGTTCAAATACCCTATCGCAATTGGTTCGCTAAGAATCACCCGTGATTGGCACGGCCAATCGCGGGAGATTCAAAGAACTGTCATTGGTTGCGAGCCGCGGAAAATCCCTATAAAAAAGGGCTGCCGCAGTTCATCTTGGGATCTTGTACAGAGCTGAATAAAGAAATAAGAGCTGAAAGTCACACTGGTCTCGAGTCTCCTTTCCCGCGATCAAACATAAATGATATTATCAAGGGTGATTATCAAGACTGACTCAATCATTGGAGCAACTAGTTCAGGATTGTCTACATCAGAGGTTGACAACTTTCTTTTCTGATGGAGTCAGAGGCCCTGCCATCACCCTTTTGAAGGACTTGTTCCTCTGTCTGTTGAGCTGGCCGGTGGAGTTGTCATCAAAATGGCAAAAATGGACAATTGAGAGGACTCTTTCCCTCTCTCTTGCAGGCTGGTGAATCCATTTCTTTTTAGGACCATGGGACAAATAATATTGGGTGGTAGGCCACATTCTGCTTGTGGGCTGCAGGATGCCGACCCCTCACCTCCACTGTCTGAGATTAATTCTGAGGGGTTTTAGACTGGAGTTTTTAAGGGATTCCTACATCTAAGATTGGCGACAAGCAAAATATATGTTCTATGACTAATACTACAATTGAGAGACTTAATCAAAGCTATCTTGAATATTTGCGGGTCAGCAAAATTATTGTCAGGACCAATGATACCATACAATTTTGTAAACTACACATTCAGGATTACATAATTAATATTAGTAATAACTGAATTTAAAATCTGTTTACAAGATGTTCCCAAGGATAAATTTTAAATTCAATTACTGTTATTAACTATAATTTATTATATTTCAAATTCATCTAGTAACCTAAATTGTTTGGGTGGATTACAAATTTATTTAAAGAACAAAGACTTTTGTGGCATCTTAATAATTAACAAAAATATCATTGCATACATCAGTGTTTCTCAAACTTTCTGTAATCATAGGCCACTAAATAAGTCTTTGGAAAATCTGGGGATCACACAGTAAAACAAGCATCTCTTCCCTATGTTTAAGAATGTAGGAACTCTAGTTTTTTGGAGAATACATTAATAATCATACAGTAGAACCTCCGGTCATGACCATAATTCATTCCATAACTTTGGTGATTTCTTCGTCTTCTAATGTTTCATCTTCAGGAATTTCTGGGTCAGGGATCATGTTTGATCGCTACCCGAGTATGTGTTCATGACCGGATTCAAAAATTTTGTGAATTTTTTGGTCGGAACCCGATTTTACTTAAATTTGTGTTTACCTTCCAAAAGCTCCATTTTTAAAGGATATTTTATTCTTCCAAATAAAATGTATTTGTTCAGGTATTGTTTTATGTATGCATTCTATAACAACAACCCTTAGCACAAACCTGTTAGTCAGGAATAATCTTTAATTAAAAAAACCTTTGAATATAAAGAAGTTAGAAGTCCAATGAAACTCCATTTTTAGGTAATCATTGTTGCTATTTACATGCTTCTTTTGAGGTTCCTGGTATAGGAACACAGCATTCTTTTAGCACAGTATGGACATTCATGCCGTGCCCTCATGATCTGTTTTCTATTTTCAGTTTTCAGTGCTCACATTACTACTCATCACCAGAGGTGGTATTCAACAGGTTCTGACCAGTCACAGTATCCTTCCCCTGCCATGCCCACCAAGCCACGCCCACAAAACCGGTAGTAAAAAAATGTGATCATCCACTGATCGTCACATGTATATTTCAAGAACTGATCTATTTTCTCAAACCAGGAGCAAGAACCTTTAGCTCTGACTAGCAAGCTGAGGCTGAATGGAGGGTTTCATGAGCCGGGAGAAGACACAGCTTGGGCTTCGTTAGCTATCTAGTGGTAAACCAGGAGAGAGCTAAGTGGGCAAGTGACTCTCATCTGACCAGGCAAATGTTAGTGAAGACCCACAGGAGATAAACAGAGATGGTCATGAATTCAGGGAAGGATGTGGTGAATCCTTGGTGGATTTATGTCAACCACCAATGATTCATGAATCACAATTTCAGAATCACTGGCTTAAATGATTATTATGTAACACAATTCACTTCACCTGTGAAAGTTTAGACAATAACAAATTTGCTCATCATAAAGTTGCCATAAGAATCTTTGGTAGTTTTGCTGCAAGAGACATGATCCATCTGTTCCTCTGGAAATGTATATAAAATATTAAAAACAGTCACTCAATGCCTGAATGAAAGAAGATGTAGATTTTATAAAAGTAGAAAGAAAAGAGATTTCTCAGTAGCATAGGAACAATATAATAAAAATGTAAAATCTCTTATTCTGTGCAACATGTGGCACCTTAAAATAAATTTTACAAAAACCAAGCAGCACCGTATGAGATTTTTGACAGGCAAATGAAGAAAATAACAGAGGAAGGGATCAAACATTTCAAAGAATTCAAACTTCCTTCTGATTTATTTACTGATTTAAAACATTTATAAAGCCGCCCATCTTATACTAAACTCTGGATTGCTCCCAATCAAACATTATAAACATCTCTGCATCTAAGTCATATTGTGTAGGCACTCTTAGCTCTCACATGCTTACTCTCCAAAACACCTAGAGATGCCACACGTGGTCAAAGAGACACTTGTTGCTTCTTTAGGCTTCATGTCCTGACAAAAGTGTAGCACAAACAAACCCAACATGCACAGAACACCCCAAGGAAGGTAAAAAAATTGGGCCAAAATAAAAATGTGACACACTTCAATTAGATACATCTTCGGCTTCTGTTGTTTTGGTTGGAAAACAGCTGCAGGTGTTCTCCAATTAGCTCCCCATTTTTGCAAATATCAACTGTCATATTTAATCTGTTCCAATCATTGTGCAGCTAAGTCAACTTTCATCGTTCTTTCACTATACATTTACAGCCTGGGTTTCTAGCATTCAAGGTAACTTTCAAGCTAGTCAATTAATGCATTATTTACAAGTTCTGTTTTATTAAAAGCAGATTCTTAATTTGCTAATGGGTTAGTAGTCTCTGGGCAACTTTCCAATTGGTATTATATTGAGGAGAAATTAAAAAAATAAAATAAAACAATCCCTAGCCCCAAACTACTGGGGAAAGGGGAAAAATGTAAGCCTGATATTCAGCTGCTTTGTGCTGCAGTTTTTATTCAGATGATATGTTACTTTTAATGATTCTTCCCGGCTCCCATAGATCCAAATTAAGGCAGAAGCTAACCAACTGCTTTAAAATAAGAAAAAGCCCAACCTCACTCTGTTTTCATATTTGTTTTTGAAATGTCAAGCTTTCTGGAATAACTCAATACATATGTTTGTATTGTAATATAAAGCAGCCAGATTTGCAATACTGAACTAGCAACACAACAGATTAAAAAGGTTAGAAGTCAAGGGGAATTAAATACAATTATCATTTTCTTGCTTTTGTGCTTCTTAGAGCAAATACATAATATGCCAAAATGCTTATTTAAATTTAGACTACTTTCTGAAAATTATGTCACCGAGATTTCATTTTTCCCCTAATGCCACCTTTTTCAGTTTGTGTTCTACTTTCCTTTGTTATTCAGCCACTTCATTAAGGCCTAACCCTACTTCTTCTCCAGCTCCTCAGCAGCTAAATTACAGCCACCAACCAGAGAGAGCGGCCTATCATTAAAATACTGACATTAAATGTCTGAAGATAATTCATGTTAGTGACACTTATTTACAAGACATACCTACAATTTCACAGTAACATAAATTAGCTTCAAACAGTAAATGTCAACATTTTAATAGTGACCATCACAGCTTCAAGATAATCGTGTCAACATGGGACCGGTTGATTTGAGAGAAAGGGAAAGGAGGATGGGTTTAATTATGGATGAGCGTTAGTCCAAAGATTCAGTTTTAACCCAAGTTGAGAAAAGATGGAAATTTTGTATAGAAGCAAATCACATGTTGTGAATTTTGCCATTTGACCATCACTGGCTCAGTTGCCTTTGGAGCAGGAGTGTCATTTCATTGAGGGCCACATCAGAATTGCATTTGACCTCAGGGGCTGGGGTGGGCATGGCTGGTTTGTTGTCACTTGTGTTGGGTGTGTCTATGGTGGCCAAAGCACTCTGCCAGTGAAAATGGGCTCCCGAGCTCCATTTTCAGCTTTGTTTTCTCCTGCAACCCTCTGCCAGTGAAAACAGCGGTCCTCCCAAGCTCCGTTTTCAGCTGTGATGGCCTCCTGCAACCCTCTGCCATCAAAAACAGAGCTCCATTTTTGCTGGCAGTGACACCTTGGGCTGCTCCTTTGCTGTTTCCAGGGTGGCCCCAAGGGCCAGATCAAAGGGCTGGATTTGGCCCACGGGCCTTGAGTTTGACACCCCTGCTTTGGAGGAATTAAGTGAGGTGTTGCTGATGCAAATGTGGTTTTGGGAGAGACCCTGAATCCAAAGTCTATATGGACTTTAAAAAATATGTTCCACTTTCTATTTCATATTCAAATATGCACCATGGCCATTTACAGATTTAAGGACAAACCTGGTATTACTTTGGAAACTGCCTATCACATAATTAACTAAAGGTCAAATTAGACACATGGCTGGTCATATGATTTAACCCTGTGATTAGCTGAGAGGAAGTCAACTGGCATTTTATTGCTTGCTATGTTTTCTTCAATGTGCTTCGCTAGTCAGCAACTGGAATAAGAAAAAAAAGGAAGTAGGGTTTGTATAACAAAGATAACTATATTATCCTGAAATATTATTCTTAGTTGGGTAGTCTTAGATAGAAAAGACAAGAAGAGTGCTTATGGCAGACATATCACAGTGTGTAGGTATCTTGTGGTACACTGATCCACAACTAATCGTTCTCAGAAAAGCTATGGAAGAAAAGATACAGGGTTTAAACCAGGGGTGTCCAACCTTGGCAACTTTAAGACTTGTGGACTTCAACTCCCAGGATTCCTCAGCCTGAGGAATCCTGGGAGTTGAAGTCCACAAGTCTTAAAGTTGCCAAGGTTGGACACCCCTGGTTTAAACTGTTAACTACATTTATACAATAGCTAATCCCAACTTAGTGCTCTCTACATATAGCTGGCCCTTGACTTAGGGCCACATTTGAGCCAACATTTCTGTTGCTAATGAGGCAGTTGTTAAGTGTGTTTTGCCCCCATTTTATGACCTTCCTTGCCACAGTTGTCAAGTGAATCACTGCAGTTATTAAGTTAGTAACTCGGTTGTTAAGTGAATCTGGCTTCTCAACTGATTCTGCTTGTCAGAAGGTCACAAAAGGTGATCACATGAACCCAGGACACTGCAGCCATCATAAATGCATCCCAGTTGCCAAGAATCTGAATTTTGATCACACAAAATGGTCACACATCACTTTTTTCTATCATCTGCACCTCTATAACTGTCTGGTTTGGTTCTGCAACCCAATAGGACAGACTTCAGAGGATAATTAGGACTGCAGAAAAAACAATTACTACCAACCTGCCTTCCATTGAGGACCTGTATACTGCACAAGTTAAAAAGAGGGCTGTGAAAATATTTACAGACCCCTCACATCCCGGACATAAACTGTTTCAACTCCTTCTCTCAAAATGACGCTATAGAGCACTGCACACCAGAACAACTAGACACAAGGACAGTTTTTATCCAAAAGCCATCACTCTGCTAAACAAATAATCCCCTCAACACTGTTCAACTATTTACTAAGTCTGCACTACTATTACTTTTAATCTTCGCATCATTCCTTATCGCCCATTCCCTCCCATTTGTGACTGTATGACTGTAACTTGTCGCTTGTATCCTTACAATTTATATTGACTATTTCCAAGTATGGTTTGATTGCTTATTGTACCCTATGACTATCATTAAGTGTTGTACCTTATGATTCTCGACTCTTGATGAATGTATCTTTTATGTATACTGAAAGTATTTGCACCAAGACAAATTCCTTGTGTGTCCAATCACACTTGGTCAATAAAGAATTCTATTCTATTCTATTCTATTCTATTCTATTCTATTCTATTCTATTCTATTCTATTCTATTCTATTCTATTCTATTCTATTCTATTCTATTCTATTCTATTCTAATCTATTTTATTTTCACTGGGGTTGTAACTTTGAACAGTCACTAAACAAAGTGTTATAAGTCAAAGGCTACCTGCATTTGGAGGCTATAATTTCTGAGTTTTCAGACACTGGTGCCCTCTAGATATATCTAGTGAGGTTTATCAGACTGGAGATGGTTCTTTTGCAGGCCACCCATTTTTTTTCAAAGGCTAGACAACCTTGATCATCTTCATGACAGAGAAAGCAACCAGAAACACAGACTCTATTTCCACACTCACTTGGTCAGAAGCATCTCTGTGAGTGCTCCAAAACAGATGGCTGCTATGTTGAAAAGTAGACCTGGGGGAGGATCCTTAAATGCAATGATCAACTGGTAGACCAGGAATGGAGTGCTGATCATGAGACCCAGGACTGTGCAGAAGATGACCCACTGATGCCACTGTGTCGCCAGAAGTCTCCAGGGTGACTTTTTCTCAAGTTGATACTGGAGAGAAAGGGAGACACAAAAGAGTAAGTATGATATTCAAGCAACTTAGGGCCATGCAATGATGAATGCTTGCTGCTTATAGTTTAGAAAGGGAAAACTTTATGAAATGGTTCATATTGGATCATAAATATATACGTTGTTGAGAGCTTTTCTGGTTTTCACAAAAGGATTTCAACAATATTTCTTGTTTGCTTATATTGAGCAATGTATTTATGGCAGGAGGGAGCATTAAAATGTAACCTATGACTGCATATATGATATTTGGGAATTTTAAAGATAAAGGCAATGGGCAACATATTCCATTAATAGAGAATGGCCTTGAGCTACCGGAACAAATCATTTAAGATTCAGTTATTGCATATTAACTTCCTGAATCTTCATTCTGTCAAAAATGAACAGGGAAAACATATTGTCTGAGATCAAAACTCAAAAAGCCCAAGTCAGAAACAAAGCAATAACCCTTTTCTGGCATCCAGAAAATGCTACATTTAGTGGAAAAATATGAACTTTAGGCATCTGTCCTGAAAAAAGAACAATATGAACATTAAAAATTGGCTCTGTTGCTTTGCTGTCCACCTATCAGGAATGAATGAAAGGTAATTCTTTTCCATTCAGAGCTTTGAATGAAGCCAAGAAATTAAAAAAGAATGTGTTTCTGAAAGTTGTAAAAATAACCCCAGGTATGGTTACATTTAAAAATAAAGCACTTACATTTACAAAATTTACATTTTAAAAGCTCACATGTGGAATTAATATGTAAAAAGTGCAACACAGGAATATTTTTTTAAAAAATAATTCACTGAAGTTATATTCAAAATATATATGCTAGGGAAAATAACACGTAAAAACTGAGTGGATTAGGGTAAATTAGGAATGAAAACATACAGATTTGAAAAGCAAATTCTTTTTTTTTAAGCTATTCTAATTGCCACTTACTAATTGGGACAGCAAAAGAACCTGATCTATATAGATTCAACTTCCCTAATTAAGGCACTGTACACATCCTCCCCATTTTATCACTAAGGCTGAGTCTTATTTACTTCATAAGTAGCCTTATTTGTGTTGATAATTGCCTCTGAAATTCCCAAGTCACTCATGGCTAGTGAAGAATTGAACCTGGGTCAGTTCAAGACCTAGTCTTAAATTCTTTAGAGCAGCTACACTGACATTTGGTATTTAAATAGTAACATGTTTAAGACAGTTTTGATCTGAAAGACTTAAGGGAGGCTCTTGTATGTCACGTTGGACAAAACTACGTGCAAAGTGGTGTGAGACTATCACAGGGGCAAATGAAGTTCTTAGCATGCTTGAAGATTATGAAGGACTCTGGGAGGTGTAATTTCATGAGGCTAAGTTAATTACAACTTTTATTTGTCATTTCCTTTAAAAATTTAAAAAGCATTAGCCATACCGAGAGAGCTTTAAAGATCTAGGTCTGCTTTGTGATCTTATGTTTCTACTTAATTATCACATAAAACATACCATTGTCAGTCTTGAACTCTTTTTTATCACTAAATAGGTAACTTTTTCTTTCAAGGTTTTTTTCCCAGTCTAAATTGCTACTGATTATTAAAAAAAAGAAAAATTCCAAACAGAAACACCACCAAATAAAAGCTAACTAGATGCTAAAGAACAATTAACCACAGTATTACTTCACAGTATGCCACATTTACTATAATTTGTATCAGTACGATTGACAAATTATGTGAGTCCTACATGCAATCAGAATAAGAAAATACTAAATAGGGTGAAATATCACAAACCCATGGTTAGGATTAAGCATGATGTGCAGGTATTTGGTGTTTAAACACATTTCACCTGCTGTCATATCCACAGGTGTAAATAAATATTAACATCTCTTGTCCAATGGAAAGAAATCAGTATATAACTTGGATCAGTTAGAAGAAAAATAATATGCTATGCATCAGACAGGGGATTTGTTACATGCAACAAACCACATGTTTGCCAAATAAAGTGGTTTTATTTTCTTGCAAAGGCAACATGAATTATACTTTCTTGGGGGGAGATACTTATTTGCTTCCTTGTGGCCTGTGGAAGTATATAAGTTAAACTGATACCTTTAACTGAACAAGCCATACAGCAAATATTTCTCTTTTATAAAGAAGTTGGTGCACTGCCTTTGCAACACTTCAGAAAGCTCAGAGGGTTGCCAGCTGGATAATCTGAAGATCTTTTCAGCCTTAAATGCTGCAAGCCTACATGTGCTTCCTTGGAAATAAATCCAATTGAATCCAGTGGGGCATACTTCAGAATAACCATGCATAAGATTGGACTATTCAACACAGTAGGTGATGTGATGGGAAATAGTACTTGTTGGCTGTGGCTGCTGAGTGGCAACCAGGAAGAAGGGGAGTCTTCTTTCTTTTAAGAAAGTAGAAAACATTGGAAGCTGCTTTTTTTTGTTTTGAACTGAAACAGACCATTGGTCCATCAAGCTCATATTGTCTACTACAGGGGTTCCCAATCCCTGGACCATGGACCAGTACCAAGCCGTGGAATGACAAAAACCAGTCTGCGGAAACGAGTGAAGCTCCATCCATGGGATGCAGGCAGCACACAAAACCACGCCCCTTCTGGTCTACAGAAAAAACCCTCTCTCCGTGGAACTGGTCCCTGGATGCCCAAAAGGTTGGGGCCCACTGGTGCACTATATAGAGTCAGAGACAAGGATTTTTTCCCAACTCTACCTGAAGATGCCAGAAACAAATCTTGAGAGGTTTGCATATATACCCTACACCCAGCTATCCTTCCGTAGTAGTTGAAGGGAAGTGATGATGGAGGCAGACAGTCAGCACCGAATTTTTCCTCCTCAGCCACCAGTCTCTGTTCTGTGATGAACATGAAATTCTTCTATTTTATTATTTACTAAATAACAATGTTGTCCTATTGAAGAACCTTAGAGAGGTAGAGGTTTCATTGGGACCAGATGGTTTCCCACTTGTGATCCCAACAAAAACTTCTGGTTGTGAAGCTCAGGAAGAAAGTCCCCAATGATGGAAAAAAGAAGAGTTTGACATTAGTGAAAATCAAATGTGATTCTGACAAATACAGAGTGGCCTATTTAGACATAAGATTTGGTTTGAGCTTCAAAGACTTTGGCTGAGAATGTTGTCTGATCTCTCTAATCAATTAACTCGCTTTATAAAAACACTTGAAGTCAACTAGAACAATGGATTGTTGGAAACACTATTTTCGACTCACTAGGACACTTGCTTTCTGATGCAAAGTCCTTCCAGTATCTAACTGAAACCGTTTAGTTAAATGGTCTTTTCTATTAAAGAAGAAATAGAATCATAGAATCACAAAGTTGGAGAAGACATTAGAAGTCTTATGGACCAGATTCTTGTCCAGGACTATTTCAGAAAGATGGCGATTCAACTTTTGTTTAAAAACCTACAGTTGACAGAACATCCATAACTCCAGGAAGCAGATTCTTCTACTGTTTAACAGTTCTCACAGTCAAGAAATTCCTTCTTATTTGGTCTGGACTTCTCTCTGTAAAGCTTCACCCATTTTTCTTGTCCTACCATTGCCCATTGTGAAGAATGAATCTACTCCCTTTCCCCTGTGGTAGCTTTTCAAGTATTGGAAGGCTCCTATTCTGTCTCCCCTTAGCTTTCTCTTCTTTAGGTTAAATATACTTTTTCACTGGTCTTTATAGGAGCTTTGGTGCTCTTCCCTGCACTCTTTCAAGTAAATCTGAATTAATTTCAAACTTGGTCAATGTATCAATAGTTTCAAGAATCTATTGGAAGCTACATCCAGATTTACACACTGTGGAAAAGTGGCTCTTCTCGATGTTTATGTTTGACTTAACACTGCCTGTGCTGCCTACTGCAGTCTATCATTCTTCTTCATATCTCCATATTTTTAACTAAACATTATTGTTCCTGTTATTATTATTAGAACAATCTCTCCAGATTTCTATCTACTGTTGAATAAATGGCGATTTGTTGAATATAGTTAATGTTCTGTAGTTTAGGTGTGTGCTTCAACAGAGATAGGACAATGCAGAATAGATCTTTCAATGGCCATTAACCACAATGAATAATTTTCTAGTACTTTGGAAATACAGGAGAAGGAACATAGTTCACAACCTGCTTCCAAATGGTATTTACCGTGGTTGGAAACAAGAAGCTGGGCTATAATCAATCTTTCCCCATCTCATCAGACACTTCCTATGTTCTCAAGAGTGCTTTCAGAAAAGGAAATGGGAAGAAAACTTTATTAACATCTGTTTTCTGCTTCATTCTTCTATAAAGTATAGGTACAAAATGGAAATTGGTACAAAAAGAGTACTTTGATCTCAAGATAAGGAGATTGAATTGCTTATAATTTTGGGCTTATGTGTACTGCTAAGTGTTAATAGTAAACTTGCTACATTTAGTTCTTGGATAAAAGTTTTGCCAGTGTCAATTTAAAAAAAAGAGTCTACTTTTAATTTTTTTCCCCTACCACACTAATTAGAGGTTTAAATGGATTTGTCAAACTGAAATATGAAAGGAAAATCATGTTTGAGCTAAAAATGGAACAATGGGTGAAAAAGTCCTCTTGCTATATTTATGATTATCCAATTACTCTTATTATTTTAGTCTGAATCAAATTCAACCTTACAGCACAACTCTAAGAGGCTTTGCTCAAAGTAAGTCCCACTGACTTCAGTGGTGGTTTATTACACTGAAGCAGTGCTTAATGAAATTAACAAAGGGAAGAAATATCAGGGTCAAGACTACATGAACATGTAACTGAGTCACCCAAGTGGCACCTAGGCTACCCATGCCTGCGTCTATAGCATTTTGTATGTGTTTTTAAGAACAGTGCCTGAAGTCCAGTTAATTGAACGGTTCCTTCCCATTTGTGTTGGAGGCACCACACCTTTTTTTTTGAATAGGATTTTATTTATTTATTGATGACTAGTTTTCTTGTAAAACAAATGATGGCCTCTTCTATATACAACAGTGTTGCACATTTGTTAATATATTTGTGGCAAGAAGTAGGCCTTGACTTGACAACGTTCATTCTTGATAGAGTTGGAAATCAGAGGAACAAGGAGCATATTGTTTTGTATATAAATGTTACATGGCAAATTTTGCTGATTTTAAGAGACATTTTTTAAAAGTTGAAATGTGAACTATTTGCAATGTTTGATCTTAATCATACTACAGTGCCATGATGCACTGTTGAGATTTACATCTCAACACCATACTATAATATAGTAGAATGGAATATTATTTCAAGAGTTTTCAAGATGGTAGTATCTTCTTTTTTAAAAAAGTTTATTTAAGTTTCATATATTTAAAACATTTAAGAAGAAACAAACAAATATATAAACAAATATACACTGCTCAAAAAAATAAAGGGAACACTTAAACAACACAATGTAACTCCAAGTCAATCACACTTCTGTGAAATCAAACTGTCCACTTAGGTAGCAACACTGATTGACAATCAATTTCACATGCTGTTGTGCAAATGGAATAGACAACAGGTGGAAAGCAGAGGCACTTAGCAAGACATCCACAATAAAGGATTGGTTCTGCAGGTGGTGACCATAGACCACTTCTCAGTTCCTATGCTTTATAGCTGATGGTTTGGTCACTTTTGAATGATGGCGGTGCTGTCACTCTAGTGGTAGCATGAGACGGAGTCTACAACCCACACAAGTGGCTTAGGTAGTGCAGCTCATCCAGGATGGCACATCAATGTGAGCTGTGGCAAGAAGGTTTGCTGTGTCTGTCAGCGTAGTGTCCAGAGCATGGAGGCGCTACCAGGAGACAGGCCAGTACATCAGGAGACATGGAGGAGGCTATAGGAGGGCAACAACCCAGCATCAGGACCGCTACCTCCACCTTTGTGCAAGGAGGGACAGAAGGAGCACTGCCAGAACCCTGCAAAATGACCTCCAGCGGGCCACAAATGTGCATGTGGCTGCTCAAATGGTCAGAAACAGACTCCATGAGGGTGGTATGAGGGCCCGACGTACACAGGTGGGGGTTGTGCTTACAGCTCAACACTGTGCAGGACATTTGGCATTTGCCAGAGAACACCAAGATTGCCAAATTTGCCACTGGCACCCTGTGCTCTTCACAGATGAAAGCAGGTTCACACGGAGCACATGTGACAGATGTGACAGGGTCTGGAGATGCCGTGGAGAACATTCTGCTGCCTGTAACATCCTCCAGCATGACCGGCTTGGCAGTGGGTCAGTAATGGTGTGGGATGGCATTTCTTTAGGGGGCCGCACAGCCCTCCATGTGCTCGCCAGAGGTAGCCTGACTGCCATTAGGTACCGAGATGAGATCCTCAGACCCCTTGTGAGACCATATGCTGGTGCGGTTGGCCATGGGTTCCTCCTAATGCAAGACAATGCGGCTCATGTGGCTGGAGTGTGTCAGCAGTTCCTGCAAGACGAAGGCACTGTTGCTATGGACTGGCCCGCCCTTTCCCGACCTGAATCCAATTGAGCACATCTGGGACATCATGTCTTGCTCCATCCAACAACGCCACGTTGCACCACAGACTGTCCAGGAGTTGGGGGATGCTTTAGTCCAGGTGTGAGAGGAGATCCCTCAGGAGACCATCTGCCACCTCATCAGGAGCATGCCCAGGCGTTGTAGGGAGGTCATAGAGGCACACATGGAGGCCACACACACTACTGAGCCTCATTTTGACTTGTTTTAAGGACATTACATCAAAGTTGGATCAGCCTGTAGTGTTTTTTTCCACTTTAATTTTGAGTGTAACTCCAAATCCAGACCTCCATGGGTTGCTAAATTTGATTTCCATTGATAATTTTTGTGTGAATTGTTGTCAGCACATTCAACTATGTAATGAACAAAGTATTTAATAAGAATATTTCATTCATTCAGATCTAGGAAGTCTTATTTTTGTGTTCCCTTTATTTTTTTGAGCAGTGTGTATACATATATACATTTTGCAACAGGTATTGAGCACTGGTTAAATTTTTCTTTTCTTTTTTTCTTTTACCCTATAACATTGACGTGATCTACCTTGTTACAATACCTTCCTCATTCTTTTAAAGTTTTAATTTCACAGAATACTTTATGATTAAACGCATGTCCTTCATAGTTTCATAACTTATTCAGTTAAGTTGCTTGCAGGTTCAAAGGATTAGCTAGTGACATCACTGTTGCCCAGGGAATGTCCGTGATGGCTCCTTTCATGTCCCCATCAAGGAGCTGGAGCAAATGACAGGAGCTCACCCCACTACACAGCAGCACTTGGGTATCGAACATGGGCTTGCTAACTGCCAACCCAGTGTCCCAACCACATGAGCTCCTAGTCCCTTAGTTACACATCTGTTTAAGTGTTTATTAGACAGAGGAGGAACAGCTTCTCCTGACTTCAGTGCATTTATTGAAAACAGCATGGAGCTTGGGATCAGCTGGCTGAATTATGAGAACTATCGCAAGCAACTTTTTGGGTAGGTATTAAGTGACACAATTTTGCCTATAGAACCCATAAGTCCTGTTAAAATATCTCGGGGAAAGATTGGCAAATGTGCAGCATGTTTCTGCTTTCTTCTGGCACATTCTTAAAACAGGTACATCTGAACTTGGCTTTCAGATTAGATTTCAACCTGCAGGTTCTGGCTGGTGCTGCTTTGAGCAAATATGCTTGTCTGTAACCATATTGTAGTCAAATACTGTTGTTCACATGAAATTCTTGATTCAACAAATGCATTTTAAGAACAGTCCTTTTCTTGGACTAAAGGCACCATTCCACAGAGCAACAAAATAATGGTGATGCTATTTTAATTTTTATTGAAATCCTCCCCACTCTTCCACTTACTATAATTCCAGCATTTTGGAGGATGCTGCAATTATTATTATACAAACTTGCTCAATTTTGTGAGTGTTCCATGACAGGTGAAAGATGCTGAATGTCAGCTGGGGAAAAAAAAATCCATTGGCTGATTAAAAATTTCAGGATAACTCTTTAATAATGAGCACATCTGAACGTAGATCTTTCACGAAGAGCCATATTTTACATCATGGGTATTTCAGGAGCCAGATACTGACTGTAAACTCTCCTCTGATTAAAAGAGCAAGTACATCAGATTTTACCAGCAACCCCCCCCCCGCCCAACCCTCTTATATCTTGCATAGCAATACATCAATGTTCAAACATTCAGCAGAGCATTAACAGTAGAGGTGTACGCTCCTTGTTGCTACATCCATATAAGATCATAGTGCACCAGGGCTGATAGTGTTACCCTGGAGTTGCAGAAGTTGCATGGGCACATCAGTTTGTAGCTAGGCTTCCCTTGTCAATGGATGTTGGGAGCAAGGTAAATAAACACAAGCCAGAACCAGAAAACATGGTTTCTAATGCTATACAGACCTCCAAATTTTGTTTGTAAACATTTACAAACAATGATAAAAAATATATGTCTCTTATAACTGGATTGATTATTATTTATCTGTGGATGCTAAACAAAAACCAATTGTACATGGTAGATGTAAGCAGTTCCAGAACTTCTTGGTGCTCTATCATTTCAGGTTTCAAAGAAGAGATTTGACAGCTAATTGTCCAGAATTGGGAAAGGATCTCCTACTTACGGTGCATTCAGAAAGTATTCAGACTCTCTTCACTTTAGTCGATTTTGTTATGCTGCAGTCTGATTCTACAGTTGTTGAAATTCATTTCTTTCTCATCAATCTACATTCATTACCCCTATCCCATAATGACAGACTGAAAACAGCACTTTAGAAATGTCTGTAAATTTATTAAAAAGCAAAAACTGAAATATCACATTGGCATAAGTATTCAGACCCTTTCCAAGAACATGTGAAATTTAGCTCTGGTGCCTCCCATTTCTTTTGATCCTTGCTGACATGTTTCTATACCTTAAATGGAGTCGACCTGTGGTAAATTAAATTGTTTGGACATGATCTGGAAAGGGCACACACCTCTCTATAGAAGGCATCACAGTTGACAATACATGCCAGAGTAAAAGCCATGAGATCAAAGAAATTGCAGAGTTCAGAGGCAGGATTATTGCAAGGCACAGATCTGGCGAAGACTACAATAAACTTTTTGCTGCACTGAAGGTTCCTAAGAGCACAGCGGTCTCCATCATTCGCAAATGGAAGAAGTTTGGTGCAACCAGGACTCTTCCAAGAGCTGAATCATCCGGTCAAACTGAGCAATCGGGGCAGAAGGGCCTTAGTAAGAGAGGTGACCAAGAACCTAATGGTCACTTGGACTGATCTCAGAGATCCTTGTGTGGACATGGGACAGAGTTTCAGAAGGACAACCATCTTTATGGCAGAGTGGCTAGGTCAGGGGTCCCCAAACTTGGCAACTTCCCAGAATTCCTCAGCTAGCTATGCTGGCTGGAGAATTCTGGGAGTTGAAGTCCACAAGTCTTAAAGTTGCCAAGTTTGAAGACCTCTGGGCTAGATGAAAGCCTCTCCCCAGTGCAAAACACATGAAAGACTGCTTAGAGTTTGTCCTCACAGTCTGAGAATCGTTCAGGTGCTTTTTTGCAAACTCCAAGTGGGCTTTCAAAAATTTTCAAAATTGACAAAAGTGAAGGGGGTATGAATACTTTCTGAATGCACTGTAAGTAGGGCTTGGTCTACAAGACCGCCAAGGTCTCTTCTAAGTCCTTGATTCTGAAATTCTGTAATGCATGGCTTTAAATATCCAGGATGCAAAGCCTATGGACAGTGTTAACCCCGTTGTGGAAATCCATGGGCCCTCTTGGGTTTCTAAACGCTTCCTTTTACATACCCATAAGAATTCCAGCCAAGCGCAAGACTAGTTAAAGGCCCTGGGCAACTTGAATCTGGTTAAAGGAACTACACTAGAAACCAGGAGACCATGAGTTCTGCCTTAGCACAAAGCCAGTTGAGTGAGAAGGAACCAATCATTCTGTTTCAACCCTAGGGAAAAGGCAGTGGTAAAGCATTTCCAAAAATGTTGCAAAAAAAAAAATCACAAACACCTGCCCACGTGATTGCCAGGTATCAAGACTAGCTATTTAGATGAACATCCACAGAATTCCAACATGGCAGACTGGGAAAATTATCCCAGAACAAATCAGTAACAAATCATTTTCACAACACTTTACTCACTATGGATCATCATACACAGAGGAATGAATCCTGTATTAATTACTATACTATTTATTCAATAAGATTCAGGTTAAAAGAGTTAACTAATATTCTGATAATCAAAGAGACTTGTCCTTTACTTATTTTTGATAAGCTCCTTCCTTTATTAAAAAAGGCTCAATGAAAGAAATCTAAAATAGGCCCATCAGTATTTCAAATATATAAATACGTTGAAATTTGATCCCAATATGTTTTTCACCCCAACTGCTTTTTCACAGTTCCTACAAAACAATTTAAACCAATATGCAACCAAGTGTTGAAAAGGCTAATGTGGGAACAAATCATAAAAGCAGTGCCAACTCTTTATTTTGCCCATAAATGGAACTTGAATATTCATAGACAACAGTGTTCACCAGCTCTTGATGCTTTGCAAAGCTTTGACCCGAACTGATGTTTCTCTTTGTAATTCTACAAGAATGTCTGAGCCTGATTAGCAATTATGCATGATAGCCTATCAAGTAATTAAATTATATACACTTTTCTTCTGGGATGGAAGAATGCTCATGTTTCACAGGATGTCTGCATGAAAAAGTCTGTTGATGTTGTGCAATTTCTCCCCCTGCACAATTCCCGCTGATGAAGTTATCATGAAGAAAGCCTCGTTCTGAATTTCTTACGATTCTAGGAGATCCCTTTGCTAGAAAATCAAATTAGGACCGAAAATTGTTGAGATTTTTTTTTTTTTAATATCTGAAATAAGGTATTTCAAAGTTTGAGCGAGGATAACTCTGCTGAATCCTGATGGTATTCATAATAGCAACTCAGGGAAAATGAAAAAGCTGCCTGTTATTATACTACCAATTTAATTCCTTTTACACTAAACACATTGCCCAATGTTCATTTTGCCTTGCCCAAAAGCTGAATAATGTTTAAGGACAAATGTGCATAGCCAAATGGTTTCATGAAATGCCTGCCATGCAGTCCAAAATAAGTAGTAGTCAAGATGGAGTCTTGGAGGTCACAAAAAAAGGTGAGAGAAGCTAAGGTCCTGGAACAGTATTTTCCAACCATGGGCTGTTCAGATGGTTTAGATTACAACCCTTATCACACCCAATTGCCCTTAATGCAATTCAAGTCATCTACACTACACCATATTGAGAAAGGCTATCTTGGAGAAAAAGACAACTGGTTAGAGGAGTGTGATATATGAAAAGTACAAGGACTTTTCAGGGAAATCCAGGAATATGGGATTGCCTGTGCATGTAGATGTACATCCATCTCACTTCACTTGGGGGAGGCTACCAAAGAATGATCTTCATCGAAAAGCCGTCTTATAATTTTGGACAGGTAGGTGCAAATGAAAGATATTTCCTTGTGATACAATGAACCCAAGTCTTCTCTGGTCTTTTAAGGTCATCATTGATATTTTTACTTGGATTTGGAAAAGGCATAGAAGACCAGATGCACATCTTATAGTGCAGTGATGGCTAAGCTTTTCGTCGTCATGTGCTGAAGGTGCGTGAATGTGCACACACGTGCACGCACCTGTGCCTGCACCCATAATGCAATGCACGTGTGACTGCTCCCCCGCATGCCCCTGCCTCTGCACATGCACGTACATCCAGGAGTGGGATTCTACCAGTTTGTACCTATTCGCTAGAACCGGTTGTTAACACTCTAAGCAGTTCGGAGAACAGGTTGTTAGAAGAAATTACTGGCCTAATCCTGTAAGGAAGGCAGGAAGGAAACATTCTGGTGTTGCTTACAAAAACTGCCTCTCCATTAACCCTTATTACATTCTTGGCAGGACTAGACTTCCTGTCTCAGGAACTTCTCTGGAGTTTTTCCCCCCTCCTTTGCTGGTACTTTGCTTGTGTGGAGTGACCATTCAAATTTACAGTGGCACTGAAAAAAGTGACTTATGACCATTTTTCACACTTACGATGGTTGCAGCATTCCCACAGTCATGAGAGGCCAGGCGAGGAGATGCGTGCCTCGATGTGAGTGATGTTGAGCCAGTCACATGATCACCAAGCCACGCCCACCAACTAAGCCATGCCCACAGAACCAGTTGTTAAAAAATTTGAATCCCACCCCTGCATACATCTCTGGTGCGTGCCCCCAAGCATGCGTGGCAGATACCTGACAATCAGCTGGCCGGTGGGAGGTGCGCACGCATGCGCAGTGGACCTGATCTGGGGTGAGGTCTCACATGCTGGCAGAAATGGCTCTGCATGCCACTTCCGGCATGCGTGCCATAGGTTCGCCATCATGGTTATAGTGTAAAAAATTGCCCCTGCTGAAACTTTTGAAGACAAAAGGCATGCATATTGTTAATGGTATCCCACTCTTGACCATTGAGTATTGTAAAAAATCTGGGTAGAATGTTTACAGTGTGTAGCTTTAAAAAGTCTCTTCTAGTGTAGCCAAGAAACCCGAAAAAGGTGGCTCCCAAAGGTTGAAAAAGGGGATAGAAAGCATGTTGCCCTGTTCCGATATTATATTAGTTTGTTGCTACAGAATAGAGCCATCACATGCTCTTGTTACAATTTCTCATCTCGAAGTAGCATAAGACAAATCAGATGCTTTAGTGCTCCTGTAGTTGGAAAATATATCTTAATTGGCACATAAATATCTCAGCGTAGCTTTCAGGAGGAGTTTGTTCTCCCAGCTTGCATCTCCAAACTGATGGGATCTGCCCCATCATATTGCAGGCACCTCCAGCAGTGTTTTAATTGCTTACGAATGGGAACTGCACATTCCCCCGAAGCCCAAGAGAATGAACTAGGCCAGGCCTAAATATATATATATATATATATATATATATATATATATATATATATATATATATATATATATATATATATATATATATATATATATATATTTTAGTGGGGGTGTTGGAAGAGGAATGTCATATCCAGTTGGAATCTGGGAACGTCATAAGGAAATCAAATATTTATATTTTCAGTTATAAAGGGATGGTTCCGATCGACTTTAATTACCTTCACAGATGTCACTGTGCAAGTTTTAAAGTGCTCTTATCCTGGTCTGTGCTGAATGAAGCCCATCTCAGATCAGCAGTTGGAGGTATAGCTGCCCACAGGTCCCCTGTTCAAACATCCTGCAAGCCTCAACTGCAAAATTAAGAGACCAAGCCACCCGCACCTAGATCAATGGTGGGATTAAAATAGTTTTACTACCAGTTCTGTGGGTGTGGCTTGGTGGACGTGGTATGGCTTGGTGGGTGTGGCAGGGGAAGATTACTGCAAAATCCCCATTCTCTCCCCACCCCACTAACCTGCTTTCCAGCTCTGTTTTCCTGTGCAGGGCAACAAAAGAAGACCCAGCCAATCAGCTGGGACTCAGGAGGCAGAGAACAGACAGGGGCGGGGCCAGTCAGAGGTGGTATTTGCCAGTTCTCCGAACTACTCAAAATTTCCGCTACCAGTTCTCCAGAACTGGTCAGAACCTGCTAAATACCACCTCTGACCTAGACCACTGTTTTAACAAAATGCTCCAAACTCATCTGAAAATGCATATTGTTAATTTAGAGTCTGCTATTCATTAATTAGAGGCTTAGTGGAAAGGGCCATGGAGCTCTCTGCCATGCTGAAGGTTGCCTCAAGCCCTTGTAAATGACGCTCTGATAACAAGCCGAATCCATCTTCATTATTTGGCCACTCCCGTCTGAATGTGCTCTGCTTCCTGTAAAGCAGCGTGTCACTTGGCATGGTAGAATTAAACTTTTATCCAAACCAGATTCTGCACTTTCACCCCCTCCCTCCCCCTTTTTTTTATTCCTTGAGCAGTTCCAATTTATTCTGCCTAAATGACATCTGATTACCTAACATACAGAAGAGCAAGAAAACCTAACCTAAAACAGTCATCATATCCCTTGTTCTGGCCCACTGCTTTTTCTCTGGTGAAGGGCTGGGAAATTTCCAAGACCCTCTCTGCTTTTAGACTGCCTCACATATAGTATACAGAAAAAAGTCCCCCCCCCCCACCATTTTTCTTCTCATACAGTTACCGCTTAAATAGGATGTCTGTATTTCCCGGTAGAATACAGGAAATTAATTTTAAATCTGAAGAATAAATATCTTTTTGTTCAAGCTGATTTTTGCAGGCTTGCTCTTTCAAATACGTATCACTCACGGCGATCTCAATTCACGCAAAATGATCCAGAAGCAGGAGAACAAGGAGACCCACAGGCGGAGGAGTAAAAACTGTTTGTGTAACTCAGTTAATTCTCACTCCTCAGCTGCCAAAGCCACAACCCTTCTCTAAATTTCAGTAAACCTCTATTATGGGTTTAAGTTGAATCATCGAGAGTTGAATCTAATCACTGATTTCTTTAAATGCATTGTTTTCCCTTAAGCTAAGAGCTTGACAAGTGAAAGACACCAGCTAACCTTTTCTGGCAGATGGTTTCTGTGTGGAGCCATTGCTAGAGACTTTGAATACTACCTGGCTTGGCTGTTAATACAGTCGAGTATTTACAGGTATTATCTCCTGCTTTCATGAATCATGGTTCAGCATTAAGCATCAGCAAGCGGAACAGATAATTGTTACTCCAATGAGAAAGTTCAGATATTCAAAAGACTTGCCTATATGGCAAAAGAAAAGAAAATTAAATGTTCTAGAAATAGCTGAAACTATTCAGACATTTAACTGCAGAATGGCATTAAGAAACCCTGATGGTTAAATTAGAGAATATACTTTAAAAAAAAAAATCTGACAGAAGTTAGTAATTGGCAGTTAATTGATACAATATTATAAAGAGCAGATCAGTGGCTACCTGTATCCAGCAGCACCCATGCAATTTGGATTTTAGTATAGAAATGGTTTTCTAGTCATTGTAGGGGGGAAAAATTGAAAACGTGAAGGCAGAATCTATATACAAAAATTTTAGTTCTTTGAATTGACCCAAGATCTGTGACTCACACCTTCTCTTTGCCCTTTCCTACTGCATTTTATTATTATTTTCTGTTGTTAAAAAAAAGTTGCCAAATATTTTATGAAAATGTTGTGGATGTCCTTTTTCACAAGGACAATATGCTTCTTTCAGGTAAGATTGGACTGAGCAACAATTTAGCCTTTGAATATTTGTCACATAACTCTCCAGAAGGTAAATCCAACATTTGAGGGGAAAGGGGAATTATAGTATATTAAAACAAAACAAAACAATTTAGCACATTTTTTATTTCCCATAATCTTAAACAGAGTAAACTAGCTAAGCCCACAAAATAAAGTACTCTACAGAAAAAAATATTCTCCTTATCCTGTTTTAGAGGATAGACAAAAACTGTATTACTATTATCCTTCTCATCTTTTCTATTACCTTCTCCTATTGGTATCTATGATTATCAGTTTGTTCTTTGATATACCTTATGCACCGGAGCTTATGCACCGGAGACAAATTCCTTATGTGTACATTCACACCAGGCCAATAAAGAATTCTATTCTATTCTATTCTATTCTATTCTATTCTATTCTATTCTATTCTATTCTATTCTATTCTATTCTATTCTACGCTACGCTACGCTACACTATTCTTTCCATGTGCAAATGATGTTTGAGGAAGGCAGGCAGGCAGGCAGGCAGGCCATAGGCACCTTCCCCTGGGAAATCAAAGTTACAAAACTTTACAAAATCAATAGTTACTGGCACAACCCATTAAAGGAGCTCAATGATTGTATATTAAATTGCATTTATAGGGCCTTTGTTTTTAGTGCAGTGGGTATATTTATTGATCATAGGCCTACATTACCCATACATACAGTCAATGTATGCCTGCACATGAAAGGAAAAAAAAAACATATAACCAGGATTCATGACAGCCATCTCCAAATGTAGTTGTGAATATTGTGTTGAAGTCAGATGTGTTCAGAAATTATTCAGCTAGGAACTTTTAGATCTCAGATGTACTGAGGTTTGCCTATCCTTCAGAAGGCTGAGGGTATTACAACTAACATTCCCCCCTCCAGGGGTGGGATCCGACCGGTGTAACTACCAGTTTGGTGATTTTACGTTTTACGTTTGGTGATTTTATGTTTAATTGTACCATAGTTTCTTGTGGTAAAAGCATTTTTGACAGCTATAATACCAGTAGTGGATGCTTGCCATCTCCACTGGGTTGCTACAAGCCTGTATCAATGTATAATAAGAAAGATAGGTCAGAATTTAGTCTCTGGTACACTGGATTATGTGTACATAAAGCTTCTTCAGCACGTCAGCAATGTTTTTTGGTATTTTGGCATATAAATTACAGTTGTGGGCTTGTTCTCTCCCCCCCACCCGGTGAGATTTATAAGAACACACACCTTAGTAGGGAAATGGAATATAAACTATCCATAATACCTATTAACCCCAAACAAGACCACATTCCCTTTTAAAAATATAGTGACATTGTTTGTTATATAGCATAGATTTTCTTCTGATTTGATTTCTTGATGACTTACTGTGCAGCATAGCTACTTCAGTTCTGCAAAACTGTGTAGAACAATTGGTTTCCAGAGTGACAAGTATTCTGAAAACTGTTATATAAAAAGCTATCTGTAAGGCTTTCTATTATCAGTGAAGAAACCTTCCTCTTTGCCAGTTCATATCAAAACTGTTAGGAAACCGTATCAGAAAGTTGCCACCCCAAAGGTATACAGGCTATATCGTTGTAAATTGAAAATAGCTCACTTGTGGAATTATTTCCAGCAATCCCTTTTACTTCAGTATATTTTGCTAAAGAGGATTTTGTCTGGAAAATTCAATTTTTGAGTAGGCAGCTGGGATGACATCTGGACAGATTAACTATTAACCGTTAATCTGGCTAAATATTATCCCAGCTGCCTAACCAAAACTGGCCTTCCAGCTGTTGGCTATATCATCTCCATCCACCAAATTGTTTCTTTCATAGGTGAGAACAGAGAAGTGACCATCATCCATTTTTCCATGTCTAGTCTCCTTCTTTACGTTCATAAATGGGTCAAAAAACTGGAATAACCAAAGGCCATTCTCTCTGGGATTGCCCGTGCTTTCCACAACATTGTTTCCAGTGGCTGTGGAGGATTCTATGCCTTTTGATATATAGACATAGAAAACATTGTTGATATTTAAGTTCTCCGTCCTTCTATCTTTTTGCTTTTGTTCTCCTTGGGTTTGCCTGTTTTCCTATCACTTTTGCCAGTTAAATGTTTTTTTAACATACAACTACATTTTTTCTGGCTGAACTAAGTGCTGTGCATGCCTGCTTTGGACTGGATATAGTGATTGACTGGGAGTATGCTGGGTGCAAACTGAATTGGAAATTACCCTGGTAATATTTATAACATCACCTCCCAGACAGTCTGTAGATACAAATAGAAAGGTTGGTGCCTATCAACGCATTGTAAGTCAGCTGACTTATGATCCCTACTGGGATTTGTCATGTTTGATCATGGCACTGAGACAAAGACTTTAGCAAGGTTACTTTCCTGGTTAGATCACACGCAAAAGTTAGATATATATTCTACCCCTTGGGAGGTGCTTTTTTTTCTTACTAGGAAGAGTTGCACCAGATCCATGCCTTCCCGCCATCCGGCATCTAACTACCATATTTTTCAGACTATAAGATGCACTTTTCCCCTCCAAAAAGTGGGTGGAAATGTCTGTGCATCTTATAGAGCGAATACGGGCCTGTTTTTGCCCTCCCGAACCCTCCGCGCATCCCGTTTTTGCCTTCCCCGGTGTCCAGAAGCACTCTGCAGGCCAAAAACAGTCCTAACCCTCCCCAGCAAAAATGGAGGGTTTGGGAGGCCAGCCTGCAGAGTGCTTCTGGATGCTGGGGAGGGCAAAAAGGGGACGCGTGGAGGCAAAAAACTATTTTTTTTCTTGTTTTCCTCTTCTAAACCCAGGTGCGTCTTATAGTCCAAAAAATACAGTAACTTAACTGATGTTTGTTCTTACTAGGTATTCCATCCCCAACAGTTGATCTCTCTAGGTTATTACAAAGATATCTTTTGCATTTCTATTGGGAAAACCTGGACCCAATATGTCATTTAGCATTCCCTTTGATCTGCCCAAATTCATACCCTCTCCTGATTTGGGGGTTTTCTTTTTCTTAATTATTTCTGCTTCACCAGAACTTTTATTTAGGTTTAGAGGGTTGGAGAATGACATTAGCTTTAGTCTTAACAAAGTAATATACACTTGCATGAAGAGCTTCTTATAGTTCCTTAATTGTTTCAATTGCTTCCTTACCTATTCTACACAATTTCTAAACTTAATCACTGCTTTGTTATGCTAACTCCTTTAGATAATTTTACTGCACTTTCCCTTTCTTGCTCCTAACCTATCGAGGAGGGGGCAAAGTAACATTACTCTTTTCCTGCATTTTGGTTATGCTTCTTCGTGTTGTTATTCCTGGCCTGTCTTTTTCAACAGCTAATCCATTCTGCTGATATCCCTTTCCAATTCTACTTGCTGGCTCTTCACTTGATTCATTCTTCCACCAGGGATCCTTCTCCAACTACCCTGCTTTGCTTTGCTTTGCTTTGCTTTGCTTTGCTTTGCTTTGCTTTGCTTTGCTTTGCTCCAGAGGTTTCAATCACTTTGTTCCTTCCTATATTATAGTATCTCTAGTCCACCTAGAACCAACAAAAAGCTATTTTCCTCTTGACAAATCTGCCCTTTATAAATCTTGTACTAGCAGGCAGACAAGACTGCCTATAGGTGCCTTCATTAAACACCGACTTTTCCACCTGTCTACATGGTGTTTTCATCCAGTTGGCAAATAGACCAAACTCTAACAATAGTTCAGACAAACTACAATCCAATCTCAATCATGGAAGCTCACCTTTTATGTTTCTCTCAAGGCAAAATCCCTTCTTTTTAAGTTCCCCTTCATTTATCTATTATTTTGCAATGACTAACTTCTGCTCCATTGTTTGCTGAAGGGTATCTTGCTTATACAATTGCCCTCTTGTTATGAAGTTCCTGCATCAAAAACTATACAACTGCAAGGAGGAGATATATAAACTGATACAAAACAACCTCTTCCACATTTTTCTTTGAGGTCTTTCTCCCCAGCTGTAATCCTTTAATATCTATATCTATATCTATATCTATATCTATATCTATATCTATATCTATATCTATATCTATATCTATATCTATATCTAATCTATATCTAATCTATATCTATATCTATATCTATATCTATATCTATATCTATATCTATATCTATATCTATATCTATCTATCTATCTATCTATCTATCTATCTATCTATCTATCTATCTATATATGTTTTCTTAAGTTTTCGCAGGTACTTACATGTATGGTATTCGGCTTGGTTAGGGTATTTTCCCACGTCATTGTAGTTGTTCTTTTAAAGTTGTAGCACGTTTCAGCAGAATCTCATCTGCCATCAGAAGCCTGATGATGGCAGATGAGATTCTGCCAAAATGTTGCTACAACTTTAAAAGCACAACTATAATGACGTGGAAAAATACCCAAACAAAGCTGAATAACACACACACACACACAATATATATATATATATATATATATATATATATATATATATATATATATATATATATATATATATATATATATATATATATATATAACATTTGGTGGACGGGCTATGTCTTTTGATGATGCTTGGTAGGTGTAACATTGATTCTTTATTAACCTCTGATGAAATGTACATTTAATTATCTCATTTTGATGAAGTGTGACATTTTCCACTCTCAGAATCGCCACATACCTTGCTATGAGACTTGAAGAAGTACTCCCCTAGATATTGCAATATATAAAGAATGGGAAAAATCAGAAGAAAAAGAGAAAGTAATCTATCTACTGCTGTGATTTGTATAGTCTAGGCTTGGCATGGCCTGCCAACTGCAGAAAAACCAGATATACTCATCCTTATTGTCTTCTGTTCTTAGACTCAGGATATGAGCATGTCCTACCATACAGTAAACTGGACCTCAGACTCAACTGTATGAGGTTCCAGTCCTAACCTTGGGTTTTTTTTCCATATCATTCAAGCCAAAGGGGACACATAGCATTGCCAACCTTCAATACTGATAATTAAAACAAAAAAGCTATCTCAGTGTAGAATTTATTTGCAGATAAACTCTTGCCAACACACAAGAGAGTGCTTTAAATGCCTGTTTTTATTTGACTGCAACTTGAGAAACCACTAAACATTATTGACCAACTACTTTCGATTTGAAATCTATAATCCAATTCTAGTAATGAAAATTTGTCAGGGAAAATCCTCCTTCATACATCATCCTTACACCTATATTAAAAGGTGAGAAAACACAAAAGATGGGTTGCAGTCTGAAGAAAAAACGGTCATCCCTTTTCTTGGTTCCTATCCTTTGTGATATTCAATCTGCACGGAATTAAGTCTACATTCTGCCTGATTGAAACAGGCAGTCTCAAGATGAACTTTTCTGAAATTTATCGGAAGGATTATCTGGACTCTTTAGGTAGGTGCTTTTTATGGTTAATGTGCTACCGTACAAAGAAACCTTTTCCTTCTCCTTTCAGATCAGAAAGCTTATATTTTGTGGTGCCCTGCCACAAAGTACAATGCTGCCACTGAAATGGAGGTCAAATGTGAAGGGCTTTTTGTGTTGTTGTCACTGTAAGCATATAGCAATGAAAGAGCTGTTTAGATTTTGTTATTATTATTCAAATGAAAACCATGTTCCACTGTATGAATCTTAGTCCTCTGATTACATGGCTAGGGGTGTGTGTGTGGAGGAACCATTCTACTGTGTAAGGCTCTATTATCTAATATTGCTCTTTGAAAGGGGAAAAAAAAGCTAGAAGAAAGCTTTGATCCAAGTCAGGTCAAGGTGACTTTTGCAAAGGTTAAAAGCTATTCTGAAGGGCTGCACTATCCATAAAGGCAAATGAAATTATATTTAAAGACTGATGGAAGAAAAGCAATAATTGAGATAAACTGCTACTGGTTCAGCACAGGAAATCCTGATATTAAAATAGAGAAATGGAAAGCCTTTCAAATCGGCTGCCACATCAAAGAACATTCAGCTTTTCATTACATTTGCGACAATTATGTTTACTTTTTAATGTTTAGCAAGCCTTTGGAGGCCAATCTCTTAGGGTTCAGTTAAGTATTTGTGTAATAACTTGAGGGAATGTTATGATTCTGAATCTTCGAGTTGCAGCTATCAACTGCTGACCTAACCTGCTCCCTGCATCTATAATATCCCAAGCTTTTGTCATGGAAAGAATTACGAGGTCTCAATCAAATGCATTGTGAAGTCACACAACCCATATTATGATCTGGGTAATGATTGTGCAGGACATATGTAGTTATACATACACAGAGAAAGAGAAAACTCAAAATATATTACTCCTAGTCTGTGGTTTGCCATTAATGGAAGAAACAATTGGTGTATTGCAGCAGTAAAACCTAGGTACCACATATGATAAACAAACCTGTCAATTTAAGTGCAAGATAACTGGGTCAAGGAATCTATTGTGGCCTAGACAGTCAAGTAATGAAAGCAACACAAGAGAAGAGTTGATTGCAGAATTTTGATTAGCTCACATCTCCCTGGCATTGCAAGAAGTAGGGCTGGGGAAATAAAGAACCTGGATTGCAGCCAATATACCAGTATTCAGCTTTGAGATTTGTATTGGCTCCTCCTACAAAGATATTATTGAAATCAATGCTGCAGGTGCTTCCACCAGTTTCAAGATGGAATCAATGTGCTACAAAGTCATTTAGCTTTTCATTTGCAAGCTAAGCTTTGTAGGGCCCTGAGAGTCTGAACGTAATAATTAAATGATTCATTTTTCTGAGTTGGAAGCATGGATTCATACATACATGTGGAAATCAAGTAAGACTGTATTTTTGACTTGATAACTTGAGAAATATCCTAACTTATTTTCCTCTCACACAGCATCATGAACAGAGTACTTAACTAATTCGCCAAAGTCTTGGGGGTAGATGAGATCAGCACACAAATCATTTTCTTCTATGAAAGTTTTAATCATGGACTTTCTGATTCCTGATAGCAACTGATCATGTTATGACTCATCCTATATGATGAATATATCTCAGAGATTCACTCGGGATCACTAATGGCTAGAATGAGCCAATTATGGACATTGATAATCAACATAAAGCCTGATAAACTTAATTATCTAAATTAAACTTGTCTAGTCCAAATATTAAAAGGGAGTTGTCCCCAGGCTTTTAAAGCATCCATTTGAAAACATTGTTATGATTTGCCATATCTGATGGCTATACAACAGCCCAACTGAAATTGGATGCTACTCTAGATGGATTAACTGGAACACATGGTTTAATTTGAAACAAAACATATTTAAAGAGCTCATGTGGTCTATAATAAAAAAGTACAATTCCAGCAAGGTAGCAACTTTGGTATTTTTAACTATACTGGCTTCTTGAAAAAATGTTATACTTAACATTACTTAAATTATCTCTGTGGCTTCATTATTTCAAATCACTCTCATATTTCTTCCTTTAAAACCCGATGGAGTCAGACACTTGCTAATATTGCTAAATAGGGTTTAATTTGGTTCAATGTGAGGTTAAATGGAAATTCACACAGAACTATAAAACTCACTGCCGTGGTTGATGTGTTCTTTGCTCCCTTCTCCTCTTCTATGTTGCAAAACTATAACTGGTTTAACCTTCAGTTTAGAAAACACCACAGTTTATAGCTTACAGCCAAAGTTGGGGAATTTGCCCCTCGACAAACTGTGTTTTAGCATAAGTAAACACTTATCCCCAAATATGTTAAGTATTTGGACACATAAAATGGGGAAAAACGAGAAGTTGATAATTTCCTTCACCATGAATAGGCCTACATGTTCTATATTCTTGGTGGACAACTAGTTAAGGCTGCAGGGTAAAAAAAAACCTGAAATAACAATCTTCTGTGGTTCTAGGTCGCACATTGATTTATCCTCCTGAATCAGATAAAGCTATGGTGCTTCCAGGTCAGCTTAGTCTTTGCATGGAGAACCACTGCTATAAGATTGTCAAGATTTTACCCAATCTGTATTGTTTCCAGTTTGACTGCTTTATCACTTTTCTCTCAATTTTAGCTTCACTGAAAGCCTCAGATAGATTTATTTTTGAAACATCTACTACTTCAAAGGGCTCTTACATGTTGTCCAAATTTTTTCAAGAAAGCCATTCTCTCTTAAACTAGTTTAGTGGGTTTAGTTTCCACAGATTGAGGCGATACACAAGGTGACTAACCAACTAAGCCGAAAGTCAGTTTAGTGTAGTGGTTAGGGTACCAAGCTAGCATTTGGAAGATCATGAGTTCTAGTCCCACCTTAGGCATGAAGCCAGCTTAGATGTCTTTGGGCCCATCTTTCTGTCTCAGGCTTAGGAAAGGGACAATGGCAAACCATGTTTGAAATCTTGCCAAGAAAACTGCAGGAGTAAAAGACTGACTAAAAGGCATAAAAATAAAACAAGCCCCTAAACAAATAAAGGAAATTAATTACCACATAATTGTGTTATTTTGTATGCATGCATAAATACTTCAAAAGAGTGAGTGAATCTGAAATAAAAGTGCAAGTTTTATTTTAGTGGAGAAGGCTGAATGGGCAATACTGTACCAGTTAATAAGTTGTTTTAAACACACACACACACACACACACACACACACCACAATATTTTCCCTCTCTTTTTTTACTAGAATATCTAGTTTTGCTTATGCAAAAATTTTGATAACCTAGCTAGCAGAATAGTTATTCAAATTTTCAAGCTTTTAAATGCGAAAGATCAACCTAGCAATCCACATAAATAATTTTGACATGATAAGTATGTGAATGCGATGATAACTGATAAGTGAAGCAATTACTTTGCCTTTTTTGGGGGGAGATTATATTAAATGAAGATTCTGATAGATTAATGAAAAGAGACAAAGCAGACAAAAAGGCAGCTGTAGAGCTTTTGGGCCCTCTGTTATCTCTATTATACTATATTGAAATAGAGTTGCTATCACTAGTCATGTAACTTCTGCCTTCCAAGAGTGAACAATGAATAAATTGTCACAAGATGGTAACTGATAAATTGGGATTGGCAGTGTTTTTCTTTTTTAAAGAAGAGTAAATAAAAACATTGGCTGCCCCATGGTAGACCTTTCATGTAATATTTTTGAGAAGCTTTGTTGTGTTTGTCACTTGCTAGGTCAGCATTCATTTATGTCTCTGAATTGTTCCTTGCTAGACTATCTTACTCTATGTCCCATAAAAATTCTTTTCAAGCAATGGGATAGATAGATAGATAGATAGATAGATAGATAGATAGATAGATAGATAGATAGATAGATAGATAGATAGATAGATAGATAGATAGACAGACAGACAGACAGACAGACAGACAGACAGACAGACAGACAGACAGACAGACAGACAGACAGATAGATAGATAGATAGATAGATAGTCAGGCAGACAGACAGACAGATAAGCAGGGAAGGAGGGAGGCAGGTAGACAAGACAGATAGAAAAATAGACATAATAAATAGATAGACAGAAAGACAATATAGTGCTATTTTTATTGATACACATTTATAATTTGTGACTGAGGGAAATATAATAAAATATTTTAAATTCTTAAAATTAATTCTTAAATGTACATTTGTGATGCCAGCAGACAATCTTTCAAAGTTCAGGGTCTATTTCAATTCATTTAATTTCAATTGTTGTTGTTGGGGTTTTTTGACAGCAAGGGAACGCTGGATAATGGGGAGAGTGGATGGGGCCGGAGTTAGTGGTTTGAAGATGGCAGTGTTGTTAGATTATTCATATTGACATTGTTAGGCATTTTGATTCTTTCCTAAGGGTTAAACAGAAATTTTACTTCCTCCCCGCTTTACCTAGTTACATTGGAAACATGAGATAAAGTACCAATTCTTGACAGGTTGATCAGAACAGGGACTAAGGGATGCAAAAAAATGGTTTGTGGACCTGTGAACTGTGAGTTGTCTACCTTGTTTTACAAAATACATATGAGAAAGTGCATTTGTGGGAAATATATTAAAAATAAATTAAGAATCATGCATTTTCAGGTACATATTGCCTCAGGATTCAGAATACATTCATGTAATGGGTAGAACTGTTCACATATAATTCTGGAGACTGGACTGAAACTCTATTAAGGATTTAACACTAAAAGTAAGCAACCCTGAACTTTCTAAACTGCCTAGATGAGAGACAGATTGCACATATAGCTAATGAGCAACATAGAAAAAAAGCCAATTTTCAATGAAACCACAGTAGGGGGTTTATTTATCAAATTTTATGGACACCCATCTCACAAAAAGTGGCATACAATTAGTCAAAACAACAAATTAATAAAAACAATTATTATTCAAAAAATGGTAAAAAAAATCCCCACAAGATACAAAAAGGAGTGAATGGTAACCACAATAATGGAGTCATCTCAAAATTTCACTGGTTCCCTGGGACCCCGAAGTCTATAGGAACTTCTAGAATGCTCCACTAAACTGGATTAGAGGTTGGTTCTTCTACTGTGGAATCAAAGCATCTACATACAAAAGGATGCAGGGAAGTAATCTCTCCTTCATTGTTGTGGCTACCTAATTCGATATCTTTGCCATCTACTCAATGTGGGGAAAGTCTGAAGGGGCAGATCTATAAGTAGATCTACTGTATCACTGACAATATCCATTTGTAGAATCTAAGCCCCCCAGGGAAAGTATGACTTAGAAATGCTGTCCCCTTTGGCAGGGAGATCTAAGACTGAGAATACTAATGCCAATGAAGACTTGAAAAGGAAACACCACCCCAAAGTGCTAATCCTACAGAGAAACACTTTCTTGGGCACTGCAAATAGAATATCAGAGGGACAGAGAGAGAATGGTTTTCCCAAGGCTACCACATAAATTCATGGCAGAGGCAAGATAAAAACCAGGGACTTACTGATTCATAGCTCAGTTCTCTGATGCCCTAGAGCAGAGTTCCCCAACCCCTGGTCCGTGAACCAGTACTGGTCCGCAGCATGCCAAATACTGGGCCACGCAAACAAGCGAAGCCCCATCCATGAGATGCAGGTAACATATGAAACCACGCCCCCTCCGGTCTGCGGAGAAACCTCTCTCCACAGAACCGGTCCCTGGTGCCCAAAAGCATGGGGGCTGCTACCCTATGGGATAATTTTGGATGAAATCTAGGCAGGGTCTAATAGTCAGAGAAGCCTTAATCTACCTCTGCCTTGCTTCTTGCCAAAAACAGTTATTAAGCATTGTCAAAACGATGCAGTACTGTATGCAGTGCTGTATCCAGGCATTTTTTTGGTCTCAATGTTTATTTTTTTAAAAACTATAGCATATTGCCATTCATATTAGCAATATGCAGATCTTTTCACCTCTAGGTCCTACCAGGGAGAGGGGGTGGGATGGAGGGAGACATAGAGAAAACAAGTTTAGTGTAGTGATTAAAGGCGCCACACTCGAACTAGAGTTCTAATCCTACCGTGGGCACAAAGCTAGCTAGCTGATCTTGGGCCAGTCATTCTCTTTTAGCAACAGAAAGAAAACATGGCAAACTACTTAGAACCGTATGAGAGAGTGACTTTTAAATTTCTTTCTAATTTGGGTCTGTCTTGAAAAATACAATTAGAACTTGAAGTCATTCCTTTCATTTCTCATGTGTTGAGATTCTTTTATTTAGTCAGAAATAAAGGAATTATATACAGTACAATAGTTATTTAAGGCACTTTCGCAACCAATTCCATTCTATATAATTCTATGAGGATTAATTTCTGGCATGAATAATAGTTATGAACCTGAACCTTGCACTGACTTTATCCGTACCTTATGTATAAAATTACAGATTTTTGTTTCCTTAGTTTAGTTCTTTGAAATTATAATTGGCAACATGCTAGGATGAATGTCACTTGAGATCAATTAATCAAACAGCAAGGATCTAACTGAGATAATTTACCTATAACAGGTTTTGAACTATATGGCAAAAATAGCTACTTAATCTAATGGGACTTTTAGTATGAGTAGATATACTCACTTACTTGAGAGAAAGCATCATTTAATATAATGAGAATAATTTCTGAGCTAGACAATTGTACTGCCATTTTTAAAAAATTTATTCCAGCATTGAAACTGCCCAATTTTATTCTCTGTGTCACTGAAGAAAAATGCTACCAGAAAGTACTGAATATAGAGGTAAGTACGAATGGCTATTTACTTACAAAGGCATTGGATATAAAGGCAGCCCTTTACTTATGACCACAATTGAACTCAAAATTTCAGTTGCTATGTGAGACGTTTGTTAACTGAGTTTTGCCCCATTTTATGACCTTTCAAACCACACTTGTTAAGTGAATCACTGCAGTTAAGTTAGCAACACAGTTGTTAAGTGAAATCTGGCTTCCTCGTTGACTTTGTTTGTCAGAAGGTCTCAAAAGAAGATCACATGACCTGGGACACTGCAACTGTCATAACTATGAGTCAGTTGCCAAGCGTCTGAATTTCGATCATGTGACTATGGAGATGCTGCAATATTTCACAAGGGTGAAAAATGGTGAAGTCATTTTTTTCAGTGCCGTTGTTAACTTTGGATGGTCACTAAATGAACTGTTGAAATTGAGGACTCCCTATAATGTATTTAGAAAGGCAATATGCAGATTCAGATTTTCTCTTAACTACGATGACTCACTGGATGATTTTCAATCAGTTATCTTGAGTCCAATCTACTTCACAGGGTTGTTCTGGGAAAAAAGAGAAAATGGGAGTGCTACAGAGGTGGTATTCAGCAGGTTCTGTTCTGGAGAACCGGTAGTGGAAATTTTGAGTAGTTTGGAGAACCGGCAAATACCACCTCTGACTGGTCCCGCCCCCATCTATTCTCTGCCTCCCAAATCCCAGCTGATTGGCTGGGTCTTCTTTTGTTGCCCTGCACAGGAGAACGGAGCTGAAAAGCAGGTTAGTGGTGTTAAGTCTGGAAGGATGGGTCCAAGAACGGAGACGAGACTCAGATAGCAACAACAGCTCTTTATTTGTGACTTCCGATCTGAGCGAAATATCCTAGCCGCAGCAGCCCCTTTTATAGAGCTGGCTGCGGCTAAGCGACCAATGACATCGATTTGAGCTTGCCGCGCTTGGTTTGCCCAATCGCGGCAGCCCGTTAACTAGCCAATCGGATCAGTCTGGAGCGACCAATCACGACCCGCTGTTAGCAGACCAATCCGAATGCAGGCTTTCAAGCCTGCTAGTCCGGAACACCCCTCCCCTCTTGGTTCCGTCTAAGGGGTGGGGTTATGTAGTCTCGCAGGTAGGTGGGTCTTCGCACCTGTCTACCTGACTTGCGCGGTTCAAAGTGTCTGTGTCCGGTCTCGGGTTCCGACGGGCTGCTCGCTGGGATTGCCTGGAACGGTGAGCCGGTTCCATAGCTGTGATTCCCTTTTGGTGACCTCGGGATGATTGAGTCGCCTCCTTCGTTGCTACCACTTGGGCTCCCAGGGCTCGCTGAACCTGCTCGGCTGCTGCTTCTAGGTGAAACGCCCGATTGCCAAGGCTCTACTTCAGCTGGTGAGTATTGTAGGCTTTGATGTGGTGATCGTGGGGTTTGTTCTTCTAAGCCAGATGTTGGTTCTATTCCAGAACCCGCGTTTTCCCCTCCCCCTCTGGTTTCGTGGTTGGGGTCACTGATGGGAGATTTGGCCAGCCTGGATCGTAGCTGGTCGATGTGGCGTTTCCACACTCTCCCATCTGTGGTTTCTAGGCGGTAGGAGCGGGGGCCTGTAACCTGAGTTATTTTGGCAGGGATCCACAATGGGTCTCCCGAAAAGTTTTTTGCAAATACAGGGTCTCCTACCTTAAAGGCGCAATGTTTACTGCTGGAGCCCAGGGGTTTTTCCAGGGTGTACGCAGGGTGTAGGTGGTCTAGGGGCGATCTGAGTTTTCTGGCCATCAGAAGTTCAGCTGGGCTTTTGTTGGTCGTACTGTTTGGTGTGATGTGCTGGAGAAGGAGCATCCTGGTGACTTTATCGTGGATGTTGCCTTGTTCCATTTTTTGTAGAGTTTTTTTTTGTGAACTGAACCATTCGTTAAAGCTCTACCATTCGCCGCCGGGTGAGCCGGTGATGTCAATGTGTGTCGTATGCCACGGTTTGCTAAGTATTGTTCGAAGGCTAAAGCGGTAAATTGAGGGCCATTGTCGGATACCAGGACATCCGGTAAGCCGTGCATTGCAAAAAGTCTGTTCAATTTCTTGATGACTGCATCTGTGGTGGTAGTCTTCATTTTGTTAACCTCGAGCCAGTTAGAGTATGTGTCTACTGTTATTAGGAAAGTATGCCCTTTTGTAGGTCCTGCGAAATCGATATGGATGCGCGACCAGGGGCCTCTGGGCGTTTCCCATTTGGCTGGTGGAGCTTTTGGTGGGGCCGAGCGTGTCTCTTGGCATCTGCTACAGGTGGCGACCCAGGTTTCAATTTGTTTGTCCATACCTGGCCACCAGGCGTAGCTTCTTGCCAGCGCTTTCATACGTACGATGCCCGGGTGCCCGTCGTGCAGTAATTGTAGAACTTTTTTTTGTAGTTTTGCTGGTATGACCACTCGGTCTCCCCACAACACGCACCCTCTTTGTGAGAAGAGTTCTGTTTGTCTGTTCTTGAAGGGTTTAAAGGTTTCGTTGGGTTCGATTTCTGGCCATCCCCTCTCCACCCAGCCAAGAACTCGTGCCAAGCATAAGTCTTTTTTAGTTTCTAATGCGATGTCTTGTGCTGTTAGTGGAGGTGAGGGAATTGTCTCAATTTGTAGTATTGGTAGTGTGGGAGCCGGGTCATCTTGGAGTTCTGGTAGTGGAGAGCGGCTCAAAGCGTCTGCGTGGGGGATGGTTTTCCCCGGGCGATGTCTCAATTGATAGTCGTAGGCGGCTAGGAACTCCGACCATTGTGTCATTCTAGGGGATAGAATATGTGGAGTAGGTTTGTCGCCCGCCAGGATGCCAAGTAATGGTTTATGATCTGTGATGATGGAAAATGATCTCCCATACACATACTCGTGGAACCTTTTGATTGCAGATACAATGGCAAGGGCTTCCTTGTCTAGGTGACTATAGTTCCTTTCTGTTTTTGACAAAGTTCTTGAAAAAAATGCAATAGGCGCCTCTGTACCATTTGGTAGGATGTGGCTCAGGATGGCTCCTACCCCAAAAGGTGAGGCGTCACAAGTCACAGTTAATGGGAGTGTTTCATTATATTGGATGAGCACTGCATCTGAAGTTAAAAGGTCCTTTACTTGTTGAAAGGCATGTTCCTCCCGTCGTCCCCAAATCCAGGAAGACTTTTTATCAAGGAGTCTATGAAGGGGTTCAGTGACGGTCGCCTTCTGGGGTAGGAAAATGTTATAAAAGTTAATGAGTCCCAGGAAGGCTTGAAGGTCTGTTTTGTTTTTTGGTCTCGGGGCATTTTTGATGGCTGCCCATTTCTTTTCTGTAGGGTGAATTCCTTGTTTGTAAAGGAGGTAACCAAGAAATTCAACCCTTTCAGTGCATAACTGGCACTTTTCCTTTTTTACCTTGAGGCCAGCGTCTTGGAACCTTTGTAGGACTGTTCTTAGTCGTTTCTCTAACTGACTCCTTGTTGGGGCAGCTATTAACACGTCGTCGAAGTAGGGCACGACCCCTTTAATGCCCTGCAACAACCTCTCCATCAGACTTTGGAAGATGCCTGGTGCTACGCTTACTCCAAACTGGAGCCTGTTACATTTGAACGCGCCTCTGTGTGTAACTATGGTTTGGGCTTCGGCGGTTCCAGCATCTACTGGCAACTGTTGATAAGCTTGGGCCAGGTCAAGCTTTGCAAATATTCTGCCACCCCCAAGTGAGTGAAGGAGATGCTGGACCACTGGTACCGGATAGGCGCTCTGCTGTAACGTGTGGTTGAGTGTGGCCTTGTAATCCCCACAGATTCTCAAAGACCCGTCAGGTTTTATGGGAGTTACAATTGGGGTCTCCCATCGGGCGTGATCAATGGGTTCTAACATGCCTTGTGCAATTAGTTTGTCCAGTTGCTCATCAATTTTGGGTTTGAGAGCAAAAGGGACTCGGCGTGGTTTTAGGCGAATGGGCGTGATGTCAGGGCGGAGATTAAAGGAGATAGGGGACCCCTTGTACTTGCCTAGATTTTCACTGAAGACTTCTTGGAAGTCCTGGACGAGGGCCGCTTCCCAGTCTTCGTCTTCAATATGGTTGATGCCCGCCATTCCGATTCCTAATGGCGTGAACCACTGTAGACCCAGTAGGCTGGGTCGGTCTCTATCAATGAAGGTGAGTGGCAGTATTGCGGTGTGGTCCTTGAAGGAGACCTGGAAATGACTGGTGCCAGCGACCGGAATCCGGTTGCCCTGGTAGTCCTTTAATATGAGTCTCTGGGTGCTGAGGTCTCGGCGGCGGATGTTGGGAATCAGCTGCTTTAGGGTTTTCCAGGAGACCATGGATAGGGAAGACCCGGAGTCCACTTCCATGATGCACGGTTGATTTTCAATGGTGACCTCTACACGGATTTTTTTGGTGTCCAAGGATGAAGCGTGGCCAATGGTGATAGTCTGATGTGCTTCTTCCCGTCTGGGTGCGCCAGTAAACTTCCGGGGCCTGTTGTACTGGTTCCACTGGTTGTTTGGGCGGTCCCGATTTGTGGTGGGGGTGCCATCGGTTTTTCTGGGACTGTTTTCTTTCCGTCTGGGGCTGGAACCTCTTTTGTTCCGGCATACTCTAGCAATATGCCCTCGTTTTTCACAAAAACGACAGATGGCGTCTAGGAATCTGCACTCGGATTGTGGGTGGTTCCCACCGCACCCGGCGCATTGGAAGTTCGATTTACGACCCCGCCGGTCTCGTTGCTCGCGTTCTGACCGGAGTCTGTGGACTTCTTCCTCTTCACTATCCGATGAGGATTCGATGTCTTCATGATGGGTGGCTGACGTGTATTTCTCTGATGGCGTTGCTGTATCATTGGTGGGTTGGTGGCTGGCCCCATTTGCCCGGCGCATTCGTGCTGCTGATTTACGGGTGGCTTCAGCTGCAGTGGCGTTGGCTATGGAATCCGCGAGGGAGATGTCTCCCTTGGCCATGATCTTGCTTTGGACCGTTGGATCTCTTAGGCCAAGGACGACTCAATCCTGCATGGCTTCTTCTAGATTAGCGAAGCCACACAATCCGCCTAAGTTCCTTAGGTCAGCCACAAAATCCCCGATGCTCTCACCTTCGCGTTGATCCATTTGGTAAAATTCGTGTCTGCGGATGAGAGTCGGTACTGCTGGGGCGTAATGGTTGCGAAGGATGGAAGCAAGGGTATCCCAGTCCATTGATTTGACTTCAGCCGGTTTTGCAAGTGCTTTGGCCATCTTAAAGACGGTGGGTCCGCAATACGTCAGGAAAACTGCTCGTTTTTTTGCTGGGAGTGGCATCCTTCAGATTGTTGGACTCTAGGAACATTTGAAACCTGTCCATATATGAATCCCAGTCCTCGCTGGCTGGATCGAACGGGGCGGGTGGTATAGCGCTGCTGGCCATTCTGCCGACGTCTGCGCGCTGTCAGCCCCGTGCTCTGTCAATCTTCTGCGAGTGCTCAGTCAGCTCTGCTGTCTCCGCATCCCATCCTCATCGCCAGTGTTAAGTCTGGAAGGATGGGTCCAAGAACGGAGACGAGACTCAGATAGCAACAACAGCTCTTTATTAGTGACTTCCGATCTGAGCGAAATATCCTAGCCGCAGCAGCCCCTTTTATAAAGCTGGCTGCGGCTAAGCGTCCAATGACATCGATTTGAGCTTGCCGCGCTTGGTTTGCCCAATCGCGGCAGCCCGTTAACTAGCCAATCGGATCAGTCTGGAGCGACCAATCACGACCCGCTGTTAGCGGACCAATCCGAATGCAGGCTTTCAAGCCTGCTAGTCCGGAACAAGTGGGGTGGGGAGGGAATGGGATTTTGCAGTAACTTTCCCCTAGGAGTGGGGACGGAATCGGGATTTTGCAGTAACCTTCCCCTGGAGTGGGATGGGAATGGAGATTTTACAGTATCCTTCCCCTGTCATGCCCACCAAGCCACGCCCACCGAGCCGTATCCACAGAACCGGAGGTAAACATTTTTGAATCCCACCACTGGAGTGCTATATATGCCATCTTGAACTTCTGAAAGAATGACAGGTTATAAATAAAATATATCTCTTCCCTCTCTCTCTTCTGCATCTCTAACTGCATACTGCATTTTATCCTCTGGTCATTTAGCACGCATGATTTAATTAACCACTATATATATAAAACAATAAAATGTTATTGTTTATTCCTACTATGTACCTGCTTGGCCGATACAGTTTAAGCAACAGACCACATATTAATTTTAAATTTTGGTTTCTGTGTTGAACCTGTATTGGGACACTTAATTGGCAAAATAGCAAGAGAATTCAGTCTATCATTGCATGGAAGTCTCTAATAATATCAGTCACATCAGCATCTAGGTCAATGAAAAAATGAGCAAGAATTACAGGTAAACTACTGAAAGCCAATTTAGGATACTTTGAGGCCACTAAATAAACTTTTTAATGCTTCTGTTAAGCTTCATTCCCAAAGAAAATGATACTTATGAAGGTCCAGTGTACACAGCTTCCAACGCAGAATTACGAAAAATTGTTCTACAACACAGGTATATTGTAGAATACTGTATAGCCTTGAACATTGTGCTAAAACAACAGGGTTTTGACACAGGGGTGTCAAACTCATGTCATCATGGCAGCATCATGTGACGTATTGGGACTTTCCCCCCTTTGCTAAACTGGGCATGAGCGTGGCCAGCATGTGACACATCCAGCCCTGGTTTAGCAGAGTTATTTTGTGTTTTGGTCATAGAATAATTTTAAAACAAATTTTATTTTAAATATAAAAGAAGAAGCAGTTATACTTTTTAAAAACAAAATCCTGATAATGGGACAAAGGATAAGATTATAAGGTCCAGTTTCAACTTTACCTCTTGATATCAATGCCCAGCAACTTTTACTGACAGTGATTGTTGCCCATTTGCTTAATAACAGTGTGGTACACAATAAAAGACTCACTGGATTAGGTTAAGGCCCACCAAACCCAGAATTAATTACTCACACTGGCCAACCAGATACCTCTCAGGTTCTCATAAACCAGATTGATACAGTACCTATTTCCTTACAATTAGCCTAACATGCTATTCCAACCTGGCAATAACAATGCAACTCCACTTCCAATACCCTATGATTTATCCAATCTTCTTTTAAAGCCATCCAAGTTAGGGGTCTTCACATATGGCAATGAATTTGACAGCATAATTATGTGCATGGAAGGAACTGCTTGCTGGGTTTGCTTTAAATGTTTTTCCAAACCGTTTTATTGGCCCAATGAATGTTGAGTATTTCAAGGTGGAGAAAAACTTCTCCATGTTCATCTTTATACAAGTCAGGCATGATGATTTATATCTCAGGCATGCCCTTCCTGATACTTTGTTTTTACAAGTTAAAAAAACCAAACTTCCTAGCCTTTCTCGTACAGAAAATACAGTAATAATGTTGGTTACTTTGCTCTCTTCTACCCTTCAAGTAACATCCTTGTTCAAGTACGGGAACCAAACTGTATAGGATGATATATGGATGTACCACATATTTGTATAAAACTATCACAAATATTTGCATTCTTATTTTCAGGCTCTTCCCTGATGATCCTTAGTATCAAATCCTTTCTTTTCACAGCTGCTGCATTCTGACTTAACATCTTACTAATTCTCTCTGTGAGTATGAAGTTAGGATTTCTTACCGCAAGGTGTATTGAATAACTTAGCATCATCCATTATCTTGGCCTGCTCACTGCTCAAGCCAGGTCAAAACTGTTCATGAACAAATTGGTCCCAACACAGATTTTTCATGGACTTTTCTTTTTACTTTCTTCAATTAAGAAAGTGCCCATTCATTCATAGTCTTTGCTTTCTGTGACTCAGATAGAAGATCCATACAGAGAGTGCTAAGGACAGCTGAGAAGATTGGAGGAAGCTCACTTCCATTATTCAGGATATCGCTTATAAGCATTATGTGCTTAGAGCTCAAAGCATTGTTAGAGACCCCACACATCCATTTCACGGTCTGTTTCTGTTGCTCCCCTCTGGGAGGAGGTTTCAAAGTATTTCTAGCAAAACTACCAGATTCTATAACAGCTTTGTTCACTATGCTATCCGTCTGGTAAACTCACAAGATTCGTTTTTGTCACCATGTCCATGTATACATCTGAACTAGACTGTGTTATTTCTCTGTGTCATATAACATATGTGGGTATACCGTATGTGGATATATGCATATTTTTGTCATGTTTATGTAGCATATATTGGAGGTGGTGACCCTTTGAGAGTTGTATGCAACAAAATTTCATTTTCATGTAGGCCAATTAGTGTACATTTAAAGTGACAATACAGTTGTTCTAAGTTTTAAGTTCTATGAATCCAGAAAAGCTTAGATCCTCTTATTCTTGGCACTAAGTTTAACCAAAAACTTTTGATGAGGAATTTTATAAAAGTTTTTTTGAAAGTACAAATATGTGGCATCACTAGGAACCGTCCATCTGACAGTTTACCATAAAAATTCTAAAAGGTTGATGAAGCAGAATTTAGCTTTGTGGAATGCATGTTGATTTCCCTTCAAGGCTTATACATCGATTTGCATAGCTTTCTCCCCCCTTTGATTACCTGTAATACCAGTTTGTCTAGAATAGAGATTAAGCTGCCGAGCTTATAAAAATTGTTGTTACATTGGCTACCTTCAAATAATCTGGCACTGAGACAAACTTGAATGAAAAGTTACCTATTTTTGTTAGGAAATCAGCAACTTTACATTTTAGTTCTTTATGTGGATGCAATGAGGACTCTGTGATAACCTAAGTCATCCTAGAATATCTTCTCTTGTCACCTCAGTTGGGTTTTTTTGTTCTAGGTCTGAGCCTGAGAAACTTTATGCAAGGTTAGTATCAGTTTTATGTTTTCTAATAGTAAACACAGATTCAAATAACTCAAATCAGATTGCCTGCAGTTTCCACCTTCTTTTTGAGCATCCTTTATCATATAATGATCTAAACATTGATTTTTGGTTTTTAATATAGTTAAATAATTTGTTTCCTTTTTTCTGCCATGCTTCCTCAAGTTCTTCTTATGAATTCTTTATTATTCTTTTACATTTTTTGTGCCAGAGTTTTTGCTCTGTTCTCCTTATTATGTCAGGGCTTCGATTTCCTAAAGAAAGCCTTTTGCAACTTCCTAGAAAGTACTAAACAGCCTTGCTGGCTTTTTTTCTGGATTTAATTATGGAATGCATTTTAGCTGAGCCTCAACTATTGCGGCTTTATATAATCTCCAAGACTATAAAGAGATTTGGCCGTCTTGACATTTTTTCTCAGTTTATTTTCATAGGATCATGGAGTGGTTGGAACCTAGGAAACACCCTAGTTCCTGCCAGTGAAGCAATCAAATACTCTAGTACAGGTAGTCCTCACTTAAAATATAATTGGGACAACATTTCTGTCACTGTGATGTGGTCATGAAGCTCAGTGTCCTGTGATCATACAATTTGCTGATGGAAATTTTGGCACTTCAGTTGCTGTTATTAAGTGAATCACCATAAGTCATTAAGTAAGGACATCATGCGGTCACCATTTGCAACCTTCTGCTGGCTTTGCTGCCCAATAAGTTTGCAAATTGTGATTATGCGACTGAGGGCCACTGTAATGTCATAACTGAGAGCCAGGTGTCAAGGGTTAGAATTAGTATTCGATTGCATTTAGATGAAGATGCTTGAATGTACAGAGTCACACTTATCTACAGCTTCCAATTTCCACCAATATTTAAAAATCTGTGGATGTTTTTTCTTCTTCTTGTAACAAACTAACATTACTACTTAGAAATTTTCGTTTTCAAATTATGATCTGTTCATGGCCTTTAGGCTATTATAATTACTCCTTGGACAATTTTGGACAAAGAAGAAAGCAAATTGTGATAAGGAGGAAAAGATGAGCATACCATGAAGTATCGTTCAAAACAGATGTTGATCAGAATGGCATAAAAAATAATAAGGGAACAAACAAATGTATGTTTTGGGGAAGAATCTGAAATGCTATAACTGATCTAAAAACAAAACAAAAAAATCCCCCAAATCCCTATAAAGGAACAGAGTTAATATAAATCACAATTATGTGAGAAATGATAAAAAAGAATTTAAGGGGATTTTTTTTCCCCAGCACAATTGACTATACATGTTATAAGGGTTAATTTTGCAGAGACTAGCTGTCAATAAAATGGTTGCTTGTAGCTTCTACTGTCTTAGAAAAACTGATACTCATTTCTGTACAAGGATATATTAATCAGATATGAATAGCAAAGCATTTCATTTACTATTGATCTGCTCCTAATCAGAAATCAAAAATATACCTTATCCCATGACAAAGTGCAATTATCTATTTTGTTAATTACTATAATTATCTTCCCCACATTTATTTTGACAGCAGTGTCAGCAGCAGAAAACTATTTCTTCAAATTGCCTCATGCCAATTATGAATTACAAATTCATACAATTTTGACAAATGATTTTCATGCTCCTTTGCGCAGACTTTCAGGCTTTTTTGAATCAAGTTACCAAACTGTATTAGCTTCTAAAACCTTACCCACTCCAAGTATTAAGAATCCCATAAAGAAAGTTAAATAATACTGAATGGTAACAAAAGTTCACATGGTATCATCTCATTAGAATAAATTATTAATGAATCAAACAAATCTGAAGAATCCTAAACTGAAATATAAGAAATATGACTCCTCGTTTAGTATACGAAAAAGTGGCGACAATATTTACAGGATTGTAGGGCAGACTGCGCATTGATAGTTCCAACTTACTATTTCATAATTTCTTTTGAATGTTTTTTTAAGATGCCATCACCATTTTAGGTCTATAAACATGTAGCTTCAGCCATGTTTCACTGGGGTATGATGGAACTAGCTATGTACAGTATGCAGTTTTATAAATTAAATTTAAATATATTAATTTAAGAGGTAAGCTGTAAGATCTTTCTGTCAGAAAAAGGTTTAGGATTTCAGCTGTATAGTTCCAGCAAATTGCCAGCATGCTAAAACATTTTATATCTTTGAGTGACGATCGTGTTTTGAAACTATTAACAAGTTTTGATGCCAAGTTTATAATGAGACAACAACTTCATATGCTTCATAAGGTCTTGAATGCTATGAATCATACTTTTACTTAATGCTATGAGTATTGAGGGCAAGCTACCAATGAAAGATGAGTTGACTTGCACGAAACCACTTCATGTATTGAAATATGCCCTTGGAACACACTTCAGTGTTATGGATTTCATCTGTTTTATGTCTTGTATTTTTGTGGCCTCATTTTGAATTCTATACCTTATTGCTTTTCAAGTAGTTCTTGCATAGGAAGGAACAAAGTGAAAATTTAATCCTCAGCTAGAACTGGTATAAGTACCACCTAAGTACATCAGTGTAAATATCTTGATTGCCTGTTCACCTAGAATTAATGTTGTAGTTCAAACCTTTGCGTAGACTTGGCAACTCAACTTTCAGAACATGGAAGTGAGAAAATATGTACTTTGATCAACTAAAGTGAAACATGCAGCAGTTTCTGAAATAAAAGCAGCGTGATTAAATATTATTACCCATCAAATCATTCAAGACAGTACCAAGATTATATAGCTTAAATGTTTTCTACCAGCAGATCTATATGAATATTTACAATATTTAATCTCCATATATTAAGCTTCATTATTATTATCACCATCTTTAATGTTCCTTTTAAAATTATTTCCTCTGATTTCATTGTCTAGCCTGTTCCACTTCTTTTTTTAAAGTATATATTATTATTATTATTATTTAAATATACATCCATATTGTGTGTACCCTGTCCCACTTCTAAATCTATGGAACTGTATATGAATCTGTGTGTGGATTTATATGAAAGTACACTTATATATCTGGGTGTGAGTTTTTTGTCAGTGCTGACTCTTGCTGACTAGGTGGACAAGATTCTGTATCTTTTTTGGTAAAATTTCAGAAGTGATTGGCTATAACCTACTTTGAGAGGGTTGGAGGGGGAGGGAGGGAGAGAGAGAAGACAAATGGCTTCGTTCTTAAGGTAGGATTAGAAGTCATGATCTCCTGCTTTCCAGCCTCCTACTTTAACTACTACACCAAACTGTCTCTCTCATATACCTTTTAGGTTAACATTTAATGTAGAAGATTAACATTCTAGGCAGAAGCAATGGATGGAAACTAATCAAGGAGAGAAGCAACTTAGGACTAATTTCCTGACAGTTAGAACAATTAATCAGTGGAACAACTTGCCTCCAGAACACAGCCTGGATGCACTGGAGAGAACTCACCGGTGTGTAATGTGATAGACAAATGCCAATCCATCTTAAATCTAAGATTTACAAGACAACCACCCGCCGTGTTGCACTGTATGGCATTGAATGCTGGGCAGCAACAACAGGGATCAAAAGCTATCTCTGTCATGGAAATGAGAATGCTCCGTTGTATATCAGGCATCTCCCTTCTTGACCACATTACAGATGACACCATTTGACAACATTTTGGTGTGCCACCAATTATAGAGAAGATGAGAGAAGGCCAACTCTACTGGTATGGACATGTTCAGAGAGCAGCACCTACCACCGTGGCCGAGACTGCCTACCAAATAGAAGTCAATGGCTGGCAGCCTCACAGGCGTCCAAAATAGAGATGGCAAGACACCATCAACCAAGATATGCAAGCCCGGGCCTGCACCCTGGAGACGCAGCTGACTGTGCAAAGTGGCATTCAATGATCCAAAAAGCAGACCCTGCACCTGCGGGAATATGCTAGGAAGAAGAAGAAGAACAACTTGCCCCAGAAGTTGTAAATGCTCCAACACTGGAAGTTTTTAAGAAGAGATTGGACAATCATTTGTGTGAAATGGTATAGTTTCTTGCCTGAGCAGGGAGTTGGACCCTTCCAACTCTTCTATTCTATTCTATTCTATTCTATTCTATTCTATTCTATTCTATTCTATTCTATTCTATTCTATTCTATTCTGTTCTATTCTATCCTATTCTGTTTTAGACATCTGATAATAGATGCTAATAAAAGTTGCTAATGCTGCAATAAATTGTCTTTAAGATGTATCAACACTATCTTATTTACTTATCTTCATTTGTCCCATGCATGTCAGTATTTATTTATTTATTTATCACATTAATATGGTTTGGGGAAATATTTATTAACTATTTTGTCTATGCATTAAAAGCAAGAGACAATCTTAAAATGGATAGTGTGTCTTCAGAGTATTTTCTAAAGCCCAAAGCCTATCTAATCTAGCAACCTTTTCCAAAATTACCAACAGATAACAATTGTAAACAATAAAACAATGGCCTCTTTCAATATTTTTTCCAATAAATGGTACTGACAGGCAAGCTGTCTCTGATTCCGAAGATAGTATTTAACTATGATGCAAAGCAACCATTGGTAGCCTAATATTCCATGCTTATTTACTCTGTAAAACCATCCAAGCATTCATTTTTAGTCTCCTCAAATTCTCATTTTGAGAATTAAGGAGAGGAGGGACAAACATTCAGTAACATACATTACTTTATATATCTTTATTTCAGGGGTGGGATTCAACAAATGTTACTGCCAGTTTGGTGACTACGGTGACTGTGCACGCATGTAAAAAGACCTTAAAGCATGCCACCCGGACAGCTGAAAAGCACTGCATGCAGGTGCGCAGTATTTGAAAAGCCTCTTTTTTCCTGCTTTTTCAACCTCAGCTGTGCCGCGCAAAGCAGCTGAGGTTGAAAAAGCAGGAAATAAAGGACAGGTAAGCACCCGGGTGGGTGGGAGGCGGGTGGGCCAAACAGCAGCAAACACAGAACCGGTCCGGTGTCTGCTGCTCTTCAGAGCTACCGGTTCTATTGAGCCGGGCAGAACTGGTAGCATCCCACCCCTGCTTTATTTCCACATTTGTCTTTTTTCTAAAGAGCTCCAGACACAGAACTGTATCTAGGTTAGTCTAAAACAGAGCCATAATACAAGTAATACAAGATCAGATTTTATATATAAGATGACTTATTTGAAACATTTTATCCTACATCTTCCAGTACTCTACAAAACTCAAACTGCTAAAATACTGTATATATCTGTAACAGACAATAGCAGTCACAGAAATAATTATTAATTGTTTGGTTTTAGTGATATCCCTGCTTCACAGTTCAGTAACCATAAAAAAAAACCCCAGCTGAAATTACCTTCTTCAAAAGAGGTGTCATCATTTAAAGATAATGGCTCATGCCTGTTTCTGACCATAAATGCAGTATTATTATTTATTTATTTATTTATTTATTTATTTATTGGGGGGGGAGGAACCTATCTCTTTGGTGTTTCACAGCAAAAAGTAACTGCCTTGCATGGCAGACCATCAACAGACCCATGGATGGTGAATTCATTGACAATATGGGTCTTCTTCTCTTCAGCAGCATCATGTACTGGTAGCTGTGCTGGTCCCATTATTTCCAGAGCTTAAATATCTGCAAACAAGCTTTTTGCTGTTTATCTGTAGCTATGGTTTTGCCTAAGTTTGATCATTGAAGTATTATCCTATTTTTTAAAAAAATTACAAGTGCACCTTAATGTCAATTTTAGCCTGAAGTGTTTTATAAAAAGACCTTGGAAAATCTTGGTTAGTTGTGGTCAAGATAAACTTCAGTTCTCAAATCCATTTGGGATTGTTAACAGTGGCTTAGGGATTCACATGTAAGACTTAAGATATTTTCAAGCATTTTGTTTGTATTGGGCCTTGGTGGTTTTCTTCTTGTATGTGTTTCAGATACCTTTCCTCTTAACCGGACTGCTTAGTCACTGCACTTTCTTGAGACTTCTTTATTGGCTTCAATAAATAAAGTGATATTCTCCTGATATGTGTGCCAGAGCTTTTATTCACCACGCCACAATTTGTACTTTTACCGTTCTCATCACCACAGGGCCCATTTTCAAACTAACGTTTTTAAAGGTCACTTGTTTTGTTGCAATGCAGTTGAGCCTGACCATGATTTAATGACACCTCAACAAGCAGCATTAAAATTACCCTCTGTATGCGATCATAAATAATTATCTGGCCAAAGAAAAGAAAAGAAAATTTAAAAGAAAGAAAGAAAGAAAACAATATTTCTTTCGCAAGAAGCCAAGAAGGAGGATATTAGTTAAAATGTTAAAGTATATTAACCAATTATGCGAAATCCTTTCATATTGGCTTGCTTCATTTCAAACATGGCACAGGCTATTTTGTCTGTGAACTCGAGTGGAACAAAAAGCTACAGAATGCAATTTGTGTCAGGAGTTGGACTACAGAAGGACAACTAATTCTAATTAGTACAAATTCCCCACAGGCCAAAAAGGAGGCCTAATGCAGGAACCAACTGCCTAATGCGGTTTCTATCATGCAACAGGTGGGCAGAGGTCTCCCAAAGGTTGTCATGGTGATAGCTACTGGTAGACCTTTCGCTGGACACCAGTAATTAATTGAGTGCATGGCCAGTCTTTGAATGTGATATCTTTTAATATACTTCAGAAGTAAAAAAAAGAAGAAGAAAAAAATGGCTCTTTTAATTGGTTAAAATTAAAATAGCAGAAGAGTTTGCCAAGAACTACAGTAATGTAATGCAAGTCTTTTCAAACCCTCAAACTGGAATTCTTTGCATATCTACAGGAAGAGTGGTATGTTAAAAAAAAAAAAAAAAAAGGCAAGGGGGGAGCCAAACTTGCTGGGAAGAAACAACTAATAATATGGATATTTTGCAACACATATTTCTAATGCAAAAATATGTGTGCAGCTCATTAACAGTCATTATTACATATACGTTAAAAGTACAGGTTTAAGATATGGAAAAATTGTGAGGAAAAGGAGAGGATTTTTAAAGTGGAATGAAAATGAGACACAGAAAAAGGAAGAAAAATCAGAAGTTGGAGAGAAAAAAGTATGAAGTCATTGGAATGCAGAGTAAAATCCATAATATTTATTCATTTTACTACAATAAATATACTTGTTCTCTAACTCTAAAGCTATCTTTCAGTTTTGCTTCTTAAATTACTGGATCTGGGAACTCATTTTTCAAATTTCTATTCCATATATGGAAATAATTCTCCCTTCAGAGCAATTTATTTATTTATTTTTTAAAAATGAGACTAAATCAACACGGTTCCTCTATTCTTAAGGAAAAGTGATACTTCGAAAGTTTTTCAGTTAACACAGCCATAAAATTTATTCTACTTTGTTTTAGAATTAATTTGACCGTAAGTTTTGAAGGTTTAGTGTCAGGGAAGTTTTGTCTTTCCCATTGTAGGGTCAGAAATTTGTTATATTAAAAAAAAGACCTACCAGAGACTGCAAGTAGTGCAGTATGGATATTTGAAATTGAGTGTTTATTTTCCTAGGTTCATCCTAAGCAACTGTAGAATTTATCAGGAAAGGCATACAAAATTAAAATATAGATACTACCACTAAAATATTTCAATAGTCCTTCTGATTGCCAAACACATTGATTTTTTTAAAAAAAGTATGTGATAGGTTTTCCTGTGAAACCAATCCTCATTTTTGGTAATGAGAGGCTTAACATGGAAACCTTATTTAATTACCCAAATCCCACATTAATTTGCTAACTAGGAAAATCTGGGATTTGTAAGGAGAAGCCTGCTTTATAAAACATTGTTTGTTTTACTTTTATCTTCAATTTCAGCATACATTTTTGTTTGTATTGTTATATGATTTTATAACATGTTTTACTCTAATCAATGGGATCTTTTTGGTTTTGTTTTGCTGTTCAGTGACCAAACTAAAATAACTGACTTCTAAATTAGGAGATTTCACCAGGTCTTATAGCAGTGAATATAATACATTAATTATTATAATAAAGTTTTATAATACATTAATTATAGAATGTCATAAATCTCTCACTTAATTGAGGCACTGCATTGTGCTAGTCTATTTACCTCCTCTGGGGTCTGAGAAGAGGGAAAGTAGATTTTGGGGGGCTTCAGGGCTCAATCCTCTCTCTTATTTAATATCACATGTGGCCACTAGGTGTGGCGATCTGTCAGTTTGGGTTAAGGTATCACCGATATGCAAATGATACCCAGGTTTGTATCTCTACCACAGCCCCTCCGAACGATGTTGGGGATGTCCTATCTCAGATCTGGATGAGTTGGACTCTGACTCAACTCTAGGAAGAATGTATGGTTGTAGGTATGTGGATGCTCTGGAGACAAGGTTCTTCCATCTCTGGTTCTGGATTGAGTGGCACTATCCCAGAGGTGCAAGCTAGGGGTCTTCTAGACTCATAATTCATGCTCAAAGAGAAGATGGCAACCATGGCTAGGAGAACCATGGCACATCTTTGAGTGATTCACCAATTGCGCCCATTCCTGGACCGGGAAGCCCTGTTCACTGCCAGCCATGCCCTTATAACCTCTCATTTGGATTACTGCAATGTTTCTTGGATTTATTGTAAGTTGGTTAAGTATCTTTTTTTAGATGTGTTTACTGTTTTAATCATTTTGGCTTAATTATGTTATAGTTTTAGAACTGTAAACTGCCTAAGGTCACTTGGCTAAGATGGGGCTGGGGGGGCGAGGAGTCTATAGAAATTGAATAAACAAACAAACAAATAATATAAGAGAGCTGTCTAGAATAATATGTTCCTGGTAGAGTTGAAGATGAGAAAGAATGAATCACACAGGCATCCACGCTTTCCCCATCTCTCCAAGTGCAAATCAAACTATTGCAGTAAGAAAGTACTATAAACAGTAACTTCTGTTAACATATATATACCATAAGTTTGATATAAGCCACTTGATCAGTCCTGGAAACTTACTACAGATATATTTTCTCATTTAGATTCAACAAATCTGTACATTTTGTTATGCATATTTAACTCGTAAATACTATGTCAAAATTTCCTTCTCACTACCACAGTTTTGTTACAGAAGTAAAATCACACATGGGAACGCATTTACAAGTTGTCTTAATGAATTCACTTACCTCTGAAATAGGAAAATGTTGGAATTTCCTTAACAGAACATAGTCTACCTTAGCTTTTGCCAGTTTGATTTCATGTGACTGATCTCAAATCCACAATTTCAACTCAACATCAGACTGGGATTTTTTTTCTGAATAATATTAACCTGAATAGAAATGTCTCTTCAATAGAAGTAGAGAAACACACTTGCTGCACACAAAGCTGCAGTGTTATTTAATACAAGACTTCAAAAGATACAGAATATAAATGTTATATTTATTTACAACCATTTTCAGTAACAGTTCAATATTGCAACAGCACTGAAAAATTGGTCCTCACACTTACAACCATTGCATCATCCGTTCTTTTAATCACATGATCAAAATTTGGGCACTTGGCAATCAGCATTTATTTACAATGGCTCAGTGGTGGGATTCAATTTTTTTTTACTTCTGGTTCTGTGGACGTTGCTTGGTGGGCATGGCTTGGTGGGCATGGCAGGGGAAGGATACCGTAAAATCCCCATTCCCTCCCCACTCCTGGGGGAAAGTTACTGCAAAATCACCATTCCTTCCCCACCCCACTAACCTGCTTTCCAGCTCTGTTCTCCTGTGTAGGGCAACAAAAGAAGACCCAGCCGATCAGCTGGGACTTGGGAGGCAGAGAATAGATGGGCTGGGGCCAGTCAGAGGTGGTATTTGTTGGTTCTCCGAACTACTCAAAATTTCCGCTACCGGTTCTCCAGAACTGGTCAGAACCTGCTGAATACCACCTCTGCAATGGCTGCAGTGTCCTGGGGTCATGTGATTGCCATATGTCACCTTCCCAGCCAGCTTTCACCAACCAAAATCAATGGGGTGAAGCTGAATTTGCCTAATGACCACATGATTCACTTAAGAACTGTGGCAAAAAAAGATTGTAAATCAGGCATGATTCATTTTAAAGCTGCATTTTTTAGCAATAGAAATTCTGGTTCCAACTGTGATCATCGGCTGCCTGTAGCAAATGGTGCTGGATGTACGACACATGTAACACCACTACTACATGAGTTGCGTTGGCTACTGGCATGTTTTAGGTTCAATTCAAGATGCTGGTCCTTTAGAGTCCTCTGTGACTTGGAACTAGGTTCATACAGTTAATGAGGGACTGTATGATTTCAAGAGTCTATACCCATCCAATTTGGCCCAACAGATTGGGCATGCTGTAAATCCCATCAGCCAAACAGTGTCGACTGGCAGGGATCAGAAGGCCTTCTCCGCTGTAGCCCCTGCTTTGTGGAATCTTCTCCCTTTGGAGAAGCTCACTTGGCCTTTTGGAAGGTGTTCCGAACTAAGCAGACTCGTAAGCCTGCAACTCTAATAGTTTTCTTTCCACGGCAGGATCGTAATCCTGCACTTTTGATTGGTCCGTGAATAGCGGATCGTGATTGGTCATTTTGGGCTAATCTGATTGGCTAATAGCGGGCCGCCGTGATTGGACGCTCCAAAGTGATTGGACGCTCCAAACTCAAATCATTGGTTGATGATACAGCAGCCAGCTCTATAAAAGGAGCTGCTGCTGCCAGAGTATTTTCGCTCTGTTCTGAAGTCACTAATAAAGAGTTTGGAGTCACTATTTGATGCCTCGTCTCCGTTCCTTGTACCCAGTCTCCCAGATCTAACAGAAGGCTTAAAATCTTGGTTATGTTCCCAGGCCTGGAGCTCTAAAAGTATAACTGACCCAATTTCTTGACTTCATTGTTAACTGATTGGTTATTCAGATTGCTGCTTATATTTGTTTTGTATTGTTTCTATTCCTTTTTCACCCTTTTATCCTTTCAGAACCGTCAGCCACCTAGAGTCATTTGGTTGGGATGGGCCGCCATAGAAATTGAATAATTAAATACATTTATTACTAAAAACAAAGGTTGGTGGATTTCTTGTTCTAAAAAGTATAATTTTGCACTACTTATCCATGAATGCAATCGTTTTATCTTTGTATTGTAACTATTAAGTAGCTCACTGAAACATTTCCAGGGGGAATTTGAAAATATTAGAAAGTATAATGGAAAGAGTAGTGGAAGCTTGAAACCAACTTCCAGCAGAGATCGAGGGTCAATCATCAGTAACTGAGTTTTACACATGCTTAACACATATCCATCCTAAGATAAAAATTAAAAATTAAAATAAATAAAATACAACAGCAATAATTAAAATAATAAATTAATTAATTAAAAAGAAAACAAAACAACACTAAACTCAAAAGGCAGGCTGGGTCTTTTTCTGCCATGCTTTTATGTTTCTATATACCAGTGTAGTCCTCTGTCACCAGAATGATTTTATTAATCCTATGCCTTTAGAGCTCCCCGACAGTATTATTGTTTGGTCTCTACCACAGGCAAACATGTGGCTTCTTTTAATAAAACATTTGCATGAAGCTGCTCCATAGGATTATATTATTTTAGTGCTGTCCAATTATCCTGGTGAAGAAAGAAGACTGAGTTCGAGGGATAGGAGGAAAAAAATCAGACTAAAGATTAACAGGAATAGCTGTACAAGTAGTAAAACAAATGATGATCACTCCTTTTTGGCAGCTGACTGTGCCAAGCTGGGGGGGGGGGGAGGGGAAGGAGCTTTCGAACACTGACAATCTGGTATATTGAAGTATGACCATTATTTTTTATTTTCCACATTTTTGGTCCAAAGACAGTTCTGAGTAATTGATTCCCATAATGAGCTATGGTTCGTTAGTCAATTTAATTTATAATTGAATTGGATGGATGTAACTCTGTGTAAAATTGTCTCTGAAGAATCTGTTTTGTTCGTCTGTTCAACTTGTGGCAGGGATAGAAGAAAATTTACATTATTCCTTTTTGTAAAGAGGGAAAACTCTAAAAAGTAGCAGCTTCCCTTGTGAAAATAAGAAGCAGGGGAGAAACTGTTGCAGGGTAAAATCTCACACTATTAACAAAAATGAACAAAAACCTTTTAATTTACATATTAGGGTTAAGGTTGACACAATTACATCTGCAGTGGTGGGATTCAATTTTTTTTACTACCAGTTCTGTGGGCGTGGCTTGGTGGGCGTGGCAAGGGAAGGATACTGTAAAATCTCCAGTCAGAGGTGGAATTTGCCGGTTCTCTGAACGACTCAAAATTTCCGCTACCAGTTGTCCAGAACTGGTCAGAACCTGCTGAATACCACCTCTGTACATCTGGAAGATAACTCTCTCTCTTTCTCCTTTGAAGGCTAGAGACACATTGAAATACAGTAAACATCATATTATATGTGTGTGCCCGTCTGCGCACGCACGGACATGTGTGCACGCACGCACACACACACACACACAAATATACAATGTACTCAAGTAAAAAAGTATTCTCCAGTTTAACACAAGCGACAAATCTCAAAATTATTGTATTATAATGTTGGATGCCAGCAAGTCGTTGGCTTACATTGATGGTTTAAGAGCTATGCTTAGTGGCAGAACGTGTATTATATGAAGAAGGTTCCAGGTTCATTCTCACGCAATTGCAGTAAAAAAAAGGGGGGAGGGGGGGAACCGGAGAGTAGATGGACAGACTCGAAGCCCTGGGGAGCTGCTGCCAATCAACTAGACCAGGGGTAGGGAAACTTGGCTCTTCTGTCACTTATGGACTTCAACTCCCAGAATTCCTGCATGAGCCATAAAAGGTTCCCCATCCCTGACCTACTAGTTTTTCAGTTGTGGGGGAAATCAATTTTTGACTTGAATGGGACTGTTTAGTATACAAATGTAGGACATTTTTGACTTGAATGGGACTGTTTAGTGTACAAATGTAGGACATATGTCCTACATTTGTATATCAAACAGTCCCATTCAAGTCAAAAATTGATTTCCCCCACAACTGAAAAACCAGTAGGCCAGGGATGGGAACCTTTTATGGCTCACTCAGGAATTCTGGGAGTTGAAGTCCATAAGTGACAGAAGTGCCAAGTTTCCCTACCCCTGAAGTAGACAATCGAGTAATGGGCCAACAGTCTGATCAGATGTTAGGAAGCTTCCTATAATACTTATGTCATATTTCGGTGGCTCTTGAAAAGAGAAAAATGCTTACAAATACATCATATGTTTCATACAACATTATAATTTCATACAGTAATAGCACTAACCCGTTTTACTAATCAGAATCATGTTATTGTTAGGGCCTTTTAAGTCAGTCTTGGCTCAGGGTGATTACCTGTGCAGATTCAGTTTCCTCAGAATCATTTTCGAAAGTGGTTTGCCATTGTCTCCTTCTGAGAAGGGGTGACAGGCCCAAAGCCACTCAGCTGGCTTTTGTCTTAAGGGAAGACTACGTTTCCCAGTTTCTAGTCTGATGCTTTATCCGTTACACCAAACTGTCTCTCAATCAGACTAGAAGACTTCCAAGGTTCCTTCCAACTCTGTTATTCTGCTTGCCGTAGAACAGACAACATATGTTTGTATTTTTTTGGGGGGTGGGGGTGGGTTGATATTATCCAAATAACAGAGTTTCTTGATCTCATTCACTATATGGGACAGAAGTCTTTTCTAGCCAACATGACTTTTGTTTGAAAGAGCCAATCATTTATAACAGAGGTTCCCTGCTGCGGCTCTGTCGGCTGATCCCACCACTGGCTGGCCCCTCCCTTCCCCATCACTCCTCACCTGGCCTGAGAAGGTAAGGGTGATGGCGGGGGATGGAGACTTGCTCCATATTCTAGAGCAAGAGGTGAATGGGTGGGAGTGAGTGATGTCGAGTTGGCCACGTCCACCCAATCAGTCACACTGGGTGTTAAATTATTGGCTCCCAGTGTTTTCTTTTGTGTGGGAAACAGGTCCAAATGACTCTTTGAGTGTTTAAGATTGCAGACCCCTGCCTTGGGTCATGGCCCACTATTGGGCCATGACCCATTCGGAACCGGGCCATGGAAGCAGCAGCTAAGTGCATGTGTGCACAGCTCCACTTACGTGAGCAGCAGACAAGTTGCGTGGTCAGCTCCATTTGTGCGAGCAGCGGGCGCACGTGTCCGCAGCTCACACAAATGAAACTGCATGCATGTACTTGCCAGTCATTTGCACGGAACCATTCCCTCTCCCCCACACTGGTCCGCAAAGCTGGAAAGATTGGGGACTGCTGATTTATTCATAAGATCCCTCCTAAAAACATTTGAAGTAATTTGGAAGAAGAGTTATAGTTACTCCTTACCCGTCATTGTGATTGGCCAGAGAGCCGACAACTAATTTTTGCAGTAGGAAACAATCAGAAATTCAAGAGATACATGGAGAGTTATTTGGCCATTATACATAGGATGCGGGCTACTTCTAGGTGAGTGACTTTCATTTAGTGCAATCCCTGTTCTGCCAGTGACAAAAATATACGCAGTTTTCAGCACTAGGATCTAAAAATAAAATATAACATCTAGCTGACTCCTACTACCATTATCTACCTTTGAAACATTAACCAAGCCAATATTTGTTTGACAGGATGCTCCAGGTCGTAAGTTGCACATTCATTCCCCTGGGCTTGAAAAAACAGTCATACGGAGCTCCCACTCAAGTCCCACTTAAAAACTTGGATGTTGCATTGGTTTAATGAGCCCCAAGCATATGATGTACTAACCCAGGGCATGAAAACATCTAGTTTTGAGGATAATGAGATGTTTGATAACATCTATCCAAATGACTGAAGCATTGGAGCCACATGACATGCTTCAGGGATATGGCAGAAATCCTCTAGCATTCACCCATCAGCCAGTTTGATCTTTGTCAGAGGGAGCCTTTGAAGATCTCTAATAGGCTGTTCAGCCTGACCCTGTTTGTAAGTGTTGCATTTCCACATTTAAAAAAAATAATAATGCAACCCCCTCCTAATTAAAATGATTAGCATTTGTATTTGGTACCTAAACACCAAATGCAGAAAGTGTCTGTTTCTATACATTTGAGACAGTAGAACGGAACTCTACTAACCCAACACACTGATTTAATGGAATTGTAACTAAACACACTCACAAACATGCAAACATAGACAATACCAAAGAAAGGAAAAGAAATTTGACTACGGGGGGAAAACCAGCCTAACTACAATGGGATGGGGGCTGATAATCACCTATCCTCAAACCCAAAAGGCATATATGTTTATCTTACAGCCAAAGGACTATTTTGGCTGTAAGCAGAATGTAGAGAATTTGTACTGGAGAGGATTTCATATGCATTTATAGAGGCAATGATGACACACTACTCTTCAGACTCAAATGGCCTCCAGTTAAGAGGTCGCTTAACAATCTCATTTGTCTATATTTGCATCAAGTCCTCTGTAAATTCAAATGGCAACAGGCTTCCAGGCTCCTTATGTTATTCAGATAATAGGGTTTTTCCTTTTCGTGTAACTGTAATAGTGCAACTGTAATGTCTAATCTATGTCATACTTTGAGAAATGCTTATACATTCATTTTCTGAACGAGTTACATCTTTTCCCCCTCCTGACTGCATTCATTGCTACATTGGGAGAAAAAAACAACAACATTTTTTGGTCTTTGAAAACATCATCCTGTGATGTTCTACAAAGAAATTCTAGCATTTGGACCAATGTTTCCAATACTCAATTAAACATAGATTGTATGTTTGTAAGTGAAAGAAGCATACCATTTAACACCAGAGGGAGACTGGAGCTGTTAAAATAATTATACCGCCGCTGAAAAATTTTCTATATACGTTCTTTTTAAAACAAAGGTGTATGAAACAATAGAATATGTTTCTCTTTTTTAAAAAAATGGCATCAATCATTTCTACATAATGCACAAAGCAAAATCTAGAGCTCAGATAAGATGTGTCACTGTAAACTTATGTTCAGAAGCAGCTATATCAGTATGATAAATCATTTAATAACCTATGCAAGTTTATACACACACACACACACACACACACACACACACACACACACACACACACATATATGTGTGTGTGTGCGTATGTGTGTATTGCTGAAACTATAGCTTAATCTAAAAGTAGGGTATAGACTACTATTATCATTCTTTTCTAAGCTAATATTGGTGAATAAAAACATAAGATTTCTTTAATATTTTTAATGGCTTAGCAATCGGATATCCTAAAAGAGAATATTGATGAACAGAAGGGTACAATCTTGCAATGCTTAGGGACCCACACAAATTCAGAAATATTTGAAGAAAAAGGAGTAAAGGACAAATGGATTAATTGCCACTGAATCAAAGTCTACAAAGAATAAAATACAGATCGTCCTCAATGATTCATTTAGTGACCGTTTAGAGTTACAACCTTTCTGAAAAAAATGACTTATGACCGTTTTTCACACTTACGACTGCTGCAGCATCCTCATGGTCACATAATCAAAATTCGGATGCTTGGCAACTGATTCATATTTATGACAGTTGTAGTGTCCTGAGAGTTACGTAATCCCCTTTTGTGACTTTCTGACAAGCAAAATCAATGGGAAAGCCAGATTCACTAAACTACCATGTTACTTAAAAACTGCGGTGATTCACTTAACAAATGTGGCAACAAAGGTCGTAAAATGGGGCACAACTCATTTAACAACTGTTTCATTTTGCAACAGAAATTTTGGACTCCATTGTAGTTGTAAGTCGAGGACTTCCTGTATGTTTTTTTGGAGGTCCCGATTTGCTATGTTATTTATTTATTCTATTGTGTTTTTCTTTGCCTTTTTGCACTTTTATCTTCTTTTGTGCATGTTGTGAGCAGCCTAGAATCATTTAGGAGTTGGCAGGCACCAAAATAAAATACAATCAATCAATCAATAAATAAATAAAAATAAAAGAAATGCAAATCAGTAATGGAGCTATTCCAAATCTAGATGGGAAAGCTTTAACATCCCAGGACACTCTATGTCTTACCTCAAGAGAGCTACCATTAAGCAAAGAGATTAAAAAGACTGTTTTCATCATGAAACAAACTGCAATGACTAAGGATGTTTCTCATTATTTCTCGTGCATGTCATATTCATGGCCACTGAAAACAATGTCTGCATCAACAGTTTTATGAGTATGTTCTGGCTTCACCAAGAGTCAAGAATCTGGGACTTTCCAAATGTTGCTAAAATACAGTAGGCAGCAGCTCCTGCCAATGATGAAGAGTGCTTTAAAATTAAAGTTGGAGCACATGCGAGCACTAAAGTTCTCCACTTCCATAGACAATTGTTTCTTTCTGTTATTCTTCTTTTGTCATTCCACTTCATAATCCTGGAATAAACTGTACACACTTCTATCCCAGGATAATAGTTCAGAGTCTGATGAAACGTATTGTAATTTCCCCAAATGTATGCTATTATGTTCAGACCCTCCACTATTTCATTGAATTCTGAAACAGTTTTATTACTTGCATGTAATGGTGATATAAGGAAGGCATAAGGTCAGAAGGAAGATCTTTTGATTTGGCATAGTTCTAAATTTCTTTTGGAATTGGCACCAACTCCAATGCTGGCAGATGGTTGCCCACATCACAAAACTAATTCAGTGGACTTCCCCGGTTTTTACATTTCTGACACAATTGCTTCTTGATTCATGCAAACTACTTTAGCCTTACTCCATTCATTAATCATATCGAACTGTCCCATGTCTTCTGCATAATTCTGCTTTAGCAGGCCCATTTTGTCAAATGTTGATTGAAATAAATTAAGGAAATAATTATTGCCCCAGTGAGGCAGCAATAGTTTTTAAAACAAAGCTTTTTAAAGAACTTTTGGAGAGTTGGTCTTTGAAAAATCTGTTGAATATTGTTCATCAGAAGTGAAAGGTAGTAAGGAAAATGAAGCAGTGTGGCTAAGACACTAAACTAAACTAAACTAAACTAAACTAAACTAAACTAAACTAAACTAAACTAAACTAAACTAAACTAAACCAAACCAAACCAAACCAAACCAAACCAAACCAAACCAAACCAAACCAAACTAAACTAAACTAAACTAAATTGTTTTTTAAAAGTTATGTCAGATTAAAAGTTTTGGAGTTTTAGAGTTCTATAATGAGTTTTGGAGAAGCTTGGGACATAAAAACAGTAGAATACAAAATGTAGATTATATTGGGGGGAGTGTGAACAAATATATTATCTGATGGCCATGGCCATTGTGAGGTCAAAAACTGCCACTTTTTTTAAAACATGTGATTTCATCTTTAGGAATCAAAATAATTTGTGTTAATGCTTCTGCTTATTAGAAATAAAATAACTGCTTCTGTGCATTTCTTGGCTCAACAAATAGGGCTGCCAACATAACTGCTTTTTTTCAGGCTTTAGACCTACCTGTGTTTGCAACCTACTATTAGCTGCTAAGATTTAGTGGGCAAGCAGCAGCTTTAATTTCAGATTAGATTTTATTCCTTTGCTACACCTGGCATTTATATACTGTATATTGTAGAGATGACATAATTTAATGCTTTAATAACCCAGTGAGTGAAGTGAAAGTTAGATACATATCCAATTTGTCAAATTGTAGGCCCAAATTTTTGAATCCCACCGTCTTCACCTCATTCCATAAATAATTCTAGTTTCAATAGAAAGTGCTCCTAGTTTATAAACCATGACCAAATGCTGTAATGGGCCAATTCCATTGTGTGCCAAGCCTCACGTGAGCAACCTCAATAGTTCCAGTACATGCCAGGTCTCACGTAGGCTGAAAGCAGGTACTAGGAACAAGGCCATTAACACGTCACAAGGGCAGTTAACTGAAATGCAGGCGTTGGTTTGCTAGTTTAAATTTACCATGGCATTGTGATTGGAGGATACCATACATCCACTAACATTCCTACGCATGTAACATAATGATTGGATGGAGCTCACCTCTTTTGTATGTTCTTAATAAAAAGAGTTCCCCTAACTCTGATCGGGGCAGCTCACCCAAGATAGAACTTGCGTTGGTGTCTTTCTTGATGCATTCGACCACCCAGTGAGAAGCCTTCCATATGCGGAGCAAAGCCGCAATTGGTGACCCCGACGTGATCTGCTAAAGGAAACGGTGCGTCTCTCTTCAACTGCCTATCTTACCCGGCCGGACGAGCCAGTTGCAACCCAGGGACGCCGTCTCCGTGTCACGGATCCCTCCCCAGGAATCTTCAGCAAAGAAGACATCCTCCCTTCAGGTGAGTATGGGTGGAAAATTCTCCAAAGAGCAGATAGCACATTTTCAGGAATTAGGAGAATTAACGAAGAGTTCAATTCGTATTCTTGGGAATCAGGGCAAAACGCTCCTGATTCCAACTAAGAAGGACCTTATTACCCTTTTGACTTACATTTACACGCAATGCCCGGCTTATCCGGATAAAGGGTCCTTGAAAGTTTCCACATGGCAACGTTTGGGTGACTATTTTCATAGCAATCCCAGGGCTCCACCAAAAATTCTGACCACGTGGAGGACAGTCATGGAATGCTTAACAATCCATGGCTCAGCGCTGACCAAGGCCCCCTCCTCTGAGGAAGATCCTCCTCCTCCTTACACAACTGAAACCAAGACTAAGGATGCTTTCCCGTTAGAAGCTCCCCCCAGCACTGCTCCTGAACCCATGAGTTCTCCTAACTCAAATCCAGCGAGGGATCAGACACCCATGGGAGCATTCGCACAAGCCATGGTGCAGGGACGCAGAGAAGGCTCTCTTACTCTAGAGGAGCTCTCTCTCTGTCCCGTTGAATATGAAGGGGATGGAGCCAGAAATATGGTGCCTAGACTTGAACCTTTATCCATGAAATTAATTAGAGATTTAAAACAAGCCGTGGCCATGTACGGCATCCAGGCACCATATGTCAGAGGCTTCATTAACACCATCAGCACCTCCTTTTTCATGTTACCCCAAGATTGGAAGGATCTTTTTCGCATGATACTGACAGGACCACAGTACGTTGTTTGGGAGTCAGACTTTCGTGCCGAAGCTGAAAAATTTGCCCGCAATCATGGTGTGGTCGCGAGAGCGGATCAAATTTGTGGTATGGGTCGATTTATGGACTTAGCAGCTCAGGCGACACTCCCACAACGTACCCTTACCTTTGTCAGTATCATAGCAATCAAAGCCCTTGACAAAGTTGATGATCCTACCTCTGGCATCGTAGGATCTTTTTCAAAAATTATTCAAGGCTCAAATCAGCCTTATGCCGAGTTCATAGAGGAGCTTCAGAAAGCCATTCATAGGCAAATCTCTAATGAAGAGGCCCGTAGAGAGCTTCTGTTAAAACTGGCTGTTGAAAATGCTAATGAGGATTGCAAAAGGATTCTGCAGCCTCTATCTGCCCGAGGGGGGGTTTCCCTCTCGGACTATCTAAAGGCTTGCAGAATCGTGGGGACTGTCTCCTACAATATGGAGCATCTGGCTATGGCTTTGCAGCAAGCAAACTCTCAGAACAGGCCGGCCGGAAACTGCTTCAATTGTGGGAAACCTGGCCATTTTAAGGCACAATGCAGAACCAGAGACAATACACAAAACAACACCAAGCCTAAGACGATATGCCCCAGGTGCAAGAAAGGGTACCACTGGGCAAATCAGTGTCGCAGCAACAATTCTCAGCCACAGGGAAACTAGAGGAGGGGCGATCAGCCAGCCCCACTCCAAAGGCTGACTCCATATCTTTCCACCTAATTGCCTCCGAAGATATGGAAATTGACATCCCAGGCACTGTTTACTTTCTCCCCACATGCCTGAAAACGATCCCCCCTGCCATGACACCCCTCATAATCTATCCCATCCGAGACCTCATGGCAAGGGGAATCATCGCTTCTCCGTTTTTGAGAGACTCCAACGACTTTTCCTCAGTAGCCATGGCAGTAATTGGAAATACTCCCACAAAATTTAGCAAGGGAGAATTAGTAGCAACCGCTATTCCAGTACCTGTTAAAACAGCTGATGCATGGGCATTTGCTGTCCATCAGACAGTAGAACAAGCCAGGCCTGTGTTACAATTTACAATCCATAACAAAGTCTTCTCGGGTCTCTTAGATACTGGAGCTGATGTAAGTGTCATCCGAACGGCTGAGTGGCCGGACGATTGGCCTTTGGAAACTGCCCCAGCCGTTCAGGGAGTGGGAGGAGTTCAGCACGCCCACCGTAGCAAACACTGGCTACCGGTGAGTTCTTCTGATATTTCTCGCACTGCCTACCTCCAACCTTTGGTCCTTCCACTGCATACTAACCTGTGGGGCCGTGATCTTATGTCTCAACTTAATGCAAGACTCATTATTGATTAATGGAATCTTTTGCTAGAAATCCACTACGGCTGCAATTAAAAACCACAGAACCTGTGTGGGTAGATCAATGGCCCCTCACTATAGACAAACTAGAGGCCCTGCACTCACTTGTTCAGGACCAAATTGTCAAAGGGCACGTTGAACCATCTGTCAGTCCATATAACACCCCCATATTTGTTATAAAGAAAAAATCAGGAAATTTCAGGCTATTATGTGATTTGAGAGCCGTGAATGCGATTATAAAACCAATGGGGGCATTACAATGTGGTCTGCCAAATCCCAACATCATCCCTGAGAAATTTGATTTAATGGTCATTGATTTAAAAGACTGTTTTTTTTCTATCCCTCTGCATGAACAAGATCGTGCCTTATTCGCTTTTACACTACCTCGCTTAAACAACTCCTCTCCCTCCTCCCGCTTTCAGTGGAAAGTCCTACCTCAAGGCATGCTTAATAGTCCCACCATGTGTCAACACTATGTCAATAATGTCTTGCTACCCTATCGTTCAGCTTTTCCACAATTTCTGGTGTATCACTACATGGACGATATCCTTGTTGCAGCTCCTGGGCCACCGGGTACGGTGTTCACTTCATTCTCCTTCCTGAAAGCCGTTCTTGCAGAAGGAGGTTTGTACATAGCACCTGAAAAGGTGCAAGTACTAACTCCATACGCATATCTGGGCTATAGAATGCTTTCTGCTACTGCCTATCCTTCACTTCCCTCTCTGTCTCTGTCTTCTCAACCCACCTTGGTTCAACTTCAGCAATATCTGGGTACCATTAACTGGGCCCAACCTTTCCTGTCTTTAACCACTGATATTCTTTCTCCATTGTTTGAGGCCCTTACCTGGGGGAAAAAGCCTGCTGACATAATATCCTTGCAGCAACCTCAGCTTCAAGCAATAACTCTCATAGAAGAGAATATCCGAAAAATATGGGTAGACAGAGCTGCTGCCAATACTCCTTTAGATATGGTCATTTTGCCCACCCCAAGGCTTATGACCACGGCAGTAACTCAAAAGGACCAAAAACTCCACATCATAGAGTGGATCCATCTTTCCCATACGCCACGATGCTCCATCACTTCCAAATCAGCTCAATTGGCTCAATTGATCATAAAAGGTAGGAGTCGTGCAAAATTACTTATGGGAATAGATGTCTCCACACTTTTCATCCCCTTTTCACTGCAAATATGGGAACCTCTATTCCAGAACTCCCAAGAAATCCAGTTTGCCTTAGCTGACTGGCCTGGACTAGTTTCCTGCCACCCGCCCGCTGATCCACGTTTTCAAATCATTCGGACAATACCCATTTCTTTCTCCTCTCCCATCAGCAAAAGGCCTCTGGTCAACGCCTTGACTATTTTTGCTGATGGCAGTAGGGAACGAGGGGCATGCGCTTGGCAAAGGAATGGGGTGTGGCACACTAAACCCACCCCTGTGCAAACATCACCACAAAGGGCTGAGCTTGCTGCAACCATATTAGTCTTCCAGAATTTTAACGAACCCATCAACTTGATTTTAGACAGCCTATATGTTACCCAAATAGTCTCTACTATCCACGATTCTTACCTCTCTCCTGCTATTGATAAAAACCTCCTCTCTCTTTTTGTTACATTACAACACCTTGTTGCACAGCGTCAACACCCTTTCTTTGTAGCACACATCTGCAGCCACCAACCCTTTCCAGGAATCCTCCAGGAAGGCAATAATATGGCTGATAAAGCGGCTGCAGGCATCATGACATCACACACATTGACTCCTTGGGAGAGCCATTCTTATTTCCATCAAAACACCAAAGCTCTCATGAAACATTTCAACCTCACTATGGCTGAAGCCTCAGCCATTAGACAGCAGTGCCCCACCTGTAGTCAACAAGCCCATTCCATTCCCTTAGGGGTAAATCCCCGCGGGTTGAAAGCCTGTGAAATATGGCAGATGGACGTTACTCAGTTTCCTTCATTTGCCCCCTGGAAGTATCTGCATGTTACAATTGATACTTATTCAGGGTTTATAATGGCGACTCCGCAAAGAGGAGAAGCCTCCAAACATGTCATCAACCATTGCATTCGCACCTTTGCATCGTTGGGATGCCCGAAAGAAATAAAAACAGATAATGGTCCCCCATACACTAGCACAGCTATGTCAGAATTTTGCGCTAAGTGGCAAATTACCCACAAATTTGGGAATCCTTATAATAGTCAAGGACAAGCCCTGGTAGAGAGAACCAACTTAACACTAAAAATAGCGCTAGAACGACATTTGATCAAAGGGAAAAGAACCCTTGGCCTCCCGGCGATGCAAGACACCCTTAATCTCTGTCTTTATACACTCAACTTCCTCAACCTCTCTGGGACCCCTGCTATGACAGCAGCGGAGCGACATTTTTCCTCCCCCCCCTGATTCTCCCAAACCACAGGTATACTACCGCCAACTGCCAGACCCTACTTGGAAGGGTCCTGCTGCTCTCCTCACCTGGGGTCGTAGCTACGCAGCCATCCAGCTTCCAGATCGTGTCCTGTGGGTTCCTGGACGGCACATCAGACCATACCACCCCAAGGTAGAAAAGTCACCACCTGCAGACATATCAACATGATTTGTCCCGTTGCCTTGCCGACCCTCTTCCTCCTTCTTGCCGCACATGCCTCCAAGGTCTCCATTCCGTCTCAAGTGACGTACTTCACGCCAGGCACTCCCCTCCTGCTGACCTGCACCGCATCTGGGGACATCTTTCCCCCCTACCTCAGATGGTCAACGCTCCCTAAGCCATGGCCCCACATCTCCAGCAATGCTTCCTTCCAGATCAACACTTTTGAACATCCCCCTCGAACTACACTCCTCATACTTCGCCCCACTGCCACCACCTATTATTGCTCCGGTCGACGCCTCTATGATTCCATAAGCAACATTTATGAATCCTGGACAGTCCTTAGACCCCGTTCACCTCGTCATTATCACAGACAATTCGCAAGTCAGCCTGACATTTATGCTCAGGCCACCCCTTTTCTACATCGGATTAAGAGATCGCAGAACTCTGCCAGCACATCAGATGGTTGCACCCCCTGCCTGACCAAAACCACGCAGGCAGGCTCCACTCAACTAACTCTCATCTACCATACCCAACAACCGCAGAAGTGCCTTCCTACGGGAAAAACTTGCCAAAACAATGGGACCATGTACCATCTATGCAAAGGAACTCAAAAACTATTTGCTACGATCCCAAGACAGCTGTACGTCTCAACGTCACCTTATGGGCGGGACTTCCAAGAACCTCTGGCAGATCCGATCCTGAGGGGAAGGAAAACTTTATTACCTAAACCACACCACCGTGCTCAAGGACGGTACTAACCCAATTGTTTTAATCTTTGATGTTTGTGTTGCTTGTTCTAAACCAGGGGGACATTCATGCGGGTCGGATGACTGGAAATCAACGTACGCCCACAATCATAAATACTTGTGTCATACGCCCGTTAACTGGGCCATGGGGAACCCCAACCAATGGACCCCTTGTGGAGGTTCCATTGAGTGCTCGGGTTGGTCTTGTGTCTGTGATTATACCGGTGGAGGGTACTCAGGTTGCAATCATCTGTCACATTTCAAACGAATATCAGGGTCTACCACAGACAATAAGGTAGAAATCACTATCTCCAGGCAACACCCTGCCTTGGAAACTTATGGTATAGGGATTGATGGCACAGGAATAGACCCAAATACTTACATTACCATAAAAACTGAAATAATTTATGAAGGCAAGGAAACATCATTAGGCTGGTCAGTATATAATAATTTAAGGAAATTAGAAAAAGCCCCTGATACCAGCATTATTGCAAAAAACTTGTTCATGGATATGGCAGAAAAAATTGCAAAACAACTTGCAGTAACCAATTGTTTTGTCTGTGGGGGAACCACCACAGGAGAACAATGGCCGTGGCAAGCCTTAGAAGCCTCGCCATCTCTGTTTAATAACATGTCTTCTGTAGGAAACATAACAGCTAGAATAGCTTCCGATCCACTTATCTGGACAAATACCACTAACTTAATTGGTAGAAACTGTTTTTCCCGAAATGGGTCCACTCCAGTAGGACACCTCCTTTGCTTAGGTACATGGGATAACTCCTACCAGACTTGGACAGCACCTGACAATGCTACCACCACACCTGCCAAATTCAACACCTCCCTCCTACCTTATCTCTATGACACAACATCCTCCCAAATTTGGACAGCTCCAAATAACATGTATTGGATTTGTGGTAACCTAGCCTATCCGTCCCTTCCAGCAGATTGGCAAGGGTCATGTGTATTAGGGTGGATAAGACCTTCCTTTTTCCTCCTACCGATCTCCATTAAGCAAGAACTGGGCATCCCTGTGTATGATACATTATCCCGCAGGAAAAGAAACACCGATAATGCCTTTGCAGGTTTCCCCTGTCAATCAGAATATGAAGGGGACACCTGGACCTCAGAAAGAATAGTCTGCACCTACAACATTGCTAGTTGGGCCCAAGACGGGTCCTGGGGGTACAGAACTCCTATATACATGATTAATAGAATTATTCGTTTACAAGCTGTTTTAGATTTAGCAGGTCAACGTATAGACAAGGCTCTAAACACTCTAGCGACTGCTACGGACAAATTACGCACAGCTGTCTACCAAAATCGTTTAGCTTTAGACTACATACTAGCCAAAGAAGGAGGGGTATGTGGTAGGTTCAATCTTACGAACTGTTGTCTTCAAATTGACAAAGTTGGCAAAGTAGTAGCACAATTAACAACTGAGATGCGACAATTAACCTACAATCCTAATCAAGTATGGCAAGGTATTGATTTTAAGAATATTTTTAGTTCTTGGTTCCCTAAACTACCAGGATTACAAGCCATAGTAGCTCTCATAGGTATGATTGCTGCAGGATGCGTTATTCTTCCATGTGTGTTACCAATATTTGTTCGTACCATCTCCAATAGTTTGTCTTTATTAGCTGAAAAGTGCGCCATTGCACAGGTTAATGCCCTCTGGGAAAAAGAACCTCTGTACAAAGTCATACCCTCAGAAGACCCTGATGTGTGCGTTCGCACAAGTTTTTGCATGGGTAGTGACGAAGATCCAGAAGAATTTCCTCCATATAAAACTAAAACAGAGGAGATGCTGTAATGGGCCAATTCCATTGTGTGCCAAGCCTCACGTGAGCAACCTCAATAGTTCCAGTACATGCTAGGTCTCACGTAGGCTGAAAGCAGGTACTAGGAACAAGGCCATTAACACGTCACAAGGGCAGTTAACTGAAATGCAGGCGTTGGTTTGCTAGTTTAAATTTACCATGGCATTGTGATTGGAGGATACCATACATCCACTAACATTCCTACACATGTAACATAATGATTGGATGGAGCTCACCTCTTTTGTATGTTCTTAATAAAAAGAGTTCCCCTAACTCTGATCGGGGCAGCTCACCCAAGATAGAACTTGCGTTGGTGTCTTTCTTGATGCATTCGACCACCCAGTGAGAAGCCTTCCATATGCGGAGCAAAACCGCAACCAAAGGTTTTGTTTTGCATTATCTTTGCTATTAACTCACCCCCCACCCCCACCCCCAAATAAACATTTGAAGCAACAAAGCCTTAAAAAGTGATTCTGAGAGAGCATCTCTTTCACCCATCTCCAGAAAAAAAGGATAACCTATTTTGGCTACATTAACTACAGGGTGACACCCATGAACTGAGAGCTTAAAACAAAATGAATGGAAGGTCAAACTTTAGTAGAACCATTAATCTGTATTGCCACATCCCAAAATGAAAAAAATATATATGAGAAATGTAAACACAATTTTCAACCAGCATTTGATAGCAGTAGTTATGCATAATCTAAGAGGTAACCTTTCATGAAAATTGGGAAGTTTGACTATATGTCAGAGTTGTGTGTATGTGTGTGTACATGTATTCACATGCTCTTTATTATGCCATCTTTTTCATCTAATACTTTCATCATTTTTATTTTGGTGATGGAGGAAGTGTGTCTTCTGATAAAAAAGGAGCAATGTGAGGGAAATATCCCAAAGGATGATGCTATTTTTCATCTTTAATGTGTTTCTGACCTTACCTATTCTCTACTTATCCTTCTTTTTCCAATTTTTGGGAGATCATTATTCTTTTTGCAGGCGCCCTTTGGCCTCTATTTTCTTGACTTTTTGTTTGCACACAATAATTCATTTCCACTCCCTTTCCATCTTTAACGTCTATCCTTAGTTTTTTTTTTTTTAAAGTCACCTGAATTTCCAGCTCACTACTATTCAAGTACTGCTCTCATTTGTTTTTAAATCATGCTTCTTCCTTCCTTCTCTCCATTATGTCATTATTTAATTTTTTACTTCTCTTGTCCGATACATACATTCATGCGTTGCAAAGATAGCATCAAATGGTGGATCAGGACTGCACACATGGACACATATATAGAACAGAACAGAATACTTTATTGGTCAAGTGATTGGACACACAAGGAATTTGTCTCTAGTCATAATGTATCAGTGCACATGCAAACAATAAGGTAATATAGTCATAATATACCAATAGGAGAAGGTAGTAGAAAAGATGACTAGGATAATAGTAATACAGCCCTACTACATGGGTAAATACCTTTAGGGATAAGACTATACAGTGGAACTTTGGGTTGTAAATGCTTCTGTTCATGACCAAATCAGATTCCGACCGAAAAATCAACTCAATTTTTGAATTGGGTCACGATTCAAAAATTGGGTGGTAGACAAACCGGGCTGCAGTAGATTCCCTTTCCACACCAATTTCCCCTTCTGTATATGCGCAGTCCATACAATTTTTTGTCCTTGCATGCGCAGTTGGTTGTGTTTCTGGTCACGACCAAATCGGGTTGCGACCGTAGTCCTGGAACAGATTACAGTCACGACCCGAGGTTCCACTGTATTGTGGTAATTAGGCAGCAGAGTGATGGCACAAGGATAAAAAAACAGTCTTTGTGTCTAGTTGTTTTGGCATGCAATGCCCTATAGTGGCTTCCTGAGGGGAGGAGTTGAAACAGTTTATATCCAGGATGTGAGGGGTCTGCAGATATTTTCTCAGCCCTTTTTCTGAACCTTGCATATACAGGTCCTCAATGGAAGGCAGCCTGGTTAAAATTGTTTTTTCTGCTGTCCTAACTATCCGTTGAAGTCTGTATCTGTCCTGTTTCGTTGCTGTACCAAAACAAATATGTGCATGCTCACAGAAAATGGTGTAATATAGAAGTAGGGTCATTGGAAAGGGAAAAGATTAAAACCTTTTTTTTTGTAAAATTCTTTTTAAGCTATTCTTAATAGGACTGCTCTTTCCCTATCGCTATTAACAATGGGAAACAGTGGTATCAGCTGTATTAGCATTTTCTCTCTGTGTGTATATGTAATATTACTACCCTCCAGCACTCCTAATCAAGATAGCTGTTTCCCCACACTAGGACAAGTGAATAAATTATCAGTGCAGGTGGCCTGTTATTACATCCTACCCATACCTCATAAGTACTGTAGCAAATTTTAAAGTGCACAGACACAATCTAGGCCAGTGTTTCTTATCCTTGGTAACTTTAAAGATTTTTAAGGCTGGGGAATTCTGGGAAATGAAGTCCATACTTCAGGTTTGAAAAATGCTGATCTAGGCAGCCAAGGGTAGAGGAAAACACAACCTTGAAAAAGAAGATCTATGAAAAGGACAGGAATTGCTACTTTTGCTTCTCTAGATGACAAAAAACTATCCTGGTCATTAGTTATCAGTCATTCATGCAGCTTTTTTCTCCCAGTTTCATTCTTGCAATATATGTCGTATGGAGACATGCTTGATTATTAAAATTACTAAACAGATTACAAGAATAAGTGATCCCATATCTGGAATCCAACAGAGAATTTCCTGGAAGTAAGGTTAAATCAGATTTAACTGCATATAAATGATTGAGTGTGAGAAAGCCCAAGTGCATTCATGCGTCATGGGAAAAAAAAAACCAGCCTATTGTGCTATAATCAATAGATTTGAAAATGGATAATTGGATTAAGGAAAAAAAGGGGATTTTTATTCTGCAGGAAAGTATTACACACCTTTTCTGGAACTCAAGACACAGAATAATTTGAGAAGACAGCGTTAGGAGATTCCTTTACATCAGGTGTATCAAACTCAAGGCCTGGGGGTCAGATCCGGCCCACGGGGTGCTCAGATCTGGCCCATGGGGCTACCCTGGAAACAGCGAAGGACCGGCCCGTGCTGCCACTGCCAGTGAAAATGGAGCTCAAGAGAGCTGCTTGTGGCCCTTTCGAGCTCCGTTTTCACTCCCAGAGGGTTGCAGGAGGCCGTCACAGCCAAAAATGGACCATGTAAGGGCCATGGACAGCCCTCCTGAGCTGTTTTCACTGGCAGAGGGTTGCAGGAGGCCGTCACAGCCAAAAATGGACCATGTAGGGCCATGGGCAGCCCTCCTGAGCTGTTTTCACTGGCAGAGGGTTGCAGGAGGCCGTCACAGCCAAAAATGGACCATGTAAGGGCCATGGGCAGCCCTCCTGAGCTGTTTTCACTGGCAGAGGGTTGCAGGAGGCCGTCACAGCCAAAAATGGAGCATGTAAGGGCCATGGGCAGCCCTCCTGAGCTGTTTTCACTGGCAGAGGGTTGCAGGAGGCCGTCACAGCCAAAAATGGAGCATGTAAGGGCCATGGGCAGCCCTCCTGAGCTGATTTCACTGGCAGAGGGTTGCAGGAGGCCGTTGCAGCCAAAAATGGAGCTTGGGAGCCTGTTTTTGCTGGCAGAGTGCTCAGGGCACCACAAGCACCCCAACACGAGTGACATTGAGCTGGCCACACCCACCCTGGCCCTCCGAGGTCAAACACAACCCTGGTGCGCCCCTCAATGAAATCGAGTTTGACAACCCTGCTTTACATAAAGTCAGAACATTCACCCAACTAATCCAAAACTGTGAAATAAGTTCACTTTACCAGTCTTTTAGGGCAGAATTCTGTTCTATTCTCCCGTTCATCCATCCATCCATTCATTCAATTTGTATAGCTTTCCGTCTCAAACCAGTGACTCTAGGCTGCAAACAATCATAAAAACAATTGTACAAAAAGAAATTGAATACAAATAGCAATTAAAGATATTATAATTTGTCAGGGTCAGCATAATCAGGAAAGGGAGCCCTTCACACTCTTGGGATTCCAGGCCTGGACAAAAAAAAAACAGGTCTTCAAGTATGGCTGAAAGGCCCTCAGGGTTGGGACCATCCTAACCTCAGAAGGGGAGATATTTCAGAGGACAGGTGCTTTTATAGAAAAGCGCACTTTCTTGTGGAAACTATAATGATAGAACCCACTGCAGGGAAGGCATGTATTTCACCACTGAGTTATAACCACAAGGCAGAAGTGAGCACCATATAGAATCTCAGCTACAATGGGACAGGCTAAGAACAACCAGGCAGAGCATGTATGACTTGATCTGATCAAATGCTTAGAAATATGAATTTATTTTGTGCTCTTTTTCATGATTAGTGGCATTATGCTGTTATGCAAATAATCTGTTATTTATAGAGAGATGCATTATGCAGTTATGCAAATCATCCATAAATAATTAATATTTCTCATCATTATTTGTGGGGAAATGTGCCCCTAAAGCATGTAATATCAGGTATTTAATATATTGTGGCCTTTTGCTTGTTACCCTTTATGAATAGCATGTTGTTCATACTCATGTTTATACTTTACTGTTCAGTATTTATAAATCTATTTGAAGTACTATGAGTCTGTTGAAATCAGAAGTGTTGATGGTGGGTGGCTTTCTTGGGCTTGGGGAAAAGGCAGGGATTGGGCATGCTGGTTGGAAATCTTCGGAGCTGTGGCCTAAGTATATTTGGAGAACACTTGGTTAGAGAAGGTTATCATATAACAAGTGTTATATAATCATCATAAGATAGCCATAGCAATCAAGATAGCAATCAGCGAAGCCAACAAGGTACTAATGAGTGTGCCCAGAGTTGAAAAAAAAAAAGATAAGCTAAAGATAGCAATGTGTGCAAGCCCTTTGAGAGAAGTCTGCCCCATAAAAACAACTTTGGCTTTCACCTTAAAATTCACAACTGTTTTATAAATAACAATACACAAATCAAGTTGAATTTTATCATAGACAAAGAAGTATATGTAAAACTACTAAAAATGTGTCTTCTAAGGCAAAATTTTGCTATCATCATTACCTAACAATACTTGGCCACTATCTTTACAATATAGGATTTGTGTGTAAGAAATGTTTTCCCTCCTTTTTTGTTTGGCAGAAAATGTGATGGGACTAAGTAATAAAGTAGAAGTCAGACTGACACAGACCAAATATGGATGGATTCCTAGATTCCTAGTAGGAGTGTGATCCCAAAGTAGAAGATAGCTGGTTCATCACTAGCAGCTTTGTAGCAAGACTGACCAGCTGACGACTCCATGTTTCTCTCCCTCTGTTGATGACAAGCCTCTTGCATGGGTCTATGCACGGCCAACTCTCCATGGCCAACTTCCTCCCAGCCAATTCACCATGGGACAACTTATCACGGCCAACTTGCCGCGGGACAACTCGCTACAGGAAAAGAGTTACACAAATATCAAAGACATAGTGGAATAGAATCATTAAAGAAAGGATGAAAAAGGAGGGACAGAATGAAATGTGAATGATGAAAATTAAAATACTTTATTTATTTGAAATAATTAAATTGAATTGTTAAATTGTCCCGTGAGCTAGTTGTCCCATGGTGAGATGTTCCATGGTGAATTGGCCGTGGCGAGTTGGCCACAGCAAGTTGTCCCATTCCCTCCTGCATAGCTACCATGCAACACCTGATGATAAATGTGACTCCCCTCTCGTCTTTTCGGGTATCTGGTTACTTCATATAGTTACTTCAGCAGCTTCCACTGAACAATTTTACAGTGTTGACTGGCACCCCTTGATTTTACTTACCATCTCACAGATTGTTAGACCTCAGTAACGTTGTTCAGCGGTTATCTGGAGATCAAAAGAACCTGACAATTCTTGGCCAATTTTCTCTATTTTTAATTCTTAAAACACCTTTAAGATACAGAATTTATTGACTCATTTTTTTAAAAAGAAAAGAACAAACTCTCCAGCCTAATTTCAAAATCTGATTTCTCAGTACAAACCTGAGCAAGAAAGGCATGATTGTTCTCATAAATAACTTAGGACTATAGAGTATATTTTAAACAAGTTTCCCCACAAGACATAACTGCCCTATATTAAATTATTTTTAAGCATAAGTTGATTAAAGTAACAATTAGTTGCTATTATCTTATGGATATTTTCATAACATTTCAAAGGAAATTCCAGCTGGAGTAAATTTGTTGCTACCCCACAGGTATAATCAACAGGAAAATTAATAATGATGTTCATGGTAGTTATAAATCATTATAGTTTTGGCAATTAATACGGGGAAGAAAATATGAAAGATCTATAGACATTATTATTGTGGAAAGCATCCTTTTAATTTTTTAATTTATCATTGGATGTATGCTTTGCCTTTCTATTTATATCAATGCTCAAGGCAGCAATAGAAATATAACACAATTCAATTAAAATGGAAACAAAAATTAAAATTAAAATCAGACATCAGAATAAGTAATAATTAAAAGATTGTGAAAAATATGATTTTACAATCTCTGTAAGTACTAGGGAATATATTCTGTACTCTGGGGTCTATAGTGAAGAAGCCTTCTCCTGTGTATTGTTAGCTGAGCTCCTAATAGTGGAGCCATCTTCAAAAAGGTCTCTTTTATTGATTTGACTAATGGACAGGTTTATCAAGGGAAAGGCAGTCATACAGATAATAATAATGGTGAATACTCAGAACCTCTATGATAAAATTTACTTGTTTGTTAAGAGCATCAACACAAAAAAACCCAAAATTTATAACACTGTAACAATAAAAACAATTCAGACCTATCATAAGCCTCAAGTTGCTCCAAACCAATTATTCTACAAAAGAGTTGGTAAGTAGACCAGCTCTTCAAAACCATTCCAGACAAGGGGAGCAACTGAGATTGTCTAGAACAGCGGTCGCCAACCGCTGGCAAAATTTTGGTGGTCTACAGAGAAATGGCAGAGAAATGACCTTCGAAAGCAATTAATCTGGGATGCATGGGAAAACAAGGCTGCTCCATCCACATGGCCCACCCACCTGCTGACCCCCACCCTTTGGCCTTGAGACTGAGTAGAGTCACGTGAGCTGGAATTGGAAGGTAAGACCAATGGCACGGGAGGGAAAACCACCTTGGGGTGGCTTGCTAATGTTGGTGAGAAAGTTGGTCCCATCTTCCAGAGCTGTAGTAGTCACAGGACTGGCCCTATGGCCATCGCGGAGCAGTTCCTCCATCGGGTTGACTACAGCTCTGAAATGTGGGACCGGCCTGTGGTGGCTGGAATGAGATAATGATGCTGTTGTGGGGGGGAGTGTGGCGTAAGCAGGCTGAAGTGGCAGTGGCTGGAAGAAGCAGTACTCACATTTGCATCTCCCTTCACTGCGGTATATTTGCAGCAGCTGGTGGTGCCAAGGCAGCCCTTCGTGTCCTTTCGCGTCTGTAGTGCAGCAGAGAGAAGCAGCCGGAGTCAACTGTAGCTCTGTATATGCTAAATTGGCCCCCTGCAAACTGTTGTCTCTGTAGCTGAAGAGGCGTGGGAAACTTCGGCCGGGCTCTCGAGAGATGAGAGTGACTCTGGATGCTTCTCTTGTCTCTCTCAAGGAGCACCTGATAGCTTGGCTGGAGGGGGAACCTCTCTCATCTCCCTCGGGCTCTGCGAGGTGGGCGGTGAGGAAGCAGCACTTGGGAGGAACAGATCGGCCACTGCCGGGCTCCAGGGTGGGTTTCTGTCCCACTGAGGATGCAGCCATTGGGTGGGGAGGAAACAGTGCCCGGCTCCCCCCTCCAGCAGAAGCGGCAGATGGAGGGCTGATGGTGGAAAGCAACTCTCCTCTTGAGGTGGTGAAGGTGTCAACCTCCCCCACTTTCCTTGCCTGAGTCCAGGTGAGGCTGGAAGAGCCCTGGAATCCCTGTCCTGGAGCCCCCACTTTCTCCCCCTCCCCCCAATTAATCACCGAGAGCAGCAGTCCTTCTGCAGGTAGTTGCCTGCTGAGAAGCCCCTGGAGGGGTGGTTGAGGGGTGCTGCCCCACAAGGAGAGCAAAGCCCCCTTTCTGCCTCTGCTTCTCCCAGCAGCAGTTGCCCCGAGACCCTCAACTCAGACCCCCCTTGCTCTTCTGTCTCTTTGGAAGGTGCAGATGAGGGGGAGGGATGGAAGCAGCCCAGCCGTCCTCCCCCCCCCCAACTCCAGGCAGCCAAACCAAAACCTGGAACGTCACATCACAGCCACCCGCTCAGGATATCACATCATGGAACTCTGGAGGTTACACCACAAAACCTCAGGATGTTACAACACAGCCAACAACCCAGGAGATTACAGCACAAGACCCAGGATGTCACAACAATAGAACTCAGAAGGTTATCACACAGCCCATTACCCAGGTCGTTACAACAGAGGAGGATGATAGACACACAGCCAATACCTCAGCCACACATGTTCTTACGAAAAAGTCAACCAATCTGCAAACACCAACTCTATCAACCAATCAAGAAATAACAACACAGCCAACCTTCCCACCAGTATTTATAGAGAGACGGCAGCTCTGATCACTTTTTGCTCGCACAAGCATGAAGCCGAAAGCACCAGCCTGAAGATGGCAAGTGGGACCTCATCGAAACGTCACCAAGATACTCTCAATCTTACACGGGAAAAGACCTGAACACGGCAAGACCTGCATATGCTTATTTATATACATACATACATACATACATACATACACACACACACACACACATACACATACACATATACATATACATATACACACATACATACACACACAATTTTTAATATTAAATTTATATTTAATATAAAAAATAAAAAATATATTAAATATATTATCCTTTTTAAAAAATTCATATTAGTGGTCCTCGGGATTTAAAATTATGAGTTTGGTGGTCCCTGAGGTCCAAAATGTTGGTGACTCCTGGTCTAGAAGTTATCCAGACAGCTATTCCTCACAAGGAGGCCACAAGATAATGATCTCTGGTGAGTTTAGAGTTCTGGAAGATGAGGGAACAGCCATCTTGCTCAAACTTTGGTTGCCACCTTTGCAAGACTACAAAGTTTGGATGCTTTCTTTTCTAATTACTTTTGGAATTCATTTGCTAATTGCTTTTCAGCTATTAGAATTCTTTGGAATGACAGTTTGATGGCACTAGATGAATTTTGTTCAATCCTTAATGAAAGTTCTAATTACAAATTTAAAAACTTAAAAAGATGGGAAAGTGGATAAACAGCAAAATGATGATTAAGACTTTGATTTTAGAAAGTTACAAATGGACAAAGGGCCAGATAAATTTGAAATAAGATTTTGCAATTAATTATAAAGAATACTTCCCATGGCAAAAGGCTTTTGTTTTGATTTTTTTTTAAATAATAAGATAAGGTTTTAAAAGCTGGACACTAGATGGAACTATAGATTACAATTAAAGGAAAGAACACATAGATTTGACTTACAATTACAGAATAAAGCAAAATATTCTAACATTGAATAAACTGAAGGATATTTTTGCTGCTATGGGGAGGCACAAAGATATTATAGAAGAACAAGTTTTACCTAAGAAGATAAAGACTGAGTTAAAAATGGGTTTACAAATGACAGACTATAAGAACAGCATTGAAAAAGATGTTACACTGGACAAACAAAAGCCAAAACCAAAACCCAGTTGATGTTTTTATAAATAAAAGATACAGAGAGAATATATCAAGAAAATTGATCTAGATAATTTTCCTACATTGGATTTACAAAATTTACAAAACTTTTGAAGAATCTGGTAAGGAGGCACAAAGAAAAATGAAAAGTAATCAAGTTCTATGACATTATTCGAATGGATTAAAAATATGATTGTTAGATATAAAAGGAGGGTATAAAAAGTTGGTTTATTTGATCAATGTTAAATATGTTATTTCTGATAACATTGAATGAACTTTTGCAGACACAAGGACTGAAATAACAAAACTTTATGGATTTGTTTACAGATGAGAAATACAATATGGGAAGAGATACTTTGCTGTATTTTAAGAGAAGATAATAAGTTACTAAGATTGTTATACTTATTTCTAATCAAAAGAAATCAGACTTCCTTGGCCTGGTACTCCTCAGGTATATTAAGACTATAGTTCCCAGAATTCTCAATTAGCATGGCATGCACCATGACATCTGGGGAACACTGTATAAATAATCTTTTTTCCAAACAGACTGCACCCTATAGAATTCTGTATCTAGTGAGATCAACATTAGATGTGCTTCTACATCATAGTTATTTCTTAAAGCTTAAATTTAACGACAACATCCTATTATTTAATCCTTTATATTTAACAGTTAGTTGTTTACAAATGGAAACAATTTAAACTCTCTATCCCTCAGCTTTGGGACAAATCTCAACCATTGCAGATAGACTGCCATTAGAAATAATTGTATCTAAAATTGATACTCAGTATTGAAACTAAGATAAAGCTTGAATACATTCAAATAATTACATACCCAATGGACTTTTTATCATGTTTCTAACTATTGCTTCAGCCTATGACATGAACTGTATTTCAGACTTCAGAAATGATTTATGTGATCTGCTAAGCTTCTAGATATATCATGTCCAAGTGGAATTATGAAGTCAAACACTGATGTCAAATACAAATTTAATTAGATGCTGAAGGAAATACTAGACTAAAGGAGAGAAAAAGGGCAGCTTATTAGGTCAAAATTGAACTAAAAGAGGATACCTTTTCCTCAGTGATCATAAAACAATTTTAGAGTAGTATAAAACAAAATGAAGTAAGTGAAACCTAAAAGTATAGAAGACCTTTTTTATATCAATGATGAAGCACACCACATTTCAGATGAATAGATGTAAAGATTTTCTTCATAGGTACTCTTAATTAAATAGCAAAACAAAGCAGGGAAGATTCTTTAAAAAAATATTGGCAGAACTGGACAACATTTTAGGCAAATTGCTGTTCTGGGGTGACAGAACAGTGGCACAGCTCCCTTTGGGGCCTGAAGCTTAGAAAGTGTTGTTTGCAAGTGTCCCATGTTGGGCCCTTCATAGTTGCAGCCTTTCCCAAAATCAGATGAAATCTGGCTCTATTAGCTATTATAAATGCATTACTATGTGTGGTAATGTATTAATTGTTACAGCACACCTTTGAAATCTAAAGATGTTTCTGTTTCTCCTGGATGTGATTGAGTATATAATATTCCTTACCACCTAGGCAAGTTGCAACACTAGATTATTGGATTTTTAGCTTTTAATCTTATTACTGAAAATCTGTAAACTGCTAAGAGACAGACATGCTTGGAGCAGCAAGTAAGAAATAAATAAAGTAACAGAAAATGCAGCATTGGAAGGAATTGCAGATATGAAACATATGAGATCCCACACACTCAACCAAAGTATTTTCAAAAGCCTTCCTGGCAGTTGAAAATGAGCAAGATCCACTGGATGCTGGAATAATCCTAAAATTACTTCAACTTCTCTTCTACAAAACACTGTATATGGAAGAGAAGAATGGGAATTACCTAAAGGCCTCATACTGTACTTAGATCAAACAAGGGAGTTTGATTTAAAAATCTTCCGGATTACAAAGATAGCCTTGTTGCTTTTATTCTTCTATATCAAAATTAACTTAAATATTATTTAATGTTTATCAAGAACACAAATGGCTTTCTTTTATATGGTCAAAAGAAAAAATTGACTATCTACATAATCAATAATATACAGCTTTTCAGGTAAGGCAAATTGGCATTTTACCACAACAATTGAATGGAGGAAGCCTAACTCAAAGCTCAGTAGATAATCAGAGTTAGTATAAGTGCAGAGTTAGTCAGGATGACAGTGTTTATAGTGTTTATTAGGAGAAGTTGTATTCTTAAGAAACAGATTTAGATGAATTACTGTAAGTCAATCTATATGGAACTGTCTTTCAAGAGAGTTCAGAAGCTGCCATTTTTATTGAAGAAATATAATAAATAGATGAATAGTACAGAGGTACAACCATGTCTAGATTAATAATATCTTTTTTTGTTCAGCAAGACATCTTTGGTTTTCTAAAAAAAATCTAGCAATATTGTAGTCAAATGTAACAAACCTAATCTGAATACCCAACCCTTTATAGTTTTGCCTAGAGAATAACATTTGATTTGATAATTATTGAATTATTAGAGTAGTACCAACAGACAATCTCTAATACATAAATGGGAAATCTTTGTGTGTGTACGTGTCTATCTCTCTCTGTCTGTCTTTCTCTTTCTTCTCTCTCTTTCTCCTGATCTATCTGGGTGGTTAAATTAAATGATCTTTTCCACAAAGGTCAAAAGTTAAGTGTCTTGGTTTCACAAGCCTTTGCCTGTAATGGGATGATAATCCAATTCCTTGACATGAAGAACGAATTCTTGTCCAGTAGTTATTAAATATGCAGGAAGCCTGAGTCTGAAGATAAATATATAGAAATAATGAGAAGAATAGCTGGGATACAGCACTAGGATAATATTAAAAACCTCAACTGAATGGGAGATGGGTGGAAGAAAAAAATGAAAAATAATACATTTACAATTCAGATATTTTTAATAAAAGAAACCATTTTACCCTGAAATAAACATAAGAAACTATAATAGTGAATGGTTCTAGTTGAGGTAGATCTTTTCCCTAGCAATCTCCTCTTTGTCACAGTCAGTAAATCAATGTTTTATGTGTAGAAAAATAATCTTAAATGCTGATTAATGACGCTAATATTTATTTAAACTCAGCCTGACAAGCTAGCTAGTAAATCCATTGAAGTTACTAGTCCAAGGATATTTTTCTTTTCCTGCGTGCGTGCATGCACACACATATACACACACACACAAATATATATATATATATATATATATATATGTGTGTGTGTGTGTGTGTGTGTGTGTGTGTGTGTGTGTGTGTGTTTTCTTAAGTTTTCGGGTACTTACATCACAGACTAACACAATTCAGAAGCCTGATGATGGCAGATGAGATTCTGCCAAAATGTTGCTACAACTTTAAAAGCACAACTATAATGACGAGGGAAAATACCCGAACAAAGCTGAATACCATACATGTAAGTACTGCATAAAACTTAAGATATATATATATATATATATATATATATATATATATATATATATATATATATATATATATATATATATATGTGTATGTATGTATGTATATACATACATCATACACCATACACCATACATCATACATCATACATACATACATACATACATACATACATACATAATCACTTGTGGTACACTGTTGGACTAAAAGGAAATAAAAGAAAAAGAATCAACTGTTTTCCTATTCATAAAACCTTCCTGAAGTTAAATTTTATTTCATTATATATAGAAAGCTTTTGATTGTATTGACATATAAAATTTAAACATTATTGTCCACATGCAATACCTATACACAGGTTAAGAAACCACAATTGGACAATCAATTGAACCTACTATATACTTTCTTTATTAATTCAGTCACCCTATTTGGAAAGGATAGGTTGGAAGAAGAGTATGAATTTTAAAACTGGAGGAAAAATATGTTGATGACGCTGTTCTGATAACCAAAAATGCAAAGGATTTTCAAGCTCTAATAATGAAAGTCAAAGAGCAGAGTGAAAAACTGGAACTAAAATTAAATAGAAATAGCACAACTTTAATGAAAACATCCAGTGCCTATTTGAATTCACAGTGAAGATATTTAAGTGGCAACTAGCACTCTTTTACTCAAAAAGTAAGAGAACCAGCACTCAAGAAATATGCCACAGATTAGCACTGCAGGATAGCAATGAAGGGCATGCAAAAGATATTCAGATATTGTGACATGTACCTACAAAGATCACATCTGTGCCAGCAATGTTTTTTTTTTTGGCTGTGATAATCTACAGAAATGAAAGAGAAATTTTGAAGAAACAGGATAGAAGCAATAATGATATTTGGGGGTGGGGAAGATAGAGAATACTCCTGATAATTTATGTATTTATTAGCAATATGTAGTCAGGGCAACCCAAGCGATAAATAAGAAAGCACATGGGCATTCCCATTTGGTTTGGGATGGAGGTTTTTGTGATAACTAAGGATATATTTATGCTGAAGGCAAACAATGATCCATGGTGGACCTCCTCATTTCAGTACTATGCAGAAAAGCTCAGTTGTTTTTTTTCCTACCAGCTCTTATATACTTTGATGAATGAGAATCTGCCACTGAATATTTTTTTAAAGGCAATACTATTGACATTTCCATAGATGTGTTGTATTATTCTTTTGCTTATTGATCCAGATTTCTCCAGAATGAGTATGTGAATGGCCTCCTTTTGGAGGTACAATCCTGTGATCCTTTGTCTGGTTGCCTTCATTGGACAAACTAACAGAAGAATAAGTGCACGCGTTGAAGAACATAAGAACTCAATCAAAAAGAAGAACCAACCTCTTCCTGGTCCAACACCTCAAAGCCACAGGACATGAGATTGACCTTAAAAATACCAGAACTATCGCCAAAACTGAACACCACAGCAGCAGAATAATCAGAGAAGCCATAGAGATAGAAAAACGCCCACACAGCATGAATAAAAGAGATGACACCTCCCGCTTACCAGCCATTTGGAAACCCGCCTCATGAACAGACGAGTACCCAACATGATAAATGACACCAGACCCACACCCATGAGGGCCACACAAGATGCCACCACCACACTTCCACGTAAAAACAGACTCACACCCACACAGAAGATGAGACACGACCACAGACCAGAAGCCGCACTGCAGCTGCATCACTACCCACTTCAAACTCCTCTGAACCATACATGAAGCGAACTGACCCCCACCATGAAGATGTGGCACGACCACGAACTCAAGCCAAACGAACACAGACCCAGACCCCAAACTCAAAGCCATATTAAAACCCAAAATGCTACATCACAGCCACCTGCTCAGGACATCACATCAGAAAACTCAAGAAATTACACCTCAAGAACTCAAGAAGTCACAACACAGCAAATGACCCAGGATATCACAGCACAAGACCAAGGATACCACAGCAATAAATCTCACAAGGTCATCACACAACCCATTACCCAAGCTGTTACTACACAGGAGGCTAATGGAAAAGAGATCAAAACACAAACGACTCCAGGAGATTACAACGCAAGACCCAGGATACCACAACAAAAGAACTCACAAGCCCATCACACAACCCATTACCCAAGCCGTTAAAAACACAAGAGGCTAACGACCCAGGAGATGACAGCACAAGATCCAGGATATCTCCACAACAAAAGGCCATTACACAGCCCATTATACCAACATCAACTCCATCAACCAATCAAGAGGCTGCAGCACAGCCAACCAGCCCAGCACACCATCCCCCACCACTTGTATATAGAGAGAGATGGCAGCTCCGGTCACACACTGCTTGCACTGGCACTAAGCCGAAAGCACCAGCCTGAAGATGGCGAGTGGGACCTCGCCGAAACGTTGCCTAGATACTTTGAATCTTACGCGGGAGAGAACCCGAATAACCAAAGATCCATATATATATATATATATATGTGTGTGTGTGTGTGTGTGTGTGTGTGTGTGTGTGTGTTTTCTTAAGTTTTCGCGGGTACTTACATCACAGACTAACACAATTCAGAAGCCTGATGATGGCAGATGAGATTCTGCCAAAATGTTGCTACAACTTTAAAAGCACAACTATAATGACGTGGAAAATACCCGAACAAAGCTGAATACCATACATGTAAGTACCTGCGAAAACTTAAGAATATATATATATATATATATATATATATATATATATATATATATATATATATATATATATATATATATGTATATGTATATGTATATGTATGTATGTATATACATATATCATATGATATGTATATATATACATACATCATACATCATACATACATACATACATACATACATACATACATAATCACTTGTGGTACACTGTTGGACTAAAAGGAAATAAAAGAAAAAGAATCAACTGTTTTCCTATTCATAAAACCTTCCTGAAGTTAAATTTTATTTCATTATATATAGAAAGCTTTTGATTGTATTGACATATAAAATTTAAACATTATTGTCCACATGCAATACCTATACACAGGTTAAGAAACCACAATTGGACAATCAATTGAACCTACTATATACTTTCTTTATTAATTCAGTCACCCTATTTGGAAAGGATAGGTTGGAAGAAGAGTATGAATTTTAAAACTGGAGGAAAAATATGTTGATGACGCTGTTCTGATAACCAAAAATGCAAAGGATTTTCAAGCTCTAATAATGAAAGTCAAAGAGCAGAGTGAAAAACTGGAACTAAACTTAAATAGAAATAGCACAACTTTAATGAAAACATCCAGTGCCTATTTGAATTCACAGTGAAGATATTTAAGTGGCAACTAGCACTCTTTTACTCAAAAGTAAGAGAACCAGCACTCAAGAAATATGCCACAGATTAGCACTGCAGGATAGCAATGAAGGGCATGCAAAAGATATTCAGATATTGTGACATGTACCTACAAAGATCACATCTGTGCCAGCAATGTTTTTTTTTTTTTGGCTGTGATAATCTACAGAAATGAAAGAGAAATTTTGAAGAAACAGGATAGAAGCAATAATGATATTTGGGGGTGGGGAAGATAGAGAATACTCCTGATAATTTATGTATTTATTAGCAATATGTAGTCAGGGCAACCCAAGCGATAAATAAGAAAGCACATGGGCATTCCCCATTTGGTTTGGGATGGAGGTTTTTGTGATAACTAAGGATATATTTATGCTGAAGGCAAACAATGATCCATGGTGGACCTCCTCATTTCAGTACTATGCAGAAAAGCTCAGTTGTTTTTTTTTCCTACCAGCTCTTATATACTTTGATGAATGAGAATCTGCCACTGAATATTTTTTTTAAAGGCAATACTATTGACATTTCCATAGATGTGTTGTATTATTCTTTTGCTTATTGATCCAGATTTCTCCAGAATGAGTATGTGAATGGCCTCCTTTTTGAGGTACAATCCTGTGATCCTTTGTCTGGTTGGTTTCAACAAAAGATATCAGGAGGTGAGTTCCTTCTTTTCCAGATTGTGCAAGGGTGAGTTGTCTGGAAGGCACAGTGTAATGGTGGGAGACATAATAGAAAATGGGCGTTGGTTCTTACCTGACACGCCATTTCTCTTCGAGCTGCGAGGATCATCCAGAGAGTGGGAGGTGCTTCAGTCTGCGTTGTTGTAGGCTGAGCATAATTACTGAGGAACGCTCCACCTTCCATCACGTGGCTTCCTTGTAGCGTTCCCCAGTTTATGCGAAGGCGAGAGGGAAGAGAAATCCGTACTCTCATCTTACTAGACTTAAGGGTTCATTGGCCGAAACAAGACCCCACCAGACGGTGAAAGAATAAGGGTGGGGCTGGATTATCCTCGCAGCTCGAAGAGAAATGGCGTGTCAGGTAAGAACCAACGCCCATTCTCCTTAGAGCTGCTCGGATCATCCAGAGAGTGGGACATACCAAAGCTTGGCTGTCCTACGGGAGGGACTCCGTCTGGTTCGGAAGCCCCTGCGGTTCCTTGAGGACCCGCTGAGGGACTCGTCTGCCAAACGAGGCCTCCGCCGAGGCAAATGTGTCGATCTTATAATGCCTAATGAAGGAAGTCGGGGAGGACCAGGTTGCGGCCCGGTAAATATCAGTGATTGGGGCTTGGGAGGCCCAAGCTGCCGAGGTAGCCGCACTTCTGGTGGAATGTGCTGTTATTCCGCTGGGTACTGGCAGAGCCTGAGACAAGTAAGCTTTAGAGATAGTAGCTCTGATCCAGCGGCCGATGGTTGAAGGGGACATTTTGTGGCCCAACGTCTTGGGTTGAAAGGAAAGGAATAGGGATTTGGACCTGCTAAAGGGCTGGGAGCACTTAATGTAAGTGCGAAGGGGACGTCTCACGTCCAGGGTGTGCCAAGGCGTTTCCCTCTCCCGCGAGGGATTGGGGCAGAGTTTGGGAATGTGAGTTCCTGTGCCCTGTGGAAGGTTGAGTTGACCTTGGGCAAGAAGGAAGGGTCAGGCCGGAGGGCCGCCCGATCGGCATGGAAGATGCCAAGGTCCTTTCTCACCGACAAGGCTGCGATCTCCGAGATTTGGCGAGCCGAAGAAATGGTCACCAGGAACACGACTTTTAATGTTAAAACTGGAGGGTGGCTTCCCTAGGAGGCTAAAAGGGGTTGTTAGTAAGGGACACAAGGACCTTATTGAGGTCCCAGGTAGGCTATCTGTGAATGGTAGGGGGGTATAATTAGTGGCTCCTCTGAGGAGTGCCCTAATGCGTGAAAGGGAACCAAGGTTGTCGCAAGCGATGACAGTTGTGAGGGCTGTGACCTGTCACCTCAAGGTGTGAGGGGGAAAGCCCTTTCTTCAGACCCTCTTGGAGGAAGTCCAAAACCGAGTGACGGAGGGCAAAGACGGGTTCACCTGGGATTTATGGCACCACTTGCCGAAATTATTCCAAGTGACATCGTATTTTCGGATAGTTGAGGGCCGTCTGGCGGCTAAAATGGTCTCAATAACCTGGTCAGAGAGCTTCTCGTTTCTTGGGCGGTTCCGCTCAACCTCCGAACGACTAACTGGAGCCATTGGGGATCTGGATGCAGGAGGGGCCCTTGAGAAGGGGAGATCCTGTTTGGGGGAATTCGCCAGGGAAGGGCAACCGATAGGTTGCGGAGATCCGCAAACCATGGGCATCTGGCCAGTAGGGGGCCACCAGAAGCGGTTCTGCCTTCTCGTGGATCAGTTTCTGGGTGACCCTGGGAACTAGGGCTAATGGGGGGAATGTGGTATAGCAGCCCTGGGGCCAGGGACGATGGAGGGCGATGTAGTTCTGGATGTGCCACTCGGACTGGTCCACCGTGGCACTGCTCAGCCAGTCTGCTTGGGTGTTTGAAACCCCTGAGATATGCTCTGCTGAGAGAAGGAGGTTGTGCTCCGCCCAGCGGCAGAGGCGCTTGGCCTCTCTTATCAAGGGTATAGACTGGGTACCCCCCTACATTGGGGCTCCTTGAAGTAATGACCCTTGAAGATGGTGGGGTAGTTCACCAGCGGGGAGACGTGAGGACCCTTGGAGGTACCTTGACCGTGGCCTTTGAATTGCTTCTGCCGGATCTTGGAATGGGAGCAGGAGCCACTGTAGTGATCTGGTATGTAAACGGGCCCAGGGAACAATGGAAATGCATGAAACCATTTTACCTAATAACCTAGACAATCCTAAAAGTGTTACCTTGTTGATCGCCGGGTATGCTTGACGGATTCCTGGATGCTGAGGAATCTTTCCGAGGAAAGGAAGACCTTCCCTTCGTATCAATGACGGACTCCAAGTGGGTTGTCCGATTAGATGGTAACCATTGGCTCTTTGCCAGTTTACTAGGAACCCATGGACTTGGAGGGCAGACAGCATAGCTCTGGTGTCCTTCTCTGCTTGGCGTCTGGAGTGGGACAGGATGAGGATGTCATCCAGGTAGCAATGGAGACGCACAGGGAGGTTCCTGAGGTGAGCCGCCAGAGCTGCGAGGACCCTAGTAAGGTTCTAGGGGCAGAAGCCAACCCAAGGGGAGGGCCACATATTGGAAGTGGCGGAGATTGTAACAGGACCTGAGGAATTTGGAATGGGAGGGTCGGATTGGGATGAGTAGATACGCTTCTGAAGGTCTATAGAAGAGAGCCAGTCCCCCTGCCTGATGTCCAGTAGAATGGACTGTAAGGCGTGCATCTAGACCTGCGGTGGATCAGGAAGCGGTTAAGCTGTTTTTGGTCTAGAATTGCTCTCCATCCACCTGAGGATTTGGGAACCACGGAGAGGTGGGAGTGAAACCCCCCGCCCTCGGTAGGAGGGTGGAATGGGTTGGATGGCCTGTATGTTGAGAAGATGATGAATAGCGGAATCCATCAAACCGCGTTTGGTGGGATCCCTCGAGGGGGGATGCCATGAAAAGTCGGGGGCGCTGAAATTCCAGGGCAAGTCCGAACCTGATGGTGTCCGGACCCAGGTATTGGAAGTAGAGGAGTCCCATCAGACGGCGAAATGCCTGAGATGTTCGCCTGTGGGAAGGAAGGGGCAGGATCTATCTTGGGCGCCGGAAGGGCTTCCCCCCTGAAGCCCTGAAGGGACGCTTGTAGCTGCCGCCCCTTCTGTTCCTGTCGCCCGAATCGGCTCGATCCTGGGGTTGGAATGGCCGAAAGGAGGGAGGTCTCGGGTACCTGGGCGGGAAGGGAGACTGGAAGAAGGGTCGGGAGGACCCTCTCCCAAATGGCTGAGGGACTCTGGGCTCTGACCTCCGAAAAAGAGAAGGGAGAAATTTTCTCCTACTTCGTGTCTTGGCTAGCAGGGGTTCCAGAGCCGTGCTGAATAGTTTGTCCCCCTTGATGGGGACATTGGCCAACTTGACTTTATTTTTTACATCTGCCTGCCAGTGCTTGAGCCAGAGCAGGCGGTGGGCTGTAACATGAGAGGTTATGGCTCTGGTGGAGAACTTAACTGTGTGGTAGGTGGCGTCGGCCGAGAATTCTGCCGCGGCCCTCAGTTTAGCGATGTCCTGATGCGCCCTTATATTAGAGGGGGGGACATGCTGTTTTAGTTGGCGGAGCCATCGGATCGAAGACCTGGTGAAGAAGGAGGCGGCCGTGGCCGATCTAATGGCCCAGGCGTCGGCTTGGTGAGCCCGACGTAAGGCTAGTTCAGACCTCTTGTCCTCGGGTTTCAGAGCCTCCAGAGGATCACTAGGAGAGGAGGAGGATGCTAAGCCAACGATGGGCTCATCAACCTCAAGGGTATTAAGCAGGTTGCAGAAGCTAGAGTCGAGGTTGAAAAACCTCTTGTCCTGGCTGGATGGGGCAGGAGGGGCCCCTGTGGAGGCCAACTGGTTTGAGACTTGGTCGTAAAAGATGGGTGGAGCCGGAACAACCTCAGCTTCCACCACGGACTGCCTGAAAATGGCATCCCCTGGGTCCTCCATCGGGGAAGGGTGGGCAGAGGGAGACTGTGTAGACAGGCCAGAGATGTTTTTGGCCTTAAAGAGGAGCGACTTATATAGGTGTGGCTTGAACAAGCCCACAAAGGTGGGTTGATCGGGGATGAGACCCTCATCCTCGGACATCCCCTCCTCCATGGGATCTGTTTCCGATAGGGGCTCATCGTGGTGTGAAGACCCCCACTCAAGTTGTTCCTCCTCCTCCCTGAACTGATCCAGGCCCTCTATCTCCTCCTCCAGTTCCCTTTCTGGGAGAGGGCTGTCCCTCTGTAAAGGTACCTGACCGAGGGGAGGGTCTGATCTAGGCAAGGACCTGACTGATAGCGACTCGTGTTCGGGAGCCATCGGGAGGAGGCCGGGTCTGGACATCTGTTGGAGGCCTTCTGCAACCCCCTGGCGGATAGCCAGCTCCATCCATGCCCTCATTTGTTCAAGAATCTCGACTGTGGCGGGCTCCTCTTGGCACAGACCAGCGACCGTGGGAGTAAATGAAGCTTCGGGTGTCCGTCTGGTCGTTGGTCCAGGGACCTGATGTCCCTGGGATGAGATGTGCCTGGAGAGAGAAGAGCAATCTGGAGGAGGGGGGGTGTAGAGGTAGAAGGAATGGAAGGAGGGAGGGCTGGAGGCACCAGATGTGACTCCTGAACGCCTGAGGCCGGTGCACAAGTTCAGAAATAAGGCCTCTAGCAGCTTTAGCTCCCAGACAGCAACCGGGAGGAGGGGCTGCTGATACTTCGCCCTGAGTGCTGCTGCGGAAAGCCAACTTAAATTCTTAACTTTTAAACTGAAATAGTAATAGCTCCAACAGGCTGGAAGGCCTGTTTAAGAGAGCTGGGTACCCTCACAGTGAGAATGAGGCCGGAAAGGCACCCGAGCACGAGGCGGCGCCCAAAATGGTGGCCGCCAGCGGATCTCCCTGTCGGGGCTGCTCAGGGCGGAACTAGGCCCCTCTGGTGAGCTTAGAATGCCGAGAGGGGCAGCGAAGAGAAATTCGCCCCTTCCTGGGGCAATTGGCGTTCTGGTGGGGGGAAAACCAGCGGTGCTTGCAGCGCGATCGATTCAGGCCGCTAACAAGGGTGGCGAAGGAAGGCGGCAGGAAAATAAGGGGGTTGGGATAGCGCAGGAGCGCTGTTAAACCGCCGCTTTTTCCCCCCTTGGGGGCAAGGAACACGCTCCCCTTGAGACACCCCAGATGCGCAGAGGCTAAAGGAAAAATAATGGTGAGCAAACCTTAGAAATAATGGAACAGTCCTGAATCGGCCAAGGAGTTCAAACAAACACAGCCTAACTCTCACAAGGCTGAGCATAAAACTGGGGAACGCTACAAGGAAGCCACGTGATGGAAGGTGGAGCGTTCCTCAGTAATTAAGCTCAGCCTACAACAACGCAGACTGAAGCACCTCCCACTCTCTGGATGATCCGAGCAGCTCTAAGGAGAACAGCAAAACAGATACACTGAAAATTCAAACAAGGAAGCAAGTGAAATACCCCCATGGAGAGAAATTAAAAAGGAAATATTCCAGCATCCAGGAAAGAGGAGCTTCTGAAGCCTCTTTTGCAAAAGGAAGAAAAGTTTTGGATGTCTTCCAGTGACCATCAGGAACCCATTTGCACTAACAGAATGGGAACACCATTAGTATTAGTATTAACTGTCATATAATCAGCAGTCATATGCGAGACAACCCCAATAAGCAGATTGCCATCTATTTTTAATACTGTCCACAAAATTAACTGACCAGTAAAAATAGAGCCACGCTCTGAATATTTGCAATTTGTGTTCTGAGAATTTTCTTGGTGGTTTCAGCACATTGTGTTTTTACCAAGAGAAAAAGAAACCCACGTGGACCCCCTTACAGAAAGAGAGTGTTTGCAGTAGATAAAATAGCTATACTCTATTTGACTAGAAGTATATCTTCATTTCTTTTTTTTTCACTATGCTTTTCTTCCCTTTCTATTTGTGTTTTTCTACCAGTGCAGAACAAATGTGTCTATTATGTGTGAATTGGAAGAATGCATCACCAAATCCACCCTGATCATCCTTGAAATGAGCTTATGCACATATGCTCCTAAAGACACAGATTCAGGTCAGATATTTAAACAAATGCAAAACAGTAGAGTGAAGAAGAGAAATCAGGCTCTTCAAAAGCCTTGGTACAATCCTACAACCTGCCCAAATTATTAAGAAATTATTTTATTGTGACAGAGCGAGAAAATGATTGAATAAATGAATGGGAAATGATCATATCAGCTTTTTTTTTGGGTTTAAGAATAACACTATATAAATGTAAATTTAACAAAGTTTAATTTTTTCCCTGCTTCCATTCATTACTTTATGGAGTATGCTTCATGTTATTTCCCTTACATGTGGGCCCCCCAAATCCCCTATTCCTCTATTGGAATTTTAGGTGTGGCCATATCTAAAATCAGTATGAGAACTCATGACTCACTCTGGTTCATAATTAAAAAAATGTACACATGTTCCCTTGAAACTGTATAGGAAGTGTCTGGGTATAGGAAACTGTCTTGGTTTTTAGGGATACCCAGCCCACAGGTTTTTTTGGGAAGGATATGAACTCTATGACTATAAACCTTAACAGGTTTATATGCTATTGTTATATACCATTTCCGAGTGCTTTATATCCCTCTCTAAGGCTTAGAGTCTAAGCGGCATATTTCTCCCAACAATCTGTGTCCTTATTTTACTGACCTCAGAAGGATGGAAGGTTGAGCCAACCTTGAGCTGGTGGGGCTCGAACTGCCAAACTGCTGGCATACATATGATCACATATAAGCAGGTTTAGCCAAAAGTAGTTTTAGAACTTTCCAGAAGTTAACAATGTTTCAAGTGCAGGATAGGATCCACAAACACGCAGGCCTGTGTGCAATGAATGCCTGAACAGAAATCTGATATATTTTGCTTTGTAATCTAAGCCAACATACATTGTAGTCAAAACAGATTATTTGCAACATGTAGTTAATTCTCTCTGATTTTTCATATGAAATTCACATTAACTTAAGATCATAATTTTTATATGATGGACTGCTTCCTACCCCATAGCTGTCTTTCTATATATTAACTGAAGTCAGATGGTTCTCTGTGGTATGAGATGTTGCCTACAGATGCACATATCTCTTTAATTCAGATTCACGTTGGGATTGATTTTCCATTTCATTAACAGGAAAACATATTAAATAATTCTAGCTAAAGTCACTTCTTTGTGCATCCATCTTCTTCATCAGTATATTCCCAGTGTATTCTCTGTCGTGTGGCATTTTAATTAGTTTTACACAATGTTGTACATTCAGCAAAAAAACCCAAAATATGATAAATGTGATTAAATGTTTCAGTTTTGAGAACATCAGCTTAGGTAAGCTTTTACACAATAAGGCATTAATAACCTTTTGCATGTGATACAAAACAATTTTCTGTGATTGATTAACATTTTGTGACGTTAACAGCAATAACAATAGATGACTACTTTACTCACTGTAAAGGCAGTGAGAGCCAAGGAGAATCACACAAAGTTATTATTAACTTTGGCAGAAAAGGCAATTAAAAGTGGAACATTTTGGGGTTTTATGTTTGATTCTAACAACAAGTATATAGTTTATCAATACCATCTACATATATGCACATACATACATATGGAAAGATTGAGGGACTGTTCTAGGTTTACTTCAGGCTCTTCAAAAGTGAGAGAATAAATACAAAATGTATTCATTTGGTTATTAAGGCATATTTATAACATTGATGGCATTTCTCACATTACAGAAGGCATTATGCAGATTTTTGGCTTTTTTACATATTATACATGGTAAACATCTAGTTTTCTACTGCATTTACAGCCAATCTCATATCCTTTTGCATCTGTCATATTTCTTAAGAGCTTGCTCTTCTTTCTAGTGATATTGGTGCCATTAAACATGATTTAGATCATCTTCATAATGCTTGGCTATATTCTGAATTAAAATCACCCTTCTCTGGGAAAAAAAATATATAATCTGAAACAGTATATATCTTTTCATCCTCCCCAGTGACCAGAACCTTGCAACCAAAATAAAATTTTCTAGGAGACCTTGTTTTTATGATGGGCTTGAAATATGTAGGACATATTCTGACCCAAGGTTCATAATGGGACTGCTGCTATCAAAAGTAGCCAACTCACTAGGCAGCCATTGAATGTTACTGCCGCCAAGTGGGAAAATAAAAATACGATGAAGAAATGAACAGTGCTTTTGGAAGCATCACCAGATTCTACATTGGGATTACAAAAATATTTGGGGAATTATTTTTAAAAAAATCATGTCCAGTTGTCATTCCCAGCAAAGTTTGCTCATCAGTATTATTGAGGCAAAGCATGAAGGTACACCTGCTTTGAAAGAAAGAAATCAAGTAACTTCTACATATGGGGGAGGCTGGATATTGCCGTAGTAAAAACCCGAACAATCCTGTTGCGAAGAAAAATAAACAGGTGCTTTTCTCCTTGTTTTATATCCTTGATATGCTTTCTAGCAGGTATATCTTCCAAATGTGTTGGGATTAGTGATCATGAACGCCTGAAATCTTGGTAACCAGTGGTGGGATTCAAATATTTTTACCACCGGTTCGGTGGGCGTGGCTTGGTGGGTGCGCTTTGCATGCATGCACACACTTTGCTTGCGTGTGCGCACCAAATGCATACTTTGTGCAGGCGCAGAGGCGTTTGCACAGGCAGAGAGGTGTTCTAACTCACCTCCTGCAGGCCTGCACGATCCTGGTCGCTTTAGCAGCTGCCGCGCAACACTCTTCTGTGCCACACAAAGCAGCTGCGCTTCAAATTCAGAGGACAAAGGTGAGTATGGGAGACCGGGAGGGCAAGTGGGCCCAACAGCAGAGCAGTGGAGAGAAAGGGTTCAGTCTCCGCTGCTCATCGCTGATACTGGCTCAGCAGAACCGGGGTGAACCGGTAGAATTCCACCACTGTTTGTAACCCAATATGATAAGAGACCAAAGGCACTGTTCTAACCAGTGGTGGGATTCAAATTTTTTTACTACTGGTTCTGTTACTACTGGTTTGGTGGGCATGGCAGGGGAAGGATACTGTAAATCTCCAGTCAGAGGCGGTATTTGCCGGTTCTCCAAACTACTCAAAATTTCTGCTACCGGTTCTCCAGAACTGGTCAGAACCTGCTGAATACCACCTCTGGTTCTACCCTAACACTAGGTCTAATCCCTATAATGGTTCTACTATTAAAAGTCAGGGTCTCTCCTTTTTCCTAAGAATAGATTGGAGACTTGTCTCTGTCATATATGTTGCTAATAATAACCTTTTTAAAATAATTTCATTCACAAAAGCTTCCCAAAATAAGGAAGCTGGTATACTATAATGCAAGGCATTAACTTTCAGAAGAGATATCATTTGAAAAACATGGTTTCCTTATAGTAGGGCTGTTAAACTCTCGGCCCATGGGCCGGATGTGTCACACACTGGCCACACCCACGCCTGGTTTAGCAAAGGAGAAAAAAAGTCCAGATATATCCGGACACCATCATGATGATGTGAGTTTGGCACCCCTGCTTTATAGATATTAAAAAAACAAAAAAACAGGAAGTTTGTTCGGCCTGATGCTTTGTTTTCCATGGGTCCTACCCTAGGCAGAGATCTGTAAGCAGGGTTGAGATTGAGCATTATATGGTGTGGAAAGAACAGCAAGCAGCACCTTTGCCATTGGGTCTTTAGATAAATTGGCATTTTGTAATTGGCTATACTCCCTGACTTCGCCATTTTGTCAACGGACAAGCCCTCTTCCTCCCTATGGAAACCACTTTGTTTGAGCCACAACATGCTTTCAAGATGACAGTTTTGTCCTTTGGCCCAAAAGCTTTTTAAATTTTAAATATTTTAACCTATCTGAAGCGCGGAATATTGTCTGAATTCCAGACAGCCACTGCTTGCCAACCATTACTAGCAATCAGAAAAAATAATTTATATATACTTTAGTTTCACATGCTGTCTCTTAATGTTGTTCACAGAGTGACAATGTGGAGTGATTCAGTAACTTACAGATGTGGAAAAGCTGAATCAGAATGTTCAGCGCTTTTATATTTAAGCAAATGAGCCAGTAAGCAGGATCCTACGAGCCTTTCCCAGAAACTTTATAAATAATCAGTCCTGACAACGTAGCCTATACAGTATTACTGTAATTCATCTTCCCGCGAATGCCAAATCTCTGCTGGAACCTTTGCAATACTCTTCCATGTTTCTCTTATTCTTTTCCTTCTTTGGCAAACATCAAAAGCCAAAAATCTAAAGAGCATGTATTTTTACTATTTCCTTAATCCTCCACATACATTTTTAAAGTAATCATCAGTCATGATATTTTTCACATTATTAATTCTTTAGCGATAAAAGTATGAGTGCGGTAAAGAAGAGCTTCTATTTTTGTTGCATTGAGTCAAAGCTTTATCCTTTATTATGTGATGCCCTTCTTGAACTCTTCTTAGAGCAGACAGCTACAGAGTGTCGGCAACTCTCAACCTAACATTTACAGTTAGATCAAATATACTGGGGGGGGGGGACAGAAAAGAATGGAGTATAATGGAAGACCCATTAAACTATGCAAGTATGCATGAACTGTAAAAAGTGGATCCTGCACATATCAGCTATATAGCCTTTAGCTGTTAGCAGGTGCAAGTCAGTCAGTTGTACAATTCATTTGTCTACCTAATTGCACTGAAGATAGGCTTTTAGTTTGCCTATAACATTGCTAATGAGTAGGTTTTCAGTTCCATCTAACTAATTAATTCTTGTTAACTTCCTTTACATGGCTGTTCTTTTAATTTAACCAGAGACAGCCCCATAGTTGCTCCTTGTGTTTAGTCTCCACCAGATTACTCTATTCATTAAGGGGCTGTAATTATTGGTCATACCCCTTTCCAAATGGCCATTACAACCTCTGGCTTGCATATTGAATAACAGCAATTTCCTGACTCCAACAGACTCTTACGTGAGGGAGGGGAAAATGCTAATAAAGAAAGAATAAATGATTCGCGGCTTCATTCAGTGGTGTGTAGACTTCTTTTACAGAAGAAATTGCACTGAGGTGGTTTCTGGCAGGCCCCCTACCTCCACCCTGGGTGAAAACAATAAGAACCAAGTCAAGCATTCCCTGCTCCTGTGATTACAGCATCCGTAAAAGTGATTATATGGCTGCTGTAATCAACTTCAATGAAAGCTGCCTGTTAGAGCTTCAATAATTACTCATTTCTGTTAACAGCTTGCTTTCAGTTTAGTACTTTGAGGCCTAGAAAGAAAAAAAACCTAGGGTATTTTAATAAAAAAAAAAAAGACTCTGTGAGTCAATACTCCGTGGGGTAAAAAGCTTGTGTGTGGCCAAAAAGAAAAAAGAAGAAAGAAAAGTTTGTATGCAACTTTTTGTCTTCTTCTCAATAACAATCTCCCCTCCTCCTTTTTTTTTAAACGCAAGCTTTAGGTTCTATTTAATCAGCAATAAGCACAAGTTCATACAGGGTTCACTCATGTACTACGTGTTTACTAAAGGAGGCATGAGAGTTTAAATAAAGTGGTGGTTTTCAGCATTTTCCTCATTTCTTTAAACAAACCGCCTGTCTCCAGAGCATTTGAAAACCGCCATGGATATCTTTGTACTTCTGATGTACCTCCTTTCGTTCAAAAAAAGGAAAAAAGAAAAAGAAAAGAATAGAGTTTACATCAGCTACAGATTTCTTAATGAACAAACTTTTTACCCATAGATAAAATCAACATTGGTCAGTCTTGCCTAAGCTGGCACTAATCATATTTACTAGTGATGTAGTCAACAGGAGATTACATAGGTAGGAAGGACTAGTATATCAATAAAGAAAGATACTTGTAGGTCAGAGTTGACATGAGGGGTCCTTGTCTGAGCTCAGTTGTTTTCTTGCTGATGTTTCATTACCCAAACTAAGTAATATCATCAGTGATGTACAGTATTTACAGTAGATACTTCCAGATCTCATAGGCTATAGGGAACACGCCAGGGTACAAATGCGGAACAGAAATAAGCATACACATTATGCCATTCTTTGTGCATATTGAAGGTACTTTTCCCCCTGAAACACAATACTGTTTTCTCAGTTCCTTTAAAGATGGTTGGTGTAGAATTTAAAAGTGAAGATACACAACAATCCAACTTAAAACAATGTATTTATGTCAGATATATGCAAACTTTTAAGATACTCAGAACAGATACTATAAAAGCAGCTTAAGTAGAAGAAAAGGAGGGGGGGGAAACAGTACTTGACCAAATCCACATGAAAGGTTTTTGATGGAATGCAGGTGGAGTTAAAATATTGAAATTAAGCTCTGTTTCTCTGGATTACATTCAGGGCTATCCCCATATTTTCTGTAAAAATGAATAATGATCATTTTTGTCTTACCCAGTTTAAACAGGTTGTTTATGTCATTCACTCTGATTTTCCAAAAATTAAAAGGCACCTACAGTAGGTCACACCTTTTGAAGATTGCAAGTCAGTTGTGAAATAACAGTTGTTTAAAAAAAAAAAAGAAGTTTAATTTGAGGTTGGTAAAACAGCTGAAATGCGATCCTGGTTAATTCAATACACAATACAACTCTGCACTGAACTGATTGTCTGCATCTTTTGATTAAGATGATGAACAAATAACCAGCTATGGTTGCCGCTTTATACAGGCCTCCTTAAAAAAAATGATCAAAGATATGAGAGTCTAATCTATAGTCCTAGAGACACATTTGTGCATTTGTGGGACCTTTCACATGCAAGGAATGTGAAAGGCAGAGATTGTTGTCCTTACATGTCCCTTGTTGCATATTCTCCTTGTTGTGTGGTCTTTTCCTTTATTATACTTTTGTTCTGCTGTTAGCTACTGCTAAACCCCTTTTCTGGTTTAGAAATTCCTCAAATCTCTAAGGTAATATAAATAGGTGAAACATAGGAAAGAGATATAATGATGGCACAGACACTTGGGTAGTGCAAAAACAAAGAGCAAATTGACTTTTCTTAAATAACTTTAAAAAAAAGGGAGAGGGTTCAAACATCTTCAGTAACTTCTACAAAGTATATATCTCATCAATCTAAGCCTGAGTTGGCATTAAAAACACTCCCAACCCAGTATTTTCAGGCTCATACTTAGAACTTTCTTTAGACTTGCCTCCCACATCAATCCATCATCTATATACACCATCCAAATAATCCCTTTCCTAAATTTCCTTCTCCCACTGGAATATAATTTGGGAAGACTATTGTCATCATTGACCTAGTTCCATCACCTACTCATTACAGCACCATGGGTCTTTGACTGTTTGACGAAATATGAATTTATTAATTCTGGAAGTTAATTCCAGAGCTAATCAATTCATATTCAATCCAAGAGAAATACAGTAATGAGAGTTTCTATGTTAGGGGTAGGGGGTGGGGGAAAGAGATCCTCATAGTTGCTAGATGGAGCCCATATTGGTTTTTTGCACGGGGCACAAAAACACTGCTGGGCATTTGTATGGCCAAATCAGTGGTGCACAACGATGGAAGTCAGTAAACTTAAAAACATATGTAAATTAAGATGAGATTAAGCTGGATGACTGTTTCTGCCTGCCTGCCTGCCTGCCTTATCTATCTATCTATCTATCTATCTATCTATCTATCTATCTATCTATCCATCCATTATCCATCCATCCATCCATCCATCTATCTTCTATCATCTCTCTCTCTTTCTCATTTCTCTCTCTCATTTCTCTCTCATATATGTTTGACCATAATTTCCACCTTTCTTGCTCTTTTCTACATTTGTACTGCTTTAAGAGAAAAATGAACATTTTAACAATTGATCTTAATCTGAACCCTAGTTTGGCTGAGAAGCCAAACAATATATAGAGGCCTTCCTTACACTTTGAGTTCTTGCCTGAATAAAGTGCTACATCTTAGAATGACTCTCAGGTATCAGTAATGATATTCAAGCACCTTTCTTATTCAAAATAGTACCACTTTTTCAAGCATCAAATGCAGCACAACCCTTTCAAATGAAGGCAAAAAAGACAGGTAACTTGGGGCATTCTGACACATACTTGCTTTAAGATGTGAGGAGTGTCTTTAAATCTTTTGCCTGAAGAGGTGATTAGGAAGACTGAAGTTTGAGTAATGTATTAGTGGTGTGCAAAAACCTGTACCTTTTCCTAGTCCAGCTTCAATTACAAAGTTGCATTGCTGACAGTGATATTTTACAATGTGAGATAATATTTTAATGAACTTGTTAAGAAAGATAAAAATGTAGCGTCAGGTTTTGGTTCTACAAAATTATCCACTACACTGACAAAATTGAAAGCTTGTTCAAGACCAAATGGATATTATGATCAAAAATTCACCAAGAAATTTAAATTACATCAATAGTCCATTTCTTCTTCTAATATATTTCATAAAATATATTTTCTTAATTAATATATATTAAATGAGAACTTATTTAACTCTGCCTCTAATACAATGAGCGTATTTAAGTATTACACAATTCAAGGCTCACAAGTAGTTCACTTCATATGCAGATTTCAATTCCTCTGCAGAAAATTATTTGCCTTTTGATACTCAATTAAGATACTCCATTTGCAAATAAGAGAACTAAGATATAGCAATACACTATGATATCTGAGGTGAAGTAGAAGTAATTTTGTGGGGTAGAATATGGATTTTTAAAATTTTCAACATAATAAAAGTCCCTAAATTTTATAATAACCACCTTTCTAAGAGAAATTACTTGACTCTAAAACCTGTAGATTTTGCCTGAACACATTCCCTTAATTATCACCACTGAATTCAATAAGTACAACCAGATAATACAGCATTCTCCAGGAATTTTTGGAAATTTTTCCTGTTAAATCAAGTCACACTAGTTATTTCGCTCAATGAAAACTGGTATTATATAACTCTGTGCAATAATGAAGTATAACCATGGAAGCATTACAGCTGAAATATTCCAAGAATCAGAAAACTAGGACATGTTTCAGTTTAACACAACATAGAGAGCCAGTTTAGTGTAGAGGTTAAAGTACCAGCCTAGAAACTAGGAGACTATGAGTTCTAGTTCTGCTTTGAGCATGAAGCCAGTTGGGTGACCTTGAGCCAGTCAATGTCTCTCAGCCCTAAGAAGCTGGCAATGGCAAGCCATTTCTGAAAATCCTTATTTAGAAAACTGCACACTTATCCAGACAATCACCAGGAGTAAATTCTGACTTAAAGATAAAACAAACAAGCACAAAGATATCTATAAATAAATACCACACACAGAACAGTCAAAAAAAAAAAAAAAAAAAAAAAAAAAAAACACCACACACAGAACAGCCCAAAGCATACAAAGAAATTCTCTGAGGATGGATTCTAGCATGAGTCCAAAAGCTCGGAAGACCGACCCAGATTGGATTCTGCAACAGAGACACCTGTATCTCTTAATGATTATTTATATGATGTTTAATAATATAATGCATACACAAGAGTTGAAATGGGGGGTATTAATCCTGTATTCTGCATATGTATTTGAGTTACAAAATACAACTCAGCACAAAAAAGTTTAAACTAGCTATATTTCACTATACCACTTTGGAGCACACATGTCATACAAGCTAGCCAGGACTTGTTAGCAATGGAATAATTTGGACAAGCCTTGTAGGTCTGTAATAGTATTTTTTGTTCTAGAATGCAGGCTGTTTGGGGTAAATTTTGTTTAAAATTTCGGGGGTGGTATACATACAAATAGCCACAGGACCATGTCTCTTTAAAGTTTTGCAGAACTATTAACCAACATCAAATATAAACCACCTGTACCACAAACCTGAACACCAATTCCCACCACTGAAGTAGAATTACAACACCAAGTAGCGTATACCTCCCTCCCAACAACAAAAAAGGAATTCACATTACTCATCAAAGAAAGAATATGAACATTTGGAAGGACCACAATTTGGTGTAAAAACATGCTTAGTGCTAGAGTGGAAGAAAGACAGAACAAATTCCACCTGATTCAATGAAAAAAAATGGAACACACAGCTTATAATTTGACTGGAATTTGAAATAATTAAAAGAACTGTTTGTCACTGTCCTTTTCTTGTACAGAAGATACAATTGGCAATTATACAAATTATCTCTGAAAACTAAAATTTATTTAGGATTAAACTTGAGGTACTCTTTAAAACTTTTTACCATATATGAAACAGTTTGGTTTTGCCTTAGTTATTCCTGAAGATTTTGAGATTTAGAGAGGAGTAGCTATTTACCTGAAATTCAAATCAACTATTTTAACTATTCTGATTGATTTATGGTTGTTTCTTCAAAACAGAAAATTATGTGCACAGTGTTTGAAAAAATAAATTTCTATCCAGCTATTAGGTATTCCTAACAGCTTCCTTCTCATCTTCCAATTTAAGAAGAACTATATAGTATTCAGTATGTTACTTAGTGTGCTAAGTAATCAGTAAGAAATCAGACTTGGTTCAATATAAAATATATATACAGGAAAATACAACACACATACAAACATTCAACTAAGTCAAGAGCATTTTAAGTACATAGTATTAAATAAAAGACACACCCATTATTTGCCATATTGAGATTTGCGATGAGAAAGACAACAGGAAACTCATACCGGTAGCCCTTGTTTGGTGACCATTTTAGTTATAACAGTGATGAAAAAGTAACTTTACAACCAGTTTTTATATATAGAACCTTCATAGGTCTGTAAAGCAAAGGACAGCTGAAGCAAGATCAAAACCACAGTCTCAATTAGTGACTGCTTCACTTAACAATTGAGTTGCAAGTCCTAGTTTTGGTTGCCAAACAGAGGAATACCAGTACATATGTAACCTATTCATAAGCAGGCCAAAATAATATTCCTCAATAGTGTGTGTAATCTTGAATTTCAGCTTCTCCACCCAGTCTAATACCTTAATTAGTGTAACAATCTGCATCTATTAAGTGCTCATGAGGATTTCTTTTTACAAAATGAAGTAATTTGTATTAAAAGTAGAAACCATTTTAAGATGAAACCATCCATCTATTTTTCCTTACATTTTAATACTTACTCTGAAAGAACTGGAAAGTCCTTTTAGCTATGTCAATTGAAATTTAAAAATCCTCATTCCTGACTGAAGCTTACCTAAGAATTCCTTTCCTCTGTCACTCGATTAAGTTAAAAATTAGTTTCACTTAGAAAAGCAAAATTCTGGTGTATTTTATTGTAATTAAGGCAGTATTTCTTTCTAGCAGACTATTTGTATGGAGGAAGAACAGAAAAATATTAGCATTGTTTACTGTTGTCGTGGTCCATTACATATAAAGAACCTTTAAAAACACCAGTTTAAGCAGCTGTTAATATAAACAACATGATAACTTTTTTTAATAATACAACTTTTTTTGTTGTGCTTTGTATATGTTTTCTCCATGTATGTTTCTTTCCTTGGGTGTAAGCTCTTGAAAATATTTAACTACTTTTTTATGATTACTACCTTATTATAGAGAAATAAATTCTACCCAGACTTCATGTTATGCCACTCTGAAATTCAGAAGGATTGATAAAATACTCAAGCATATTCCCAACAGAATTCATGGAAAAATCAATTCACATAAACTATCCTGTTGACTGTAAATGAATCTGAAATTTTGAATAACTTAATTGGTTTTTGATCTAGTCACATAATTTTGTTGGAACTATAATTTTAGTGAATTAAAAGTGAATTAAAAGAAAAGGGGGAAAAACCCTAAGAAAGTGACTTTCAACCCACGCTCATCACAAATATAAACAGTATCACTGTTTACTATCTCTTCACCACCTTTTAATTTAAAAAAAAATATAACACTCTGTCTCATAATTCAATTCTTAACAATGGAAAAAGTCTAATAACATATTTTCCAATCCAGGTGGTATCAGTAAAAAGTCCAAACAGAGTCCTAAAGAAATCACATTTGTTAATAAATATAAAATTCATTATTCTTATTTCAACTCTTAACTGTAAGCAAATCCAATATACACCTTTTCTAATTCAGATATCAATAAGTCCCAAAAGACACCCCAAAAATAACATTTTAACCCTAATCAAATAAGCCAACTTTATGTTCCTTATTTTTACATCAAATAATCTTGCTCTTTAATCCATTCAAATTATCATTATCCCTTGTCTCAACATTTCTTCAAAGAAGCCTCTTTTGTAAGTCCAACAGGAAAACATTACTCCAATTACACTCTTGAATTGTCATTTTTATTTCCTTCTTAATTTTTAGAGCCTCATTCAATTTTTTAAATATCAAGTAATAAATTATGGTTCACATTGTTCTCCTCAATCATGTCAGATAGACTTTGTTTCAATTCTTTTTTTTTAACAGCAACTTCTCCTGTAACAGTATCTTCTGGGAGTAGGGTGTTCATAAAAACACACAAGTTACTGACATTGTTGATTCAAAGTCCTGTTGCTATTCCTCAACAATATCTATGAACACTGGTATGAATTGCTTATCTTGTTATGTCTCCAATACTGACATTATTTTTTAATTTCTCCCTACAAAGCATTTATTCTTTAAAATTAATTTCACAATTTTTATATTCAAAATAAAATATTCCAGCTTTTTCTGAGTCTTTCATCTATTTAAAACTTTCTATATCCAGAACCTTCTCTTGCTTTTTATTTATGATTAATTTTATCTATTTGTATCTTGTCTTTATTTTTACAAATAACTCAAGGTGACTTTTTGTGGTTTTATGTTGTATTCTTCAAGCTTCTGAAAATACAATTTCATTTTCTTATATTAAGGACCAAAGGCGTTTTCCAACCTTGTCAGTTTGAAGGAGTCTAACTTCTTTAAAGTTAATAGGCAATTTCGAACTATGGTTAGCACAGAAAATTATCAGATCCACAAAACACAGAACTGATTTTAATGGTGGCTTAATGTAAATATCTTCCTCTCTGAATTGTGTCCACTATTCAATGTCTAAAAAACTCAGTAGGAAGTGACCGAAAAAGAAAAACAAGAGATGCTGTTCAGTTTGTAATAATTGCCCATCCATATTTTTTGCTTTCTATCATATTAAGGCTATCATTTGTGATATTTTGAGGTCTGATTGCTAGAGAATTAAACAATATACATTTCTAGAAGGGCTTAGCTTTGAATGTTCACACTTACCAACACAGATGGGAAGAAGGACAGGGAAAGTCCAGAGAAACTTGCAAGCAGGCCCATATTGAGTTTAGGCTTATATTTTCTGTAAAACACTATTTCTGAAATGCTGCAGAAGAAGCCCACTTTCAAAACCAGTTTATGGTATGTCTGGGAAGGGAGTCTGCTGTTAAAAGGAAAGAGGGTAAAAAGCTTACACTCTAAATCCCACTGGGTGCAAGCAATCCATAGAAGCACCTAAGTAACTCTCTGGATTATAGCCAGCATAGGATATAAAAGCTTGATTGTAAAATATATATTTCTTAAAAAGTTTTATTGTGAGTTTCAGATCGCTAACACCTCTTTGAGACTGTTGGATTGCTGATGCCATATTATTTAACTCTCTCATAAACTTCAGAAAGTTTCATATTCTGTTTTAATTAGCTTTTCTATTCTCTGGAGTTTGGGGAAGAGCCAATACCTCATCAAGTCTATTAAAGTCAAGGGTGAGGAAGTTTATTTAATTCTTGGCAAATGAAAAGTCCATCTTTATTTCTGCAGCCTCTTATATTTCTTCTGTTTGTTAAACATACTTATCTGATTCAGCCTGCCGCCATAGTTTGAAACAAAAAAAAAATCAAAATAATATTAAAGGCAAATGTACCTAGAAGTAAGCTCCCCTGAACATAATAATATTTACTTTGAAATAAATATGCACACTCGTACTGTTGAACTCTTCCTGCCCAAGCATTATTCTACCACCTACTAAAAATTGCAGCTGAAGCTTAACCAACTTCTGATCCAGTTTAGGCCCTGTACGATTGCAATCTGTAAAACATGCAAGCTTCAGAAACGTCTGAAGTTATTACTAATTCAATGGATTATTTTCCCATGTGGCACTGTAATCCCACTTTAAATATAAAAGAGATTAAAGAAGCCAACTCTTTCAGCATGAAGGTGTCAGAAGTAAAAATATTTGTCATAGGAAATTCTTGAAGCAACTCCATAAGGTGTATTTGTGGCAGTAAATGGGGTTAGTGCAGGGCTGGGATTCAATTTTTTTAACAACTGGTTCTGTGGGCATGGCTTAGTTGGTGGGTGTGGCTTGGTGGTAATGTGACTGGCTGGGTGTGGCCCACTCAACATCACTTACATTGAGGCACGCATCTCCTCGCCTGGCCTCTCGTGACTGTTGGGATGCTGTAATAGCCGTAAGTGTGAAAAATGTTATAAGTCACTTTTTTCAGTGCCATTGTAACTTTGAATGCTCACTCCACACAAGCAAAGTACCAGCAAAGGAGGGGAAAAAAACTCCAGAGAAGTTCCAGAGACAGGAACTCTAGTCCTGCCAAGAGTATAAAAAGGGTTAATGTTTCCTTCCTGCCTTCCTTACAGGATTAGGCCAGTAATTTCTTCTAACAACTGGTTCTCCGAACTGCTTAGAATGTTAACAACCGGTTCTAGCAAATAGGTGCAAACCTGCAGAATCCCACCCCTGGGTTAGTGGTACACATATTCATACCTTCACACATGCACATACTTTGACATGTATGCAGAGAAACACTATGAAAACATGCACAGTATAGACTACATTCATTTAATCATTGGACTGTTGCTTGTACATTTCTGAGAAAACACTTCATTTTTCACATTAGATTATATTAGGTAATTCTCATTTTGACATAGAACTGCATATCTCTCTTATTTCACCATCTTTTAACAGGAAGCTGTTTCAATAAATAAATCACATGTTCATCAAACTCAAACCAGATGTTTCTGAAATCCTGCATCAATGAAGATGGAGATAGCTGAATTATTTTGAAAGATGAGTAAATTAACTATAACTGATACTTGCTCATTTTATTTTTTAATGTTATCACAGAAACAACAGACAATCCATTTTAGTATACCTAAAGATATGCTGGGTTGCCCCACTTTAAATATTGCTCTTTGCTCAAATATTTTTTTAAAAAAATATCAAAATTTTACTATGGTAAATTAATCAACAGTACAAATTCACACAACAGCATCAACAATATAATACTGCCACAATATTAACATGCTTTCAAAAGTCCAGTTACATGGAAAAGCAACACAAACTCAGGAATACACACGTATGTAGGAAAATAGGGTGTGACTTTCCATGCAAAAGAAGCAGGATTGCTTTGACGACTACACCAATTTTTATAGTAGTTCTGGAAAATGAAATGTGGCATAGATTGATTCCTTTTTATTTCATTCTAACTCCCTTTCCCCAAGTGAGACCTGCTTAGAAAATATTAGCTATGATAGGTAAGCAATATAGATAATAACTTTTAAGTAGTAGCACAGTACTGCAAGGCTAATTCTGTTGACTGCCAGCAGTTCAATTCTTACCGGCTCCAGGTTGAGGTTGGTAAAATGGGGGATCCAGATTGTTGGAAGTAATATGCTGAATCTAAACTGCTTAGAGAGGGCTGTAAAGCCCTGTGAAGAGGTATATACAGTAAGTCTGTTGCTATTCAAAGCATCATCCTTTTGTGAGCAACACAAAAGCTTCAACCATAACAATACAAGAGCACACAATAGATACAAACTCAAGGTAAACCGCACCAAACTTGATTGCAGGAAATACAACTTCAGCAACAGAGTGGTCAATGTCTGGAATACTCTACCTGACTCTGTGGTTTCTTCCCCAAACCCCCAAAACTTTAACCTTAGACTGTCTACTATTGATCTCACCCCTTTCCTAAGAGGTCTGTAGGGGGCGTGCATAAGCGCACCAACATGCCTACCATCCCTGTCTGATTGTTTCTTTTTATTTTTCTTATATGTATCCATTTCATGTATTCATAACTATGTTTATACTTATACCTGTTATCTTATAATCGCTTGACAAATAAATAAATAAAATAAACACCAGAAGGATGTGAAAAAATCAAGATGGCAGCCATGACAATGTGATAGAAGCTCTTATTTTGTGTGCAAGAGAAGTGGTTTTATCATGTCGCTATCTTCCCCCCCCCTTTTTTTATTGGATAAGTTTTGATGGATTATTTATACAGAAAGCAAAGTACACAGACAAACAGACAATTTGGTTTTATGTAAGTTCTTTAGTGGCTTTCTTTTAATACCCTTCCTTCATCTCCAGATATCATTGATATTTCACTAGACTGAATTTAGTTGAAGTGGGGCAACTTTCTAACAATTTCACCTTGGAAAATATATCCCCTGACCAGGAATATAGACCTCCAAGGGAGATGGGTGGTTAAGGAATATGAAAAATAAGTAAATATAATTTTCTCAGTCGCCTTGTGAAATTGTTCTATTTTTGCACAGCTTTCTTAAAAATAAAAACATTAGTCATATAATCAATCACTTGGCAGAACAATAAAACAAAACAAAGCATTATTATCACTTTACAAATGTAGTAGGTGTACCTAAAGGATATGCTGCATTTGTCCAAGGTTTTCAGGATAATTTATGAATAATCAGAGGATTCCCTCAAGCATATTTCAAATTTTATAAAGACATAAAATTGTGAGTACATGCCTTGCCCTCTGCTAACCAGATAGATATACCAGCTTCACATCCAGTAGAAGTACTCACAACTTGTACAGATGCCTTGATGACCAGAATTCCTGTTTGCATACTGTAGAAGAGCTCTTCTAGCACATCTGTCTGTATGATACTATATACCTTTCCACAAGACTATGTCTAATTTATTTTGGTCATGTCAAACGTGCAAATTCATTGGAAAGTCAATGATTCTGGGAATCACTGAAGAAAAAGGGGCAAGCAAAGAACATGCCGGCTTGATAACATCAAAACTGATACAAAGATGAACACACAGCTGAAAGAACCTGTGGGTGGCAGGATAGCATGGAGAACACTTGCCTATAAAGTCGCCCAGAGTCGGACATGACTGAATGATTGAATCAACAACGTATTGATGATTTTTCACAATTCCAATCAAAGTTTAGCTATTAGAAAATATAATTAGTGGCTACTGAAGAGCCATGGTGGTGCAGTGGTTAGAATGTAGTATTGCAGGCTAATTCTGCCAACTTCCAGCTGTTCAGTTCTCACTGGCTCAAGGTTGACTCCATTTTCCATCCTTCCAAAGTTGGTAAAATGAGGACCCAGATTGTTGGCGGCAATATCCTGACTCTGTAAACAGCTTAGAGAGAGCTGTAAAGCACTGTAAAGTGGTATATAAGCCTAAGTACTATTGCTATTGCTACTACAATTGTTCAGAAGAATGCAAACCAATCTGCTATTTCATATGCAAATGTTTAATAAATAGGTGGTAAGGACACAGCATAAGCAACCTTCATATTTTACATGTGCAGTAGTTCATACTTCAAGCTTCCTGCTATATGAATAGTCACTGTTTGTGTACATGTGTAGCTCCTTCCTTCTTAAATACAGTTGCATATATACAATGAGACTCTTATGACCTTTGTTAATTACTTCATTCTATATGCTTTTATAGTCCATTCATTTTTAGTATCATTATAGGGTTTTGAAAAGTATTCAGTTCTGCCAGGACTGCAGATTCAGATCAGTTATTTCAAACATCAATTGCTTTACCTCAAAGTAATGAAGCCTGTTTCTGGCAGTAAATGTTAATCTATAAGACTTTTTCTTAAAATCCAAAATTAATTTAGAAAAATGAAGAAAACAGTGATTCCTTTGGTTTCATTTCCATTTAGTACTTTTCCTATTTTCCTTGCAGCAATGATTCAATTAATGCAGTATTAGCAAAATGAAACAGAATGACAATGTTTTAAAAGTTCATACTGTTCTCATTTCTCTCCTAATTCTCCTTCAAGCTACATATACTGAAGTTACAGTATTTGAATAGCAGATCACAGACCACATATGTCTCTCAAAATCTGGAGCATCTATTTTGAAAACATCTTTTTGTTTCAACATATCACTGTGTGACCTAATCCGTGAAAATGACAGCGAAGCCATTAATAAGCATGTTCTTTACATAGCACCATCCAATTAATCAGCAAGTACAGTGTTGTAACAATGTGTAGCAACAGAGCAAAAGAAAATATACTTTGAAGTAACAGCTTTGATTTATTTATTTTTTCTGCTAAAGAAGTCAGTAATCTGGACAGGCAAGCTTCAGAGACAAACTTTACAAACCCTTTGGTTGTCATTTACATAAAGAGGTTGCGTCTCTTAACTGAAAAAGAAATGATTACATTTGCTTTTTCAAACGTTAAGTGTGTTTTTGACATGCCAGAAAGAAGACACATCAAGGAGAAGTCTGAGATGTACAAGAAAAAAAAAACATTAAAAGACATAAATAAAAAAGGAATACATGGTAAAATAAGAACCACAGATGGATGCTGTCTTTATGCTTCTGTGGTAGAAAATTTTAAAGATGCAACGTGGGGCTGGAAGAGCATTAAATAAAGAATTCCGAAGCCCTATAATCAAAGAATCAACCAAACAGATATGGAAGGCACCTGGTTGGAAAGCACTACATTTAACAAAAAGAGAAGAATTAGGAAATTATATACGTATCTCAGATCCTATATCGCCCCAAAGTCCTCAAACTTCTGTCCTCTTTGTTGTACAATGCATCTTGGAAGGGGAAGACTGTCAGGGTTCTTTTTATACTATATCCAATTTGGGTGACACAAGATCCAAAAGAGTCATCAACAGCACAGATCCCTAGACAATTGCCATGTGTTTCCTCACCATAGAGGCTGGAGCGATAGATACTGTGTGCTTGCAAATTGTCCAAAAATACAGAAGTGTGTCAAAAGTGATAAAGCTCTTTATGTGAGTGTTTTTGTCTCTACTCTACATTCTCTCCTGTTTCTTTTAATTCTATTTTACTAGACTCCCTGTGGTGGCGCGGTGGTTAGAATGCAGTACTGCAGTCTACTTCTGCTGACTGCTGGCTGACTGCAATTTGGCAGTTTGAATCTCACCGACTCAAGGTTGACTCAGCTTTCTATCTTTCTGTGGTTGGTAAAATGAGGAACCCAGATTGTTGGGAACAATATGCTTAGAGGGGGCTTTAAAGCACTGTGAAGCGGTATATAAGTCTAAGTGCTATTGCTATTGCTCTCCACTAGAAACACAGCATTACTCCATTACTAGGATATACCCACAGTAGGTTTTGTCCCTGGAAAACCCTGTTCTGCCTCCTGCTTTAATTCCTCTCTCCAGACATTCTTCTGCTTCCCGTATAGGTCTTCCTCTCTACTTCTGTCCTCCAGAAACGTTTTACTCTCATAGAGAAAACTTCACCATGAGAAAGTATGAGATACAATACTGATGCTAGTGCTAGATCGTAAAGCTGTTAGAAACACAGCCCTTTTTGTACTTTAAAAGAGTCTAAAAAGGATTAATTAGGAAGTGGAGCAAGACTCCCCCCCCCCCAAAAAAAAATATTGATTAACCATCTCCCAATGAATACTTTGAGCTTTGAACTGGTCAGAGCCCATAAAACCTTAAATTATCCCTTAGGGGTAAGAAAGAATGGTAGTGAGAGTTGCACAACACTGTCTCTGGATTTAAGAATTCCCATCAAGAGAGAGACCATCAAATCCCATACAAAACAATGTTGGCTACATTTGTATCATTTTGTTTTAGTCATTAGGGGGAGAGGAATAGAAACTGCAACACACAATCTTTGGGGAAGAGTCCTTCCTGAAAGAAAAATAATAATTTGCAAATATACTTGTCAGAGTTACTTTAGAACTGTATCTTGTTTTACATTAGTATGCAGTCGCATATAAATCCTTTTAGAATATTTAACCAATTCTCCTCCTAAATGTTTTAGTTTTGTTTGCACAGAAGAAGTAATTCTGTGATGTTTTTTGCTGATTGCTCTGTACACATGAACTTGGGAACAAATTTTTCATGCAATACAGAAAGTTAGTACAAATATTGAGTAAAGATAGAGGGAGGGAGACAGGGAGGAATATAACAGGCAGACAGAAAAATTTATGTTCTTAAAAAAATAATTTCAGGTAGCTTATCGTGGCAATAGTAGAGCAATACAGTCTAGACCAGTTAACCTATGGCACACGTGCTACACGCAGAACCATTTTGCTGGCATGCGAGTCACAGGCAAACTTACCTCACTGTGCATGCACGTGCCTCACAGCCGATTTTTGGCTGGTTTGAGGCCTTTTTCGGCTTTGCAAGCTGAATAATAGGCCCGTTTCATCACTTCTCAGGGGGCATGGGGAGGCGCACATTGCCTTCTGGGTGCTGGCACGCGAGCCCAAAAAGGTTAGCCACCACTCAGACATAACCCAAGAAAACATTTTTTCATCAGCTATAGAGGAGACAAATGAGACTGTAAACGGCCTCCTCATCCTATCTTTAGACTGTTTCCAAGTTACCCCCACAAGGGGCGGAGTAGCACAGGCATGGGATCTGTGTGTGTGTATAAAAAGGTACTACTCAAACCAAGAAGGGTGCAAAGGGGCGAGAACAGACAGAGAGCATGTGAAGGAATGGCATGGGCTGGGAAGGATGTGAAGGGCTTACTTCCTCAATGTCACTTCCCCTTCCCCCTTCCCTTCCGGCAAATAAATGGCTGTTGTTGGGTGGGGGAGGGAGGAAGGGATTGTGAAACTGGCTAAGATATGTCATGAAACATTGAAAACGAAGCAGCCATAATTGGCCCAAATTTTATTCCCTTGGGGATCATGAGTCCCAGATTTTGGACACATTATGTACGTTGGCCTATTTGAAGAACCTTGGTTTAAAAATTGTTTCCCTATGATGCACCATTTTGCCCAGTTACAGGTGATGACCATGACAATTTTAACAGTATATAGATACCTCAGTACATTAGCTCTTTTTCTCTTGTTAGCAAATATCTTACAGCAGTGCCAACACGAAGTACACTGGCCTTGGAATTATTTTAAGGATGAATTTAGAATTTATGTATTTTTAAAAAACTTCACAGTTTAGCCTTTGTCCTTCAGTTGCTTAATGGACTCTCATCAAGTGCTGCCACTTTGCTAAGGGTCTCCTATGCGATGTCCTTGTTTCCACCACCTTGGGGAAGTGAATTTTACCTGGCGAACTCTTAACCTCAGTCTTTGCAGTATGATTTTGAGAGCAAGAAAAAGAAAGAGAAAGAAAGAATTAAGTCACTGGGAAGATACTGTTGATGTTATCAGAATGCTCATTGCTTGGTTTGGGGGAAGGGACGGGAAAACCAACCCGAAATACAGAAAATGCATATGCATGAATAGTTCGTATTCCACTAAACTGCACTTCAAGTGAAGGCTTTTATAATTTAACCAGTACAAGGCCTCATGTAAGAGATGATAGCAATGTAGGGCCTGCAAAATTAACAGTAAACCGTCTCTTAAGTGTTTTGAGATAATCTTATTCTTTAGGCAAAACTCCCTAGCAAAATCTGTTTAATACTGCACTGTTTCCATTCAGTGGATCTATCTAGCTCCGCCAAGCTTTATAATGGAGGCATCCATCACTGTTACAGATGTTTAAGTCTTCCAGAGATGATATCCGTCTCAAATAAAGGTCCATAGCTCTCTGAAAAGATGGCCTCATTTTAATTAAAAAAAAAAAAAAACATGGAAAGCTTTAAAGATACTTTTCAAATGCTTGTCTCCAAGTGTCTTTTTCAAGGAAGGCTGGTGCCACTAATTTCACAATCCAGGGATTGAGAGGTACAATGGGATGGGCATGAAGATACTTTTAGATAGTTTATTTGCTTTGAGGTCAAGTGATTTTACACTCCAGGCTATTTATAAAAGTTAAGTTTTAGCTGCAAGAGACAGCTGGGAATATAACGGCCTAGTGAGTACCTAGTGTGTACTGGTAGAGAAATCTTGCATCATACATCTTGTCTGCAACAATACTCCCTTGCACAGGACGAGTTGAGAATAGATTGTCCAAGCTTCCTGTTTTCATTCAGATGTGTACAAATTACCTCAAGATGCCCTCCTCCCTCCTCTTCTCATGAAAACACTACAGTCTGAAAGAAACTCTTGTTATATTGTTGCCACTTAGGTTTCACTGAGCCTGCATTATCTACTCACAGCTTTAATGATTTCCTGCTGTGAGAGGCTCTGTAAAAGTCTTGGCAGCAGGGCTAAGAATAGCATTAAATGCAAGGTTATCTAGGCATTACACTCACTGTAACATGCAATTAACTCTCCTCTTCCATTTTCATTACACAATTATTCATTAATGTCAATTTAATTTTATGCATTGTTCTACATGACCGAAGGCTGATTACGGGCCTTTTCACTCCAATATCCCAAGTTAACTGGTGCCAGCCTCACCCGGGGCTGCCTAATTGCAATTTAGCCAGACAATTCCTCCCATTTTTTGCCCTCTGGTAACAGAACAACAGATCCTAGCCAGGTAAAGATTTTAAGGTGGAAGGAAAGGGCAGTAAAGAAGCACGCGCACTAAAAATAATAGGGCTCTAAAAAACAAAAGGTCTAGAACGAGACAACACTTTCTCTCAACTGATTTTATTGAGAATGCTAGTGCTAACAACTACAAACAATCTTTATCCTTTAACTTGGTGAGTGCTGCCCTTAGGGGCTTCTTAAGTTATGTCATAGAACTAATACTTGTAGTGTTATATAACTTTTTATTTAATGGATGACTTCAATAATGTATTTATACATGCCACCTACCACATTACAGCTATGCTTTCTTTTTTCAGCTAATTCATTTTTTTAGATTTTTTTTTTTTCAGGTGCAGCGCAGTTATTACTTTCTAAGCAGTAATTCTAGCTCTGAAGTAAGAACACAGCCCTGATTGTCTGTGAATAGGCATACAAATAGTAAGAAAGGGATTTGGGCAAAGCTCCTATAACACCCACACCAAAAACCCACTTGTACCACAAAATAAGACTTATGCTACCTTAAAATGAAAGTTCAGACAGATAATCCACAGATAATATAAATTCTCATAAATTATCTCATCCTAGAGCTTTGCATCAAAGTTTAATCTACATAAATGGCTTATCTGTTCATTTTTTCCCCAGTCATAGAGAAAGTAATAGCTTCAAATTAAGACATTATGAATTGTTAGAGCATGTCATTTAAATAAAAGCTGTGCCTTTTAAACAATGAATTACGAACATGAAAAATGATTTCCAAGAACTCAACCCTAAGAAGCTTCAAAATTCATTTTTTAAAAATGAGAGCGTTGGCTATTTTCTTATACTTTGTCACTGGCATGTCGAGATCACACACCCTGAAAATGCTGCTTCTGAACCAAAACTCTTCCTTGCATCCTCAAATTCATTTAAACAAAAAATAAGAACTTTGATTCAACCACAGTCTATAAAATTCCTCCATGACAATCCTATGCCATATTTCTGCCAATTATTTTCTCTTAGGGAATCATTCAAGTGTACGTTGACAGTTCTAGGAATAGGCAAACTTGTAAAGTTTGATTTTACTCAATTTCTCTTTCCATCTTATTTCACATCAATTTAAATAGATGAACATTCACATACTTATGATGTGTATTTCTCCCCATACACAAGTTTTGGTTCACCGTTTTCTCTGATGTATACATTTGATATTCAGATTTGCTAATATCTATAATTTTATATGTGATATTACTGGTAAAGATAATTTATCTTTTATCTACCTTGAGAATCCTTCAAAAAGTTTGGAGAATGTTGGGGTGTTATATTTAGCATTTCTTGTACATTGTGTGAATCACATATCCCTTACAGTAAATGATAGCAAATGTTGTCATTTAATGTTAAATGTTTCATTATGGAGAGAAGATAAACTTTCAAGCCATTAACACATTAAATATAGGTAGGCCTTGATTTATAACTGATCACTTAACAACTGTTTAAAGTTATGATGGACCTACCTTGGGACTACTTATGACTTGGATTCAAAGTTCTGATGATCGCCTCCCTCTAAAGTCATGGGATCAATTTTTTGCTCTCGATAACATGGCCACATTTATTGATATTTGCAGTATTCACATGACTGTGTTTTACAGCAATTTTGTTAAAATCCAGCATTTACTTCCAATTTTCGGCAAAACCACAACTATAATGAACCACTGGTTTGCTTAACAACCATCAGAAAATATGTCATAAAAGGTAATAAAATCACATGACTGACCCATTTTAGGACTGTCATCTTATGACTGTCCATGATATATAGGCTCCACATGTAGTCCCCATTACAGTTGAAAGTCGAGGACCACCTGTATATAATCTCTGGTTTGTCTTTCCGATACATCTTAAAGCGTCATTATTTCAAATCTTCTCTCCTGGGGGTTTGTTTTAGATTTATAATAAGCCTGGTTATAAACATTAATTACAGACTGAAACTTGGAATGCATATTCACCTTGTCTTGCTGTTCTATGTTATGTTATTTAATTATTACGAAATGTTCTGAATAAAATCCTTTTGGCTGTTAAAAATGTTAATTGTCTAATTTCAGAATAATACAGCATATATCTAAATAGCCAAGAGGGTTATTACTTTTTCTAAAAATACCAAAACATGTACTGTATATATAAAAATACATATTATTGTAGGGTTTAAGAATCTATTTTTTGTTGTTGTTGTATTTAAACAAACTTATTTTGGCATGCGTAAACAACTATTGGATTATAAGTTCAGACCATTTTTAATTAAAAGGTCTACAGTATGTGAAAATTACATGATAAGGCAGAAAAAGATACTTGCATTAGTAAATATGTTATTAGTACTGTATAAGGACAAGAGTTCAAAATGTTCCTTATAGCCAGTTTGAATGTAATCAACAGGTTATAACTGACTAATTGGATTCACTTTAATGTATGAGAGTACAAAATACACTTACTTTAAAGCTGTCTCAAAAAGTTCTCCCTGCAGTCAAACTACCCCCTCTTAGTATAAGTTTCTTTTCCCATTTGGAGGAATAATAACATTAATTAAGACACCAAAGTAGAAACCAGGATACTGTGAGTTCCAGTTGCACCTTAGGCATGAATGTCGGCTGGGTAACTTTGAGCCAGTTTCTTTCACCCAGGCCAATCCACCTCACAGGATTGTTGTGAGGAAAATAGGAAGAAGAAGGATTTTATGTATTTATGTATGTTTGCTGCCTTGAGTTACTTATAAAGTAACAAAGGTAAGATTAAAAAATTCTGATAAAGAAAATTAATATTGTGTTCCAAGTACAGAATGGATAAAGCATTTGGAAATGGTATTCGAGGCTTTTTTTTTTTTTTGTATTTCATTTGATCCTTTTGTTCTTTGGGAGGCAGCTTGTCCATATCATATCCTAGAACAGGAGTGCCAAACTCAAGGCCTGTGGGCTGGATGCTGCCCATGGAGTGCTTAGATCTGGCCCTTGGGACTGGCCTGGAAACAGCAAAGGACCAGCTCGTGGTGCCTCTGCCAGCGAAAACAAAACTTGGGGGTGCCATGCGCACCCTTGAGCTCTGTTTTTGCTGGCATAGGGCTGCAGGAGAATGTTGTGGCCAAAACCATGATGCGGGGGGCACATGTGCCCACCTAGGCTATGTTTTTGCTGGCAGAGGGCTATCAAAACAAACTAAAAACGAAAGGAGAAATGTTTCCCCTTTTGCATTTGAGCACGCAAGAAGGGACAGGAAAGAAGAAAGAGAAAGAGAAAAGAAAAAGAAAAAGAAGGAAAGATGGGAAGAGAGCAAGGAAGGAAAAATAAGGAAAGAGGGGAAGGAAGAAGAAAAGAAAAGGACAAGAGAAGGAAAAAGAAAAGGAAGGAAGAAAGGAAGGGAGAAAGGAGATTATAATAAGAGTGAGTGAGGTTCTCAGGCAAGTCCTGCCTTAGCGCTTAGCCACCACAGGTGCCCCCAACACATGTGATGGAGAGCTGGCCATGCCCACCATGGCCACACACACACACACACACACACACACACACACAGCCCTCAGAGGTCAAATGTGGCCCTCAATGAAATCGAGTTTGACACCCCTGTCATAGAAGGTGTTTGGTTAACCCAAATCATCTTTTTTCACATCTCTATTTCCATTTTCTCTTTTTTTCTGATCTAGTTGGGTATTATGAAAAAAAAAGGTTAGTCCTATAGAAAACCTTATCAAATTCCTGCATGTGGACTGCATTTAATATTTATACCACAAATGGAAATTTCAGTGAAAAAGGAACTGATAGATTGCTTTAGTTTAAACAGCCATGATTATCAGATATGTTGTCTTCTGTTACTTATAGTTTACTCCTAATAAATATAAACATGGGCATTTTTTAAAATTTATGCTCATTTTTCTTACATTCCATGGGCATAGTAGTTAATTTGCTTTCACAATATGCATTAGGCAAAAATATCTACAGCTAACATGAACATCGATTTCCAAGCCATTGAAAAGTGAAGGTCTCCATTCAAGCCACCATCATAAAAGGGAATGTTAGTCTATCCTTGCATATGGAGTTTTGGAACATTGTTCTGTAGGCAGCTCTATCAAGCAACATACTTGAGCAGTTTTCATTCATTTTAAATAATTTCCCCATATGAGGAAATCTTTTAGATCAGGGGTTGCCAACCATTTGGACCTCAGGGACCACCAAACTCATAATTTTAAATCCCGTGGACCACTAATATGAATTTTGACTGATGGTGGCTGCAGGAAAATTCCCCACCCCATTTTCCAACCGATTGATAATTCTTTATTTGGGATCGCAGGATACCATTTCCAGCTCTGTTCTGAGAGGGGGGGGAGAGAGAGAGAGAGAGAGAGAGAGAGAGAGAGAGAGAGAGAGAGACTCTTTTGGCTTCATGCAAGGAAAGCAGCAGAAGCAGCAGAAGTCTTTCCTTCTCTCCCACAAACTCCACCAGAAATGAGTCTTTGCCAGCGCAGCCTCTTGGAGCAGGAGGCCTTGCAGGGTCCCAAAGACTCATTTCTGGTGGAGTTTGGGGGAGAGAAAGAAAGACTTTTGATGCTTTCCTTGCATGCAGCCAAAAGCAGAAGAAAGAAGTGGAAAGAAGCAGCCCGGTGGCCAGGCGAGGCACATGGGGTGAGTGGGGCTAGTTCCCCCCTCCACCCTTTCCCCCCTCCCCTCACTACCTCCTGTTGTTTGCAATGCAAGCAACTCAAGCCTTGTGTTCCCGCAGGCCATGTGGGCAGTGCAGCCTTGTGTTCCCGCACAGCCTGGATTAATTGCTTTGGGGGTGACATTTCTCTCTGGACCACCAACATTTTCTCATGGACCACCAGTGGTCTCCGGCCCACTGGTTGGCAACCATTGTTTTAGACATTTGTGAAAAGGAACTGCACTATCCTGCATTGTTCTTTTTAGGGATGAAGAGGAAATCCAAATAATAATTTGGTTAAAATATTTGTTAGAGAGTTTTTCTTAACAGATATCGTATGCCTTGAAGCCATTTTCCACATTTACAATTGTTGCAGCATCCTCATGTTCACCTGATCAAAATTCACATGCTTGGCAACTGAGTCATATTTACAACAGTTGCAGTGTCCCAGTGTCATGTGATCATTTTTTGGTAACTTTCTTGCAAGAAAAGTCAATGGGGAAGCCAAATTCACTTAACAACCATGTTAATAGCTTAACCACTACAGTGATTCACTTAACAACTCTGGCAAGAATGGGGCAAAACTTATTGAGAGTTTTGCAGTGATAATTCAGCGCCAGAAAAATAAACACAAATGGCTGATGCTTCATTTAACATCTTTATAAACATGAGTAGATTTTACAAACCAGCTGTAGATTTCTCCAACATGGAGCAAACTCAAACAGAAACATGTTGCAATTGTAGAGCAGAGCTCCAGTCTTCAGCAAGCAAGCAAGTTAGTTTCATCTTCACTAGACAGACTCAGAGCTCAACATCACTGCAGAGTTGCAGAGCCACGCCTAGGCTACTTCTAGTTTAAGTTTCCAAACTACCCTCATTGGCTGACTTAGTTGCTATGCCTATTCATTGGCTGACCTTGTTACCATGCTCTATTCCAGTTCATGAATATACTGACAAAACTCACTTAACAAATGTCTCAGCAACAAAAAATTTGGGCTCAGTTGTGGTCGTAAGTCAAGGACCATCTGTACTTTTGTCTGCAGATTGCTAACACAACCTCCTTACTGCCACACAAATGTCTGCTACAGAGTGATGTTCACACAAATTCCAAGGGTTGATTGCAAACCTGCCTAAAGTTAGTAAAAGCAAGGGGGTTACATAGTAAAATCATTTTCTGGAAGAACTCTTGCTATCTTAGAGATAGAACAGGAGCTCATAGTAGAAAGATAAATGCAAATTACTGAAAGTCAGCCAAAAAAAAAGCCAAAATGAAATATAGCTGTTAGAAACAGGTACACAAAGGTCACTTTGTGGTTTTAACTGTAATAGCATCCTCTGTAATCTGTATTTCGTCTGAGAATGTAATGGTGATGTTATGGCTGCCAACAGTTGAAAGACTGCTGTTGAGTTCTTCTTTTTAGTTATGTGTCTTGTGTGCTTTCATAACCCAGATATTATGACAACGAGGATAAGATACTATAGACAGTGGCTCCATGCTTGGTAATTGACAGAGAAATTAGCTAGAAATAAGCCTTGCCTTTATGAACTCTACATTACATATCTACCTACATTATTTCTGTATTGTTATTATTACACACTATTTTTACTTGATCATGGAAAAATTAAAAGTTGTTCTGCTGTTTACTCATGGAACCAGTTCAGTATATATGGAGTCCTCAAGGTCAGGTCTTCAACTGTCTTTATCTCATACAAAATTGCTGAATGAGTTTAGGTTTCTGGATTGCCAAAAACATTACAATAGACATTTTTTTCAAAATGAAGTAACCCTTCCATATTGTACACCCAAAGAATCTTTCCATCCCAGCCAAGATTAGTCAAACCAAATGTTTATCCTTATATGTTACTGTAGCAGATATATTTCATTCCAAGAAATCGTGAAATCTTTAATATATGGTTATAAGGATAAGAAAAATGATCTGGTGAGACAAGATTGATGTCTCTGCAAATGAAGGAAAGCTACAATTGATATAGGAACATATGAGATATAGAGGAGAAAAGGTAACCCCCAAATACATTTTATTTATTTTTTAAAGTTTCATAGATAGCTGCCTTTGTCATGAGACAAGTGACCTATCTGCACGCTGAAAAAGGTACTATATTTTCAAACCTTTTTTTGAATAATAAAAGTAAGAGACAAGATTTTATGTTGAATAGGATAGTGTTCCACAGGAAGAAGTCTTCTGCCTTGGAAGACGCAGTTTCTAGTTGAAATAATGTAATCTCAAAAATAGCCAGGCTCCAACTAATGTAAGGATTGATTAACACCTTGAATTGTACCCCTAAAGATGAAGCTCAGCTCCTGCAGTATTGGTGTTACTTGGCAATACCATGGTGTCCCATTTAACATGCCTTAGAATAGAATAGAACATCTTTAGTGTCATTGCATTCCATGAATACAATGAAATTTGAAAGCTACTCCAGCACAGTGCCCCAAACACCACATCACAATCACACATTATTATTATTGTTGTTGTTGTTGTTATAATTATAACAACAACAACAACAACAATAACAATAACAATAACAATAACAATAACAATAACAATAACAATAATAATAATAATAATAATAATAATAATAATAATTGAATGGTTAACAGCTGGGAAAACCTACTTGATACAGAAGGATCCAGCAAAAGGGGCAACACCTACAAATTACAGGCCAATAACGTGTCTGCCAACCATGTTCAAGCTGCTGACCGGCATAATAGCTGACAGGATCTAGGACTACCTAGAAGCAAATAACATCTTGCCAGTAGAGCAGAAAGGAAACAAACGAGGAAGCAAAATGATTTTAGAGAACTGCAAAAGCCAAAAAACAAATCTGCATACAACTTGGATTGACTACAAGAAAGCATTTGATTCACTACAGCACAGCTGGATCATCAAGTGCCTGGATGTCATCGAAATATGCAAGTGCATTGGTACTTTCACTGCAAATGCGATGAAGCACTGGAAAACAGAACTGTTTATTGGAAGTGAAAGCTACGGACTGGTCAACATCAAAAGAAGGATTTTCCAGGGTGATTCTTTGTCACCTCTGCTGTTCATCATCGCCATGACCCCCCTGTCAACAATTTTACAGAAAACTAACCTGGGTTATCAAACTGCTAAAAATTCACAGAAAATCTCTCACCTGCTGTACATGGATGATCTGAAGTTATACGGAAAATCAGAAATTGAAATCCAGTCACTGACCAATACAGTTCGAATTTTCAGCACTGACATCAGCATGGAGTTTGGCCTGGACAAATGTGCCACAGTGGCACTGAAGAAAGGGAAGATCGTAGAAAGTGATGGAACTGAAATGCTCAATGGACAAACCATCAAGTGCCACCAACCCAAAGCCGACAAATACCTGGACATACTGCAGCTGGATAATATCAAGCACGGGCAAGTGAAAAATGTGGTCAGCAAAGAATACACACAAAGGGTCAGAAAACTTCTAAAAAGCAAACTGAATGGTGGTAACACCATCAAGGCTATAAATACCTGGGCCATACCCATCATCAGATATACTGCTGGGATCATAAACTGGACACAGGCAGAGCTGGACAGCTTGGATAGGAAAAGAAGAAAACTGATGACCATACACTATGCGTTGCACCCACATAGTGATGTTGACAGGTTATATTTGCCCAGAAAAGCAGGCAGCAGAGGAGAGGACTTTTGCAAGTGAAGCAGACAGTCGAAGAAGAGAAGCATGCTCTGGCAGATTATGTGAAAGACAGTGTTGAACCAGCTTTGATGGAGGTCAACAAGAGGAAGCTGCTCAAAGTGCAGCAAACCTAGAATCAATATAGAAAAACAGCGATGCAAACTCGGGCTGACAGCTGGTGTAACAAAGTACTGCATGGACAGTTCCTTGAAAAGATCCAAGGAAAAGTAGATAAGGAAAAGACCTGGTTATGGCTGACCAACGGAAAGAAAGAAACAGAAGGCCTGGTTCTTGCAGCCAAAGAACAAGCCATCAGAACGAATGTAATCAAAGCCAGAATAGAAAAATCTGCTGATGACCCCAAATGCAGACTCTGCAAAGAAGCGGATGAAACCATTGATCACATACTGAGCTGTTGCAAGACAATAGCTCAGACTGACTACAAACAACATCACAACACAGTCGCTCAGATGGTCCACTTGAACTTGTGTCACAACTACCATCTGCCTGTAGCAAAGAACTGGTGGGATCATAAGCCTGAAAAAGTGGTCGAAAATGAGCACGCAAAACTACTGTGGGACTTCCGAATACAGACTGACAAAGTTCTGGAACACAATACCCCAGATATCACAATTGTGGAGAAGAAAAAAGTATGGATCATCGACATTGCCATACCTGGTGATAGCAGAATCAACGAGAAACAACTTGAAAAAGTCACCAGATATCAGGACTTGAGAATCGAACTGCAGAGACTCTGGCATAAACCAGTGCAGGTGGTTCCAGTGGTACTCGGCACACTGGGTGCTGTGCCTAAAGACCTAGGCAAGTACTTAAAAACAACTTGCGCTGACAAGATCACCATTGGTCAGCTGCAGAAGGCCACCTTACTGGGATCTGCTTGCATAATTCACCGATACATCACGCAGTCGTAAACGCTTGGGAAGTGTTTGACTCGTGATTTGTGGTGTGAAACCCAGCATGGTTATCTCATCTGCTGTGTATACTGTCATTTTTGTGTATAATAATAATAATAATAATAATAATAATAATAATAATAATAATAATAATAATAATAATAATAATAATAATAATATTACCTAGTCTAAAACCTATCTAAAACCTTTAGTAAGTTAAATAGTTTAAAAATGCCACTATATACATAGGACTAAATCACAAATGCACTGTTTGATTCAAGACAACTTTAAAAGCACAACTACAATGACGTGGGAAAATACCCGAACAGAGCTGAATACCATATATATAAATACCCATGAAAACTTAATATTATATATATATGTTTTCTGAGGTTTTTGCGGGTATTTGTATGTGGATCTTTGGTTATTCGGGTTTTCTCCCACGTAAAATTGGAAGTATCTAGGCGACATTTCGATGAAGTCTCATTCATCATCTTCAGGCTTGTGTCTTCGGCTTTGTGCTTCTCGGAGTAATGTGAGCTTGCAGCTGCTTCTTCTTTTTAACTGCTAGTGGGGGTGTGACTTGATTGGGTGGGGGCTTGGCTGTGTTCTGATTGGGTGGGGGTGTGTTCTCATTGGTTGAGGGCCTGGCTGTGATCTGATTGGTTGGGGGGTTGGCTGTGTTCTGATTGGCTGGGGGTGTGTTCTGTTCAGGTGGGGGCTCGGTTGTGCTCAGGTTAGTCTTAGTTGCTGGGGGATTTGAGCTGGTGAGCTGTGACCCTGCTGTTTGGCTTCGCGTTCGTGTTCGTGCCACATCTTCCTCCCACCTACCAGCCATTTGGAAACCCGCCCTCATGAACAAACGAGTACCTAACATGAAGAATGACACCGGACCCACACCCACGAGGGCCACACAAGATGCTACCACCACACTTCCATGTAGAAAGCAGACTCACACCCACACAGAAGATGAGACACGACCACGGACCAGAAGCTGTAACGCAGCTGCATCACTACCCGCTTCAAACCCCTCCGACCCATACATGAAGCGAACTGACGCCCACCATGAAGATGTTGCACGACCACGAACGCGAAGCTTAGAACACAGTGCTCCTTTTCAAATCGCTGTTATTTCCACACCCATCCAGAAGAATGGAATAAATACTGTATTTTGCAAGGAAGATATTGTGAAACATGTGATCAGTTTTCAGTGCAAAGTTCTATAGATAAACATTTACCAGGAAGATAGATAGATAGATAGATAGATAGATAGATAGATAGATAGATAGATAGATAGATAGATAGATAGATAGACAGACAGACAGACAGACACAAACACACACATTTATATTTTCTGGGCACCCATGTCTTTTCATACAACCACTAAGAGAGTGAAAGGAAATATGTTTTTTGAGGATAAAACCACACCTACCAGCATGAAACTCACATGAGTTGCACACAAGTTCTCTGTAGAGAAATTTAAAGGATACTTAAAGGATACCTCAAACATACACTTTTGAAGCCAGTCTAGTTTTATAACAAAGCAACTTGACTTGGACCAGTCAGACTCTAGTTGGATTCTTCACTTGACTGTAGAGCCTACTGACTAATTTTGAACCTGTCACTGTCTCCTACCTGATGTTGCCTCATGGGGTTTTGGTTATGGGGATAAAATAAATCTAACACCCCTATGTATGCTGCCAGTTTGCAAAGTGAAATATATATATACAACTAGCCAACCATCAACCTAACGAATAGTTAAATAGCGTGGTTTACATAATATTGGATTAAAGAGACCTATATTGTACAGGTGGCAGATATGATGGTTGTGTAATTTACCTTACTCACATGCAGTAAGTTTTGGAACGGACAGGCATTCTATATGTATCATCATCATCATCATCATCATCATCATCAAACCCATCAATATTAATACAACATCAGCTACACCGATCTTGTTGCTTCCTTCAGAAGTCAAGGTGAACTGTTTGTAAAAGCACAGGAGCCATTGCTGGGAAATGGAGTGCCATTAAATCCAGCCCCGGACACTTGTCCTGAAGTACTGTTAGTTACTGAAGTACTTAAAAGCAACACTGACTGGAAAGAGAAGAGATAGGTTGGCATTCTACCCTTTGTTCCTGAATGAGCATACATTCAAAGTGGGATGAGATCAATAAGAGTCAAGGCTTCCATTAACTACCTCTTATGAGAGAAGTCCTACTTTACTTTTTGAGATGACAGAGTCTAACATTTCAGATTTCCTAAGTAAAAGAGAGTTTTATGTAAACAGTTTTACTCCTTTGATTCCTGGGTGGAATTTACATTAATGCTAATGGGAACTGTGCACACATATGGAGAAAAATATACCACATGGTGATAATGACTTGCATTTGTATTAAGGCTTCTGTCTCAAATCACTTTCAAACTGTTCTGCTGTTAATCTGTTTGGAAAGTCCATTTGTCAGAAATTTGATACCACAGTCTATCTTTTAAATGTTCCTGACCTTAATTCTTTGAATAACTGTTGTCACCGGTTATGGTTAGGGAACCATTTCACATATGGAAATCTCATAATGTGTTTTTGGCAAAAGAGGACTTTGCAGCCAATCACATCTCTGCTTTCAGAACCCTCCTCCTGATTTGAAGTAAATGCATCTCGGATACAGTTAGTCTGGGGCATTGTTAGGAAATAAAGCATTAAAAAATAAATAAAATGTGCAGCATTTTAATTTGAGAAAGTCAAAAGCCTTGTGAATAATTTAAAACGCTGGCTTACTGATTACACCAGCAACTTGTCAAAATGCTGGAGCAGCTGGAAAATTAAATGACCAGTTCAAAGAAGAGACCCAAGCACTGCACAATGGGGTGAGCTCCTGTTAGTTGCCCCAGCTCTTGTCCACCCAGCAGTTGGAAAGCATGCAAATGCAAGTAGATAAATAGTACTACTTTGGTGGGAAAATAACAGCATTCCATGCATCTCAATGTATCATCATGTTGGCCATATGACCATTTAGACAATGCTGTCTAAATCAGCTAAGAAATGGAGATGAGATGGTCCCCTCCAGTCAGACATGACTGGAAAGAGAAAACCTTTTAACCTCTTTAAGTTCAAACATGTTAACTTTCCATCTAATATTTCTATTTCTAGATCTATAAAGATCTGCTAAAGTTGGTAATATGGGAAAGGCCCTAAAAACGATGCCAGTTCAGCAACTAACGTTGCACCTACATACCAACAGACAAGTTTAAGTTCATCTAATGTTCAGTATAATAACTATATGTGAAAATGCAGGTAGTCCTCAACTTACTGTACAATCATAATGAGGCCTGCCCATTACAGTCATAAGTCGTGATGGTTGTAAAGCAGATCACCACGTGACCAGACCCATTTGTGTGTATGTGTATATGAGTGTGTGTGTGTGTGTGTGTGTGTGTGTGTGTGTGTGTGCTAATTGGAACTTTGGAGTGAGGTTGTAAATAGTTCTAGGGAGATCTATTATAACTTCAGTTGTAAATTGAAGACTGCCTGTAAGCTTTGATCATATATTTTGAACTTTCACCATAATAAGAAAAAGTAAAAGATAGAGATTTAAATATATTAAATATATAATATATTTTCTCACTGTCATTTTTTATTCTTTTGCTTCTATTTCCACTTCACCTGTTATATTTATATTTTGAAAAAAAGTAGATATTTTTTTTTAAAAAAATAAAACTCCCAGAACTTTTTCAATTTTCAAATGAGACCCACACATTTCATGAGATATTGTCTTCTGTTCTTTTTAGTCATTTCTTTTCCTTAAGGGGATTTCATTATTACGTTCGCCTCTCTGCCAGTTAGTATAATTTTAATTTATCATGAAGCACCACTTCGCTTTTTAACATAAAGAATTCAATGTGCTTGATGGAGCAGTACTTCATGGAAAGTTAGTTCCTCCGCAGCAACAACTGTTTAGAAAAGAGGAGTTTATTAATTTATCAGAGCCTTATGTTCAATTTCAGATTCTTTTTTAGCTTAGGAACTAACAATCAACTGCACCTGTTACCAATTAAAGTATTAATAGCACATCAATCAGAGAAAAAAAAATAACTGCAAAAGGAGATAACAACATGTCGGGGGGGTGTTGTTATCCTTTATCCTCAAAGAAATTAAATCCATAAACTATCCATGACCAATTCCAGACCAAGTGCTTTTGTGCCATGAAGTTTGCAGTAGTTTAACACCTGAGCCTTGGAGCATCAAGTATTCTGCTTTAGTGGAGGTATGAGATGTCCTGCATTTAAAACATAATAATGCTGTTTTAAACATAGCTGCCAGCAGGACATTCTAAAGGCTGTTACAAAGCTGGACAAAAGTTAATTGCTAGGTTTACAAAACGCATAAAAGCACCAGCTGATGGGAACTGGTTGTTACTCACTTCTTATATTTACCTCTTATAGCCAAGGGACTATGTATGCTCTTTATAAACGAATTTTGTCAAAGGAGTTGACCCTCATCGTCTTTATTATAGGAAATGCATTTGAGAGACTTTATATATTACCCAGATGACTTATGTTATTATGGCTGGTTGTACAATTTGGGAGTTTTGTAGCTCTGTGTATTTGTAAAAAAAAATATTATTGAGAGTTAGCATGCATTGGCTAAAAAGTTTATTGCTTTTATTGGCAAATCATTACTTTGCAACAGCAGGAAAGGTATCTGCAGTGCTCTTGAGAATATTAAATATAATTGCTAATTGAAAAGAACCAAGGAATGTGATGAAATTGGGACTGGGGATAGGTGTTAGATTATTTCAATTGATTTATCTTGTTTGATGAATCCAACCTCTGGTTCCCAAGACCCATTATCGCATGTTGTGGTATAAATGAATAAAGCAGAGCATGAGGGGACCTGACAGACTTTTAAAAGGTAGTGTGAATGCTTTCCAAAACAAAGTCACCTACAAGTGGCCAGGTGCAAGGCCCTATAATGGACTTGTTCATCTGGCGCTTCAAATAAGTTTCTGGCAAAGCTTTCTAATTTGTTAGAGGATCTCCTAAGCCCTGTGGGAGAGAGTCGCATGCATAAAAGCAAACCCAGTTCCTAGGGAAATGAAGCCGTACTATTCTTTTGTTTCCCTGTTTGAGAAAATGGAAAGATATTTTTTTTAAAGGGGATTTTAACACTTAAAATACTCTCAATTCTTTTTTTTTAAAGGGGGGGGGGGAGGCTGTCAGATTTCTTCCTCTTGTTTGCTTCAGAAAGTGGTGCTTTGATTGTCCATTAGAGAGTTGTTTACATTTCTCCAAAAGCACCATTTAGTTTTCCTGACAAGGTGGAATAAGTGACTGGCTGTGATGGATAGAGGCACCTGTCCTAATGGCTGCTCAAACTGTGCCCACTAGTGCACGTTACATTGATAAATTGACAACAGTTGGGACATGCACCGCTAACAGCAAGAATGAGGCTACTAGGACAAACGCAGGCAGTTAGACAGTCTGCTTTAATATTCTGGGGAAAGGTATACAGACTCCTAATCTAACACCCTAACAGCTGCAGTGAGAAATTAGCATGTGGGCTGATTTCCCCCCACCCTTCATTACTTTGGCATTATTGTGAAAAGCTAGTTTGGAAGCGTGCTTTTACTGTTGTCATATATCCCAGCCTCCTAGTTGAGAAGCACCTGCGTTCAGGACACTGATTTCTTGAATCTTAGGAGGGTTGACTTAATTATATATTTAAAAAGAGCGTGTTTCTTTTGTTTCTTTTGATCCTTTTCTAAATATTTTCTTCTTAACCTTAAGAAAAAGACAGGCACAGATGCTTTGCTTCTTGCAAACATCAGCTGAAAGTTGCAACTTTGTGGTTTTGCAGTTTTGCTGCCAGATTTTGGTACTGTGACTTCCAGGCCACATGCCACCATCAAGTCATGCTCTGCCTTTCCGTTATAGAGGATGAGAGTGTTGTTTTTGCATTGTGTTTCTACTTTGTATATTTTATTTCATACCAAGTTCTCTTACATGTTTGTTCCCAAACCTAAAAGCAATAGGCGATATTGTGGCACCTCAGTGGTAGACCTTGAAAATTGCTATTCTAATAACCAGAGTCACCTTGTGATGAAATGGGTGGCAAATAAATTTAATAAATAAATAAACCAAAGCATACCCTTTTCAAACTGCTATATTTATAGGAATATTTGACATTATTGTTATGGTTTGTCTCACAGTCAGCCAGATGCTCAGATTAGTTTTGACATTTTTAATTGAGTCCCGCCCAAGGACCTGGGACAGGCAGTTGTTAATGTTTGATGGTGTTACAGATATTGTCACAGGATGGAAGCTGTTCTGAATAAAGCTGCCTTTTGCAATTGATTAATGGTGAATTTGTCAATGCCGATGATGTTCACATGGTGCTATAATTATTATTATTTATTAAACTGATATGCTGCCCATCTCGTGGCTTGAGACAATTGGAGGAATCTTTTCCCATGTTGTTGTTAATTATTTGGTTATTTCTCCTTGCTGGCAGTGACAAAAGAAGCATAACTCTTCCTCTTTCCCTCCCCCCAACTTCCTGAAGGATTAGGGAAAGCTTTCTTCTCTGAAATAGCAGGATTTCTTGATAGACTCAATGAGATTTCTGGAGCCATAATCATATTACCACTATTCTTGAGTGGCAGCCCAAAAACATGACTTTCTGTGGTGCAGGGCTTTGCATATTCCAGAACAAAAACTGTATTTCCCTGAAAAAGTCATAAGTGGTCTCTTCCTTTTTCACAGTAGGTACCTGAAGTGAGGATCATCCTTCCTCTATAAAGAATATAAGTCATACTATGGGCAGGGACATTACTCTCTCTTCCTTTGCAAGGCCCAGTTTAGGACAGTAAGGTTTGGACTTAAGTAGTAATGTATCATTTTCCCTAGCCTCCATTTAAATCGATAATAAGAAAGCAAGATTACATTAAAACATGACATTTCCATGGGAGTTGCCATTTATGAATAAACAAGTATTAGCTTGAACTGTAAATCTGTTGTTATATTTCTTTTTTATAATCTATACTGTTAAAAAGGAAGAGGTGTGCATCAGTGGTGGGATTCAAATTTGCTTACTACCGGTTCTGTGGGTGTGGCATGATGGGCATGGTATGGCTTGGTGGGTGTGGCATGGTGGGCGTGGCAGGGGAAGGATACTGCAAAATCTCCATTCCCTCCCCACTCCTGGGGGAAAGTTACTTCAAAATCCCATTCCCTCCCCACCCCACAAACCTGCTTTCCAGTTCGGTTCTCCTGTGCAGGGCAACAAAAGAAGACCCAGCCGATCAGCTGGGACTCAGGAGGCAGAGAATAGATGGGGGCGGGGCCAGTCAGAGGTGGTATTTTCCGGTTCTCTGAACTACTCAAAATTTCTGCTACCGGTTCTCCAGAACTGGTCAGAACCTGCTGAATACCACTTCTGGTGTGCATGTAGAAGCAATTGTGGCATTTGTTTGGCTTCTGATTCTTCTCCAGGTTCTTTGTGAGGGCTAGAAGAATCTTTAACAGAAGAATTGTAAACTGTTAGCCAAATATTTAATAGTTGGGGAAATGGAGATTGTTATTTTAGCAATATTTCATGTTATGATATATTCTAGTGTCATTTGATTTAGGGATTATTGTTGTTTGGGTTATTAGTTGTGTTCAGATATTACCTGCCCTGAGGTTTTGTGCATGAATGTGTAGTATGCATTGATGTATGTTTGTGTATATATGGGGATTAAAATTTAATACACTCAAAGGGAAGATTCTCTATTATCTAACTCATTACCTAATGAATAATTTCAGAATTGTTTTCAACCTTTTCCTCTTGTTCCTTAGCAAATGGAAGTAATGTTCCAACTTCTAAATCCCTGAGGAACCAATAGGTTCACCTTAATTTTTTGTTCTGGATAATTTTAAGATAAGATAGATATTTTTTTAAAAAACTGCTAGTGGAGAAAACATTGTGGCCTAATGCCAAGTCATTAAAAAAGGCTGCTGAAACAAAGAAAAATGGACACAATAACACTCTTTTCGAAGCCTGCTTCTAAATGGGCTCATTGCTGATTTTATGATGGGACACAGTTTGCCTTTATGATTTGCATGGATAATGAAGCAATAAGCAGCCATCATATATAAAACATGCAAGTTTGCCATTAGATACCAAACACATCATTAGGTGTACTCTGTGAAGGCACAAGTAACTTGCTAATTCTATATGCTGCTCCTAGAGATTTGCTAAAAGCCCAGTTGATAAATTCAACATCATATTAGTAGACAAGGCAGAGCGTAGTGTGATGAAAAATTCTAGCTGGCTGGCAGTCAGCTGCAATCCCCACTCACTAACTGCTAGTAAACCTCTTTTTTGTGGGAGAATTATTAACACTGAAAATGGTTACTTGCAGAGTATTGCAACAAAGCAACAGTTATTTGGGGTTGGCTGTGCAAATAATGGCAACTAGACAAAACAAAAGAGGATGCTCCAGTTTAACAAGAAGAAAATAGAACATAAAGGATTTGCTTAATTAAAATGGAACAAAACATTGTGGAAAGTTTTTCTTCTTAGATGAGATTATAGTCAAGGTGGGTTGGCCATGAATAACCCAGGTGTTGCATTTTTATTTTTATTTTTTTGTCTAAGAATGGATGTGTTTAAACACGCAATTGCATTTAAATGCTTCCCCCCCCCCTTCTGGAAGAGAAAATGCCACTCCAATTTTCAAGAGACACAAAATAGTTTGTTCACAAGACACACACAGAGAGAGAGAAAATGCAAGAACTAAGTATTCATATACATCATATAGGCCTGAAAATGACCTTTTCTAAAGTATTGTGAAAAATCACACTGGCAAAATCTGGGGGGAAATATTGGGGAAGGGGCGCTGTTTAGAGTTCCATATAATACAATTGCAGGAACCACAGTGATAAAGCATACTGCTTTTGAACAATACGTGAAATATGATATATCACATTTTCTCCTTCAATGATAAGTAAAGACACTTCAAAAGAAAAGAAAAATACCCTTCCTTATAGCAAGTTGGACTTTCTACATTCCTTTGTGCTCAACCTGCTGATAGGAAATACTCAACAGAAAGGTATCATAAAGATTTTACATTTATTATGAGATTCAAATATAATTGAAAACATAGTCCCCAATTCTCTTGATGAGGGGTAAAAAAATAACTGCTTCCTTCCAAGCAAACTTCCTGATATTCACAATCACTTTTGGAGGGCCCATTGTCCAAGATATTTTAAATGATAAACAGAAAAGGGTCTTTTTGGTTGCAGCATTCTACTTTCAGAATACTTTTCCAGTTAAAAGAGGCCAGATAGATTTTTAAACAATTATATTTCCAGGTCATTCATTTATTTATTTATTTTTTATTTATTTATTTGATTTGCCAATTGTTTACAAGATAATAAGTATAAGTGTACTTCAACTCAAGTTTATATCAGATCTTTGGTTCAAAGCAACCTGATAATTTGTTTTTGCAATTATGCTTGTTTTTGAAAAGTGGAATATTGATCTGTAAAAATAAATCAACACAGACATATAAGGGAAAACATACCCAAAGAAAAAAAATAATGTAGCTAAAATAAAATATACTTCTAAATGCCCACAGTCTTTTTTCAACTCATTGAAAATATATCTTCATGATATGTTTCTGTTGACCATTTCCTGTGAACTAGTTGAGCACTAAGAAATATAGAAAAAACACAGCTTGGTTTAGAGAAGAGCAAACCTTTTCTTTTGAAATGTCATTAGTTACCTTGGAAGGGAAAAAAATGTGATATATTGTATTGTGAATATTGTTTTAAGGCAATATGCACTATCACTGTGGTTCCTGAAACTGCATTATATGGAACTCCTTTTCATCTCATGGAAAACTGAGGATAATTATAAGTCGTAGAACAGATAGCAAGCTGAAGCAGAGTCTCTTCCATTCTTATCTGCATTCTTTAGAATGACTGGAAAGTAAAACTTCCATGTGCATAGTTCTATACACAGACACAGGGGTGGGCTTCAAAAATTTTAGCAACGGGTTCTCTGCCCAGTTGCTGGGTGGACATGGCCACGGGGTGTGTGGCTTAGTCGGCCTCCTGCACCATGGTTGTGGTGGGGTGTTTTTGTCCTCCCTAGGCTCTGGAGGCTTTCTTAATCCTCTGGGAGGGCGAAAATGGCCTCCCTGGGCTCTCTGGAAGCCGGTAACGGGCCCGTTTCCAGCCTTCCTGAACTTCTGGGAGGCCCATTTTTCAGCTCCCCGAGCCTCTGCGCACAGCCTGCACTTACCTTCATCGAAAATGGGCCCTGTGGGGACTCCTGGGAGGGGCAGGGCAGGGTGGGCAAGGCCAGCCAGGAGTGGGATTTGGGGGGTTCTCCAAACTGTGCAGAACCTTAGCTAGAGAATCTCCCAAATGCCTGCAAACAGGCCCAGCAGCCCAACCCAGCACAGAGGGTTCTTCCAATGTGACTGAGAAACCAGTGTTCTGGATCATTTGATAAACGTCCTTGGCACTGATAGGGGAATTTTCTCCTTATGGAATGGATGGAGACCCATTAAGTCCAACTTTAATGTCGGGCAGCATCTAGACAGCAATATCTTCACCTTCAAGAACATTCATTTGCTAGGATTTTACTCAAGCTCTATTTTAGGTTAGGAAAGAAAGTCTCCTAACTTAAGGAGAAAATTATAGTTGGTTTTTGTTTTCAATATTGCTTGCTTATTTATTTAGTTTATTTTACAGCAAGCATACCTGAGATAAATTAAATAAATTACTTAATAAATAAATTAATAACAAATAAATTGATAAGCAAACAATCTAAAATCTAAATAATACCATAATCCTTCCTCTCCAAAAAAAGAGGAAGACAGAAAATTCTAAACTGTGATTTTTTAAAATTTTTACTATAAATTTAAATTGATTTAATACATAATATTGCCTCTAATTGACCCTGTGAATATGTTTTCCACAACCTGTATCATAATGAATTTTATATCCGTATGTAGCAAAAGCCAATTTCATGTAGTGGTTAAAAGTACAGGGCTAGATAATGACAGATTATGAGGTGTACTCCTGCCTTTGGTATAAAACCAGCTATATGATTTTTTGTCATTTACTGAGTCACAGCCTTAGGAAGGAGACAATGGCGAATGACTTCCAAAGAAACTGCCCAGAAAACCTCATAAACAGTTGCTCAGAGTCTACACTGACTTGAAGATACCCACAATTGTGTATGGTAGTTCGGCAACAGTTAACACAACTTAATTCAGGGGTGTCCAACTCACGTCATGATGATGGCATCATGTGACTTATCAGAACTTTTTTGCCCATTGCTAAACCAGGTGTGGGTGTGGACAGCACATGACACATCCAGCTCATGGGCCAGGAGTTTGACAGAGCTGACTTAATTGGTTTTCCAGCTCTTTCCAGCCGAACCATTCTACATTTGTCACTTAACAGAGGTATTTTTGACTTAGCATATTGTTTCACATATATTATTTTAATAATTCTTGAAAACTTAAAACAGATGATGGTGATGATGATAACTGTTATTACTATCATTATTACCACCACCACAATCCTCCTCCACTCTTCCATTGAACGAGAACAAGATTAAAGGGCTAGACAAGAGAAAGTGTGCAAGATGCACCCTTTGGAATGCTATCTTCCAAATTTGTTTTGACCAGGCATGTTGTGTGATAGATTGTTTAACCTCCACCCACTTTTTTTTAATCAAACATATTTCTTTCAAAATATTCTGAAGCACTATGGAGCTAATAAACACCCCTCCTGAATCATAACACTGGTTTTCACCCTGATTAGAGTGGGAAAAGAACACATGCAGTATTTTTGTCAATTTGGAATTCTCACTCACAGTTTCCTTTTAAAAAAAAAATATCTGAAGAGCCAGTCCGATTCTTCATATAATATCTAGTTGGGTCCTAAAATGCCTTAATGAATTTTAAGCTCAGAGTTGTCACACTAATGGCCTACAGTGGCTATCCAAAGTCTATTTTATCTGTGAGATCTTTCTATATAATTTGGAAGTAATGGAAAGTTTGTCACATGTGGATGCTACAAATGCACTGAAAGCTTTGGCTATGATTTACCTTCTAGTATAAAGACTTGGAAAGGATTTCAAGGGTCATCTCACACTTTTGACAATCCAGCTGTTAGAGAAAAACACATTACTCTTTCTCCTGCCTCAGTAAAAACACTTCCCTATTTGAGGATAGGAATTCTGGACAAATAAACCTATTTATTGTTATCTATACTTATATTCTACAATAAAGAGAATAAAAGATGAATTTAAAGAAATGAAGAACCTTAGCCAGTCAAGAAGAGACCACAGGAATTCTCCTTTGCATACTTCTAGTATTTTTTTTAAAATTGTATTTTGTTGCAAAGAAAGTTTGGAGCAGGAAGTCATTCATTCCTAGGACTTCTTAGGAGCAGGGACCGAACAGAGTGCTACCCATACTGGTATGCTTAATAAAACAGATATCCAAAATGATCATCAAGGCTGAGCCTGTAGTCTATTAGACTTTCCTTCTTCCTTTCAAAACAAATACAAACAAGCCCTGTGAAAGTAGCATGCTAAGGGAGAACTAAATTAAAAAGCCAACCACAATTGCATTAGTGTGAGAGGTTACAACAAATGCAATCATTACTCTAAACAAATCCTAAGTGCATATAATCCACAAAGAACTCTGAAACAATCCTGCGTTCCATAGGGATATGCTGTGGTATATAATATAGTGCCATTATAATAAAAAGAAGATGAACAAGAAGAGGAGCTATGAGGCTTATCGCAGAGAGAGAGAGGGAGAGAAGGAGAGAGAGAGAAAGAGAGAGAGAGAGAACGAAAAGAAACAAAAACAAAGCAGAGAATAATAGGAAGCCAATAGTCTATTGTTTCTCTGCCAGGCCAAAGGGAACAAAAAATTTAAAAGAGAATATTTCTATTGTGCTCTTGAGTTTGCTCACGCATATGCTGACCAGCATGGAACTTAAATGAAACAAAGCAAATTTGTGTTACAGGTCCAAGGTTTTTGTGTTTGTGTGTGCATATGTTTCTCTGTGTGTGCCTGCCTGAGTGCATACATTCATGGAATAGCAGAGTTCATCCCACATATAATGAATTCAACCCAAGAATGTAATTTTACAAATACACTTTTACATTTAGAATGCTGTTATCATAAAAACAAAACACACGCTGTGCGGGTAGTCAGCCTGACTTATAGCGGCTTGGTTCAACTTCGGCAAGATAACCAAGAGTAATGGTTTTCAAGCCAGATTATTAATATAACATGAACTGTAAATGCTTTTGTAGCGCGGCTCAGAGTAAGCTACCAAATCTCATTGGAATATAAAGGAGAAAAGCCATGCCACATTTTGCTTTCTGCCCTACAATACAAAGTTTAGAGCACTGCCACAGATGCTTTCTCCATCCGAGGTATTGGCTAAAGGTCACATTTTGTGTGGACTGGGAATTTGTTCTGCACACACTACTTGCAAGATTTTGCATGGTGGTGTTCGTAAAAGCTAATAATGGTTGATTATTCATCCAGCTAACGTCCTGTCCATTGGGGAGGGAGGAGGCTAGTATTCTTTCTCCTATTTCTGATCAGCACTAGCATGTACAATGCCAACACTGGATCTAACCTGCAATCTATGGACACTAAGGAAACAAGGTCCCAACTTTAATAAACCCATCAATGTCTTTCCTACAAGAACGTGACAGCCCTACACCTTAGTTTGAAAGTTTCCTCAGAGTAGGTGAATTGACTGTTTTTACTTCAGTTGGCTGATGTTGAAACCACAGGAGAGAAATCTTAGCAAGAAACAGCACCTGTTAATTGTAGCACATTCCATTCTTCTCGATCACGAATAACACTAATTTCTTTACCAGAATCTCTCAAGTATGGATCATGGTATTTGACAGCGTTTAAAAGATTTATTCTGCCTGGTATATTTACAGTAGTCTTCAGGAAGAACAAAAAACCACACAAAACAAACCTAGATCCTAGTTTCTGGGTCATGCTTGTGCACAAATGCTGGGAATATTCAGTATTTGGAATGTTATGAAAACAAAAAGGACAGCAAAAACTTTAAGATGCTTACATTAATACTTTCCTCCATATGATCCTCCCAAATACATTAAATACGTTCATCTTGAATCTTGCCCTTTTAAAGTATGATAATGTGTAGTAAATTAGAAAAAGTTGGAAGGTTGCACTGTTGTTGTCATAAGAGCTTAATTTAAATACAGCTGTGTTGTTTTTTAAAAAAATTGACTTCTGAGTTATGTTAATAAATAGATTAAAATTGATATATGCCTTCTTGAAATATTGCTAACGTGTTTGTACTGATCAATTTTAATTAAAAAAAAACCTTTTCTCATTGATGAAAATAATATGACAGATGAATACCCTTGTTATTTTAATAATTTCCTAATGCTGTCTTAAGATTGAATCTAGATTGACTAGTCCTGAGAAAATGAACTTAAGTTAATGTTGATTTAAGACTTGCAGATTGAACCAGATCTTCTTAAATCCTAACACTGGATCTAATACAGAAAGTGTATCAAACGTCAGGTCTCACATTGGATTCAAACTTAGGACAGCGTTAGGAAATTATTAAAACAACAAGTCTTGTTGATTTATATTTTTATGTTATATAACTTTTTTCGGGGAAAATATTTAGGAATGATCAATGGACTTTTATCAAACAAATAAGGAAAACTGCAGGGACTTGAACAGGCAACCTCCAAGAACACAACACAACTGAACAGAAGAAAAAGAAGATAGATTATAGAAAGATAGACAGACAGACAGATCCAAACACACACATATAAATTTCAAAATAATATTGCAGTAAATTCAATACTGGCATATTGCAGCAGGACAAATAATATATTCCTGATGTGTCATCACTGTAAAGTTTTCATCAAAATGGGGTTTGCTTTAAAGAAATATAATCCTTCATTAAACTATTTTACTGACTAGGTCCCCCTTCCGCCCCCAATATATAAAAGTTTACATCGCTTATGAAGCTAATTTAGTCTCAGTGAGTGGTATAATATAAATTGACAGAACTGGCTTTCTTGAAATTTTGCATTTCTGTCTGGTGGATGTCACATTAAGCCTAGATCCAGCTTCTAACCGTTTTTGATCATTTAAAATCCTATGATAATCTTTTTCCCGAAACAAAATTGCAACTGTTAAATTAATCACAGCAGCCTAATCACAGCAGCCTAATATTCTTTTTTTAAAAAACAAATTTTATTCAGTTTTTCACATTAAAAATAAAAATCTCTTTTTAGTGGACAACATATTTCCGGGTCATCACCTTTACATACAAATATGACAGCAATTATACATTCATATATGCATACTTAATTCTATTATTACCTTTTCCATTCCAAATTTTCAGTAAGGAGAGAAACAAACACATTAATTCTAGCCTCTTTCATTAATCTCAATTGAAACATCTTTTTGTTTCATTTCAATTATTTCAAATATAATCCTTTAATATTTATTTTAAAAATAAAGATAAACAATATGTGTTTGCCTAATAATAATAATAATGATAATAATAAAAAGGTTACCAATGTCTCTCCTTGCTTTTAATAGTCTATATTAACTTATTAATTTAGTTGGTTCTTTAGTCTGTCATATTCCCTTTCCATTACACATTCTTTTTATAAATTCTAGATTAATACAAATTTTAACACTAAAGAAAAAAAAAAGTATAGGTTTCCCCCCTTTTACTGCTTTGAGTGTGACACCTCAATGATTAAAGTATACCTTTATTCCCTCATCTTGATTCCCAATAAATGATTATTTTTAAGAAGTTACAATAATAATCATTACATCTTTTCATTTGGATTCCACAGCATATTTCCCCCCCTTAATTTTTAATAAGAGTTATTAGTATCTATACTACCCTATTTTCTAAATATTTTTAATTGCAGAAATATTCTTATTACCCCTTGTCACCCTGCAGAATCCCGTTTTTAGTTCATCAACCATTATCTCTAAAAAACCAATTTCTTTTCAACATTTTACTATTTCCATATTTATTTCATGCACCTGTTTCTTACTGTTTCTCCTCCCCCTCTTTTCCCCATATCTTTTCTCATTCCAGTTTATATCTCTCTCTTTCTTAATATCTTCCTTTCCCCTCTTCTGCTGGGTCTTTCTGCCTTTCCCGACTTCACAGGTATTCCCCCTTTTGATTGCCTTCTTAAATCTCAACTTTTTAGCCTTCCTTCTTTCCCCACTTCTTTGTAGTGTTCTTTGTGTTAATTGTCTATTTAAAATGTCTTCTCCTTGAGTCGACTCCTCCTCCTCTGAAGCTCTTTCATGTTGTTCTTCAATTGCCATTTCCATTTTTTCTAACACAGAGCAAAGTGATTCGCCTCTTTCCTGTAGTAATTCTCTCATATTTTTAAGTTCCATTTTTAATTCCCGAAGAGTTACACACTCTTATATTTTATGATCATTAAAGTCCACCCAAAAAAACCCAACACTTTTACTTTCCTTCTTTCTTCTTTCAATTTTCTAAAGTTCTCAATTATTCCAGCCCAGGGTCTATACCAAAAACATCAATCAATCCCACAGTCAGTCTTTCCTTACTTTTTTCTTTATTCTGGTTCTGCTTTCACTTTCTAAGATTCTTACTTTGTTTCAATATTTCTTTAATGTTATATCCACACAAGTTCATTCCTTTTTGTTTGAGCTCAAGTTTTTGTCAAAAGGTGGCACTCTCCATTATACAAAGTCTTCACCTTTTTCCCCTATTTTTTTATTTAGGGTTTTTCAAACCTCAATATTCCAGCACAGTCCAGTCTCCAATTTGTAAACTTTATTATTATTATTTTTTGACAATCTTAAGTCCAGCTTTATTTTATGCCTGTTTATTGCCAAAATATTTTAGTCCAATTTAGTTAAATCTTTAGTTCCGGCTTCTTCCTTTCCCGGTTCGAAGCCCCACTTAGCTGTCAAAAATATTTTCTTATTTTTTTTCCCTGTCCCTTTGTAATTTCGCTGCTCACTTTTCTTTTCTTAAAAATTCCATATTACCTTAAGCCCGGGGTACTTTTGTTTAGTTGTATTGTCCAGTTGTCCCGGTTCAGATGTTATCCACCTCTTCCTTCCCTCCTGCACAAATCTTAATCCAGCTGAGTCCTCCTCTTTGGGGTGGCCATTTTAAACCACTGCTGCAGTCATCTTCGGGGGAAAAAAGACCAAGACCGGGGGGGGGGAGATGCAGCTCCCCTCAACCTGGCTTGCAGCTTCCCCTTACTCCGCTGCCCCTCCAAGGCAGCTTCAGCCCCTAATCGTAATGATTGGGGCTCTCCAACGAAAGAGCACGGACCATAGCTGCAGAGAGTCACAATCTACGGTCTGTCAGTGAGGAGGCTCCTCCTTCTCTCAGCAGCCTAATATTCTGTACATATAATTTCCACTCATATGACCATATTCCACTGTACACCTAACATTCCAATTTCAAGGAGGAAAATTAATGTTCTTTTTCCCCCTAAAAAGGTGCAGTGCGGCTTTAGATCTTTCTAGAACCTGAAGGTTGAGAAATGGAATCTCATTTTAGAATAACAAATGTCAGGACTATAATTTACATCAAATTTGCAATTTCCATCCATCATAACTGATTCCTCTGCTGACTTCATAACATACTGAGACTTCCTCTTGAAAGCAGCCAACAGTGTCATACATTTAGGACTTACATACATCAACACCAGGAATATCAGAAGCAGAGGTGGTGTTCAGCAAATTCTGACCAGTTCTGGAGAATCGGTAGTTGAAATGTTGAGTAGTTTGGAGAACCGGCAAATGCCACCTTTGACTGGCCCCACCCCCATATATTCTCTGCCTCCCAAGTCCCAGCTGATTGGCTGAGTCTTCTTTTGTTGCCTGCACAGGACAACCGAGTTGGAAAGCAGGTTAGTGGGATGGGAATGGGAATTTGCAGTAACCTTCCCCCAGGAGTGGGGTGGGAATGGAGATTTTACAGTATCCTTCCCCTGCCACGCCCACCAAGCCAAGCCAAGCCCACCAAGCCACGCCCACAGAACCGGTAGTAAAAAAAGTTGAATCCCACCACTGATCAGAAGCTTTCTTACTTTTAAAATGCAAACTGTCTAAAGTCATTTAAAACTCTGCTGGTCTCTATATCCGATACAATAAATACATTAAATCAATAAACTCTTCAAAGAAGTGACCTGGAGCATACCCACTCTGCTTGAAGTTGTGGAATGAATAAAAGCCAACTGCAGCTAATATAGCCTGCAAAATAAAGAGAATTTTAAGAGTACTCCATGCTGCACCCTGGATACATCAACAAAGCATTTTGAAAAAGTACACATTTACTCAAATCTCATTACCACATATTGGCTACATTCACAATGTTTTTCCCATGAGAATATGTTTATCTGTATAAATGGCATTCTGGACAAAACGAGCACATATGAATATTTACAATATTTATATTTTCTCTTCGGACCACATAAACATAAATAGGTGAATTTGCCTACAGATGTATATTTCTAAGTGTTTCTTTTTCATTGGTTCATTATTATTTTTTCTAATTTTGTATTTTTATGGCGTTTTATTTTGTACTAATAATTATGGCTATTATAAGCAACATTTTTATTGATTGTCAGAAAAATACATGAAGACTTCCATACATATTGCTTTTTACATAAATTTCTCTATTGCATTTTTTTAAAAAATAGAATTTCTTTAATAAGTGCTTTTTTAAATAAACAAACCTGGTCTTAATATGCATGCGAATTATCCTAGTGTATGCAACATTTTTTTTCCAGAAGCACCTCCCACATTTAATCTGTTCTTGTCTGTTTGTTCTGTTCTGTTCTGTTCTATTCCACTGGCACTAGGAAGCAGTTTTACCCCCACTGAACCATTTTAAAAGTGAAATTGGCAGATGGTGTCAATTTTCTCCCACTGAAATCTATGGCAGATTTATTTTATATAGTGAAATAGGAAAGCATCAACACTGCAACTGACCCTAACTGCAAAAAGATAAAAATAAAATGTAAATTACCTATTCTGAAAGTGATCCTCCAAGTTGTTAGAATTGTTTGTTTCACTGTTGTTTTGCTTCTCTAGAAGTTTTTCTGGGAAATTCAGCACTGCTGAAGCCTATATTTAATATTGTTCCTGGTGAAACTATACATTTGTCATCTTGACCTATCCTTCCAGAATCACAGTTCTATAGGCTGCTCCCAAGTTTCTATAAAGGTACCTTCTTCAGACAGTGAAGCTTGTTTACTTGCTAGATAAGTGGTTCTCACTGAAGAGTTAGTGTTTTAATAGAAAAAGCTCAGTTTTAAGAAACTGATTCCAGTATGCAAGATAGGAAAAGAACAGCTTGTTTTCAGTATGAAAAATCTAGTTGTTTGTTACTTCTGGCTTCCTCAGATACCCGAAAAAGGCTGCAAGGCTTGCTGTCACTGCCACCTAATAAGTAAATTGATTGCTGGAAGACATGATCTAATAATTAAAAATCTTCTCTTCGGACTTAACTTATGTGTGTATATACGTATAGGGATGTGTACATATATGTATAGGAATTTCATTTTCTAAATGAATTTTATGATTTAAATGTCACTATTCTCCTGCTCATTTTGAAATTATTTATATTTTATTTATTATATATCAGCAATACAAATATTTATACTCATTCAAGCCTCATTTCAAGTTGAGCTCAAAAACTCTGTTGATACAGATAGATATGAGTGGATAAACACATAGGATTCTGATGGATCTTTCCATATTGATCTAATAGAACTTGTGACTTCTTGTGAAAGTTCTAGCAACATACCATTAGGAACTTTTTATGGCTAATATAGAATATGATATATAACCCAATGCATTGTTTAGGATCCTATCTTGACTGAAGTACCATATTATAAACCATAGAAGCCTTGAATTAGTTTATTGTAACTCATTCTATAATTTAAGTTTAAAAAAAAGCTTATGACAGAGCAAACATATTTTTCATTGGCAATTGCCTCTGAGTCAATGTTCCACTTGGAATAATATTCTGATATTTTACTCTCATCATCTTGGTTTTTTTTTTTGTTTATATTCATTTTAATTGGCTTTTGTATAAGGTTTGAAATGTCAGGCTCCAGAAACGAGGAGCTGGGATAGAGTTCAAAAGTACTATGAGTTTATTTCATGCTACCTACAAGAATCTGATCTACTAAGGGTCAAAGCAAATTGGTGCTAGATAAGAGTTAACTGAATTTAGAGGAGGTTGGAATTAGATCTCTTGTGGGAGTGTAGTGACTCCAAACTTGAACCTGCCCAGGTTCAGCCTGGTCATCTCCTACATTAAGCATAGGCTTTATTGTACACTTGTCAACTTGTGGTCATGCAAAAAGGAAAGGCAAAGGAAAATAAGAAATTCTGCACCTACAATAGTTACCGGTTTGTTTTGAGGCCTCTGGAATTGATGCAATTGTTATAGTGCTTTTACTGCTTTCCAGCTCCTGCTCTAAAACAGGTTCATTTGCAGTTGAATCAGTTGTTGGATTCAGCACCTTGTTCATTACCAGTAGATAAACTATTCAAGCAGAAATACTCAGCAATTGTCAAACATTTCAGAACAGAAAAATCCAGATAGATCCAAATATCCCTGACAAGCTATACATAATTATGGAATCCATGATTCTCACAGCACCATGGCAAGAATTTATGTTTAGTTACATGACCTTGGCACACTAAATTTTCTGGAAAAATGAAGGATCAGCTATGGTTAGTTGCTTAAAACTTTGCCTAAGGCCATCACATTTCCCAGTCAGTCATTAATGCTAAGAATATAACAAGGACTTGATCATTTCTACTTAATTAAAGAAGTGGATCTTCAGAATCTTTCTATTACAAGTGTCTTCCTTTCATAGAGTATGTTTTAAATAATTTCAATTATTTCTCTTCTTTTTCTTCTTATTGTAAAGATATTTGACGCAGCAATTCCAATTTTCTTTCTAATGGCCAATGTTTAAAATGGCTTACATACAATTATTTTTTCCTCTAATCTTTGGCTGAGCCCTTTGCTCTAAAAACTGGGTGGGTGGGGGGATAATCCATTTCTTTCTGTCCCAGGAGAAAATATAACTGTCATTTCTGCATGAAGGATATTGAATCTAAAGTAAATAACTAGCCAGGATTTAAAAGCTTCCATCTTTAAAGCAAACAAATACCAAATTAAATACATCTAAATGAGAAGAGGGAAAATAGGAAAATATTTAGCAAGGATAAACAGATACTGCATCAGAAAAGAAATAAAAATGAAAATCACCGAAGCTACTTAGAGAATCAATTTCTATAAATGTAATTGTAATATGCCTTTCTTCTCCCGTTTTCTTTTTTCTATTAATTTTTCACTGCTTCTTGGAAAATTGTGGGTTTACATTGGAGGAAGTACTAGTTTTTTTAAACTATACCTTTATTTTTATATTCTATTTATAAGCTAATTTATATTTACAAGTTAAATGTATATAAAAATAACATGTAATATATTTATTGACAAAATTTTATATTAATCTGCAATTACCAGTCAAGATGTTTTACAACTTTGATTTCTTAAAAAGGAGAAGATGAGGTGGAGGACTTCAGAATAGGAAGATTTGTTACAGATTTACTACCTATCTTTTCAGCACATGACCAAAAAATACATATGCAGCAAACAACACTTACCTACTGCTTTTGTGGCCTTTGATGTGACCCCTTAGGAAAAATGGAAGAATATCACTGCTGCTGCTGCTAATTCAGAGTAAGACTTATACAATTAGCAGCTTTCTGATCCAATTTCTATGACCTAAGTGGTTACCATGGCTATGTTCAGACCCCTTTTTATTTAATATCTATATAATTTCCATAACTAAATGCCAGCAAAGAATATATTGACATGCTATAAAATTTGGAGATAGGCTGCCTTTCTCCAGGTCTGCCAAGAAGAGCAGCTAGCTATTAATTATGATGAGACAAAAGTCATTTTTTCCTCAACAACTCTAAGATTCCACAGATGGCATTAGGACACAGGACAGGTGCCAGAAATCAATTTTTCCTTCTGGAAAGAAAATTGTGCATATTAACTGCATCTCCTCAGTGGCTCAAAAATGGCCCACAAATGTATTAAGATTTCATCTCAAGCACAGAAGGAGTTTTATCCTTCAAGTTCTTCAACTTTTGATTATAAAATTAGCCAGTCAACTACTATAAGGAGCCTTCAAAAAATTTAGTCATCTTTTTAAAGATCCCTTTCTAGATTCTGGTAAGTTATCCTCACAGCATGACTAAGGGTTATCCTGGCACCAACTGAGTTACTGCTGCTAATATCATTTGGCAATTTTAGATATGCTTAGTGAATAATGTAATTATTTCTGCTACCTCAGTATCTCTGTCTCTCTGTTTCTGTCTCTCTCTCAACTTTTTTGTCACCCACCCTCCTCAGGCCTGTATAAAAACCACAAATATATATAAAAATTAAATATATGTTATGAAACAGTAATAAATAGTATAAAAACAAATATATAATACCCTAGGGCAAGAAAAAATAAAAATGCCCACTAACATTAACACTAGAGGCATCTAAGTATATCTTAGATTCTCTGGGACTCCCGGGCCTGATGTCATAGCCAAATCTTAAAGGTCTTCTAGAATGTTAAAAGGGATGGACCTAATCTAATTTCAGCATTGACACTGTAGTCTTGTGATGTGTATATTTAGGTTTCTTAAAACAAAACAAAACAACATAGCTGTGACAATCATTTTGTTTCAATGGTGGCATGCATAACAGATGTTCAAGTGAATAAATTTTTTTGAAACATTATTACATAAATGAATTCAATCACTGTGGTTAATAAAACCCTAGCTTTTGACAATATTTTCAAATTAAAGCATACAAACTACCTTTTATACTATTGTTTTAGTGAATCTTCAGCTGGATTGCTTTGTTTTTATTTTAATTGTATTAACTTAACTGGCTATCTTCAGTATAGGGGAGATAGGAGAGAACAAATATTTTAAATAAAAAATATATGGTATTCTGAATATAACAATCACCATTTTATTTTCTAGAAAGTCCTCTCTTCTAGGGGAAAGAGATGACCATTTTCCTCAGAAGTTACCGTGACCTCAAAAAACAAGGCTCCAGAATGGCTTAACTTGAGGGACCAAATCTTCCACACATCCAATAATAATCAGAGTCCCTAAATTATCTAGAGAAATCTCATCCATTCATCTTTTCATCATTCATTACATTCACTTTGTGACAAAAAGTGACTTAAACAGAACTGGCTCCAATGCTTTCCTTTTTCCCCCCTTTTTCCTTTTTTTCATTTATGAAACAATGAGCCCACAGCATATGTCTTCCAGAGCCACTTATAGGGGTCTGTGTAATAAAGCAGCTACCTCTGAGCACCAAATCATTACTCAACCAACAGTTGTGCTTGCAAACATATTTCTAAAGATTTTCATATGAATTCAGCTGTAGGGCCTCTTATGCACCTCCCTACTTTCCTTCGTAGGCACCGAGATAAAAAAAAGAAATGTTGGCCTTAACTCTGGATTCCCATCTATTATTACATTTATGTCACAACCTTTGTTTTATTCAAATAGTGGAGTTTTGTGAATTATATCCTAGGCTTCAGAAAAGCTTAAGGAGTTTTACAATTGGAAAGTGTCACACAATTTCACAGAGAGAAATTGAATGTAAACAGTATATAAGCAGGAACATTGACCACTTGTAAAATAACTCCCATGCCCTTAACGCCTGCATTGCCAATTATATTCTTTTCTGGTAAACAGGAGATGATGACATTTCAGCAGTTCAAGGCAGCGAGCTCAGAAGACTATCGAAGAAAAGCAAAACAAAAAAACAAAAATCGCAGAGCAGAGAGAGAGAAGGGGAATTAAAAAGTAAAAATAAAAAGATATATATTTTTTAGATTAAAAAGCGTATTATTTCTACCAACCTGAGTTAAAGTTAGGCTTAGATACAGCCTTCATTTTCTTTTTGTTATTCATATTACAGATTAAAGGCTTAATTTTCTCAAGTTTTCCAACTTTTATACCAAGAATAAACTTTGAACTTTGTTTTAATGATACGAGGAAAGTCCTTCTTTGAACTATCACTAAAGAGTTGAGAGAGAGAGAGAGAGAGAGAGAGAGAGAGAGAGAGAGGCAAAAGGAATGTTATTTCAGCATTAAAGCACTTTAAGTGACGGAAGGGAAACCACAAAGTATAAAACATATAACTTGGACTCGGCAGAAATGTACTAAATAAATAGTGATGCTAACTGACATATCTAACAGTGTAGCCTCAGTGTCTTGTCATTAACACAATTATGTCAGTACAGTCAATCAGCACATTGCCCTGATTTTAAACGAAGAATCTGAATGCACGCTATTAAAAGTTTGAGGTAGAAAAGCAAAGAAATTACAAAGGGGGGAGGGGAGTCATCATATTAAAGGAGCAATATTACTTCATAGTTATTCGTGATTTTTTTTCTAAAAAAAGCAAGATGCAAGTCCCACAGGGTTGTACTGTATATGTTTCAAATGCTTTCTGACTGCAGAAACGCTAACATTATTTCCATGATTTCAAAACTATAACGTAATGTGTAATATGGAACAGCCATCTCATAAGCCAAGAAGACCAAAAACAAAAACAAAAAACCCTCACTCAGGACAAATCTTCATATGATAAATGAGAAGCTGATTTACTACTAAAAGGGTAATCAGTGGAGATTTAGGGCCTCTGAGGTATGAGTTGTAACATGCTACAGTCAAGCATTCTCCATTCAAATGCTTTCCCCAAATCTGTTCAAATTAAAAGTCTCAAAATATCCTAATAAGTATAGACCAAAATATTATTTTGGGAAAGGCACGCAGCAGATGTAATGTTGTCCAATCCGTATTCCTTTAAGTGTCCATAGTGATATTTCCATTAACTGCATCAAAGGGGTGAAAGTAGAAAGCAGAATTTCCATCTGGAACTTTCAGAGGTTCCTTGTATGCCAATGTAAAATAATTGAATGTTAAACTGAAAGAGATTTTCAAGGTTATCCCATCTCCTGTTCAATCTAAGAGCTAAAGTTAAAGATGCAGTTGTAGCATCATAGACAGATGGCTGTCCAGCCTTTGTTTAAATATCTCCAGTAAAGGAGTGGCCACCACCTCCTGTGGCAATCTGTTCCACCACTTCCTGAGATAATCAGTTCTATAGATGAAATGCTCTCATCATTATGTTCAGCTGAGATATGCTTCCCTGCCATTTCCTCTCATTCATCGAACAGACCATCAATTCAATAAACGGCGACACCTTTTTGGCCCAAAGGTGATCAAAACAAACTACAAGCATACAAGTGCCTCTTTTAATCTATTTAATGAGGTATCTGTAGATTTGTATGCCTTGTTAGGTTGGCGGGCAAGAAGATAAAAAAAATAGCGGATATTTAATTATGTAACTATTTCTCTCTTTTTTTATTAGTAAAGTCAAGCAACTTATTAAGTACAGTGACCTGGCAAAATAAAATAAAAAATAGCTCCCTGGACATGAATAGACCTATCTGAACTCTATGATGGAACAGGAGAGAACAAATCTCATTTTTCTTTGTGACAGCTCTTCAGCTATTCGAATGGAGATATGTCTTCTTTTATCTTCTCAGCTTCAGGGTGAACATATACAAAGTCCCTCCAGCTAGTTTTTGCTTTGTAGCCTCTTCACTTTCCTGTGTGCTTTCCCGTGGATTCTCTTCTTAAAGGTCAATCAGAACCTTAGGAAATTTTGCCTAAATTTATATAAGATTTGCCTTATATAAATCTTGCCTCATATAACGCCTCAGTTTACCTCCCAAGGTCAATTAATGTTGCTTACTGAAGCTGTAGCATTCATTTCATGAGATTCCTTCCGTTAATATGAGAAGGGAACCTCTAATATACAGACAAATATGATATTATTGTGAATCAGCCAACAAAATCTAAATCCATAGTGCTGAGTTTATAAAAGATACTGCCTTTGGATCTGATTCTGAATAAGTGGAAGAGCTATCTTTTGAAAGTTATATTATAATCACTCCTCTTTTAGCTCTCATACACAGAGATGAGAACCCAGCTGGCTATTTCATGAGCAAATCTCTTGGTGGAACACTTTATTTCCTCATTCTCATTTTGCTTGAACAATAAGTACATTTTAATACTTTTTTGAAAATCAATTTTGGTGTAATTAGACAAGCCAGCGTTTATGTTAGCCAAACACTTGAGAAGAGAGTGCTCTTTCTCATGCCTGCTTGCTTTCTTTTTTAAATCAATACTTAAGTTAACTTTTTGTTTCTCCTGTTGGATCTAACAAAATGTTCACTGAAGTTTCTTCTCCCTTTCAATCTCTGCTTTATCAGCAAAAATGCAGTAAGGAACATTAATTACCAAATGTGCCCATTTTATGACTGTTAAATACCTCATTAGATTCTGTTTTGGAAATTGCATTTATGAATATTTAAAAAAAAATAGGACTGCTTGTAGTAAGATTCTGTAAGTCTACAAATACAGGCCAGGTTCAAGATCATCCATGTTCAGTATTATGTAAGGGTTTTTAAAAAATATAAATTAAAGCACTTCAAGTAACTCAATTTATCATAAAAAAGAGAACATTTGGAAAATGAGGCAGTGTAACCATAGTTTTCTTTGATTAACAGGCTCAAAGGGCTTTCAGAAGAAGTCAAATAAATAAAATATAGAAAAGGTTTAAAAGAGCTATGGAATGCAAAGTCTACAGTGTTCAATGATTTTCACTCATTCGTCCATGCTACTATTAAAATAATATCTCCTACAGATTTACATCCATCCACCCATGTAAACACCTTTATGATAATTTCTGTTACACAACTCTGCCTCTCCTCAGTTAGGTTAATGAGTATATATTAGGTTTGCTTTAACCAATATAGTTTTGGTTTTCATATTATACATGCTCATCTGACTCCAAAAGTAAAAAAAAAAGGGAAAAAAATCCTTGTCCTTTAACAAAAGAAGGAAAAATGTGGCAGAAAAGGTGTTTAAAATATATCATCTGTCCTAACCTTTCCTCCATTAGGGAGAATATGCCTGGAAAAAAAGATTAAATACAAATTTGCTTTGCTTTTAAACCCACTTAAGAAGCACCTATCCCATCTGTCCATATAAATTCCAATGGAAAACACGATGACATGCAATTACTAATCTCAATGTACACAGCTATGCCTCAGGGACTTGGTGGTTCATATTTTACTGTTCTGTAATCAAATACAAAACTAATGAGTAAAAATATGCTTCCCCCAATAAATTCCCAGCACCTGGACAAGCGTCTGACAGGGAAATGGAGGATGCTCAGACAAAATTCATCCTGCAAAGCTATTAAAGTGTTATACTTGCCAACAAGTGTTCATTAAACAAGAATGAAGGATCTTTATGCCAGTTTCTTACCAAAGGCTTTTTAATATTTTAATGGAGAGTAAAGACTATTTATCTGAACTCTGATCAGTTAATGTTCAAATCTGTTATGAAGAAACAAGGAGTTCTTTATAATACCTTTCATAATAATCCACTTTGCAATGCTTCAAATAAAGACTAAGCACTGTAAAAGATTATGGTGCGTATAAACAAAATCAGTTTCATTTTGAAATTACGTATATGGTTATTTCTCCAACCCCTGAGCACATTAGAATCATGATGCATATTTTTTAATTTAAAGAATGTTTTTTTTTACAAACACTCCAAGATACAAATGGAAAATAAAATTGGAGGCGACATCACTTGTTCAAGAGCAGAGAACAAGAGAGCCTATTTTATGGGATAGATGAAAGACAAGTGAGAACAGCAGAGCAGACAAAGATAGGCCATATACCTCTTTAGGAAATGAAAGCTTAGATAGAGGTGATGGTAATCAAGAGATAATCTTCCTGAAGGCATCTGTGAGCCACTTCTCATGTTACACTTGTCATGGGTACTGTGCTATTGTGCGTATTGGAATGTTAAATTGTGTGGCTTTTCTCATATAGCATGCAAGCTTCCCTGCAGGCAAATGTATTATGTGTACTTTCAGATAGAGGATTTTGTAGTCTTTTGTACTATATTCACATATTAGCTTCCATTTTCGATGCATTTTGGAAAGCAGGGTTGAGGGCTAATCTTGAAGCTACTTATCAGCATATTACAATGCAGAAGTTCTGCATAGTTTAAAACTAGTCCTTATTGCCATCAGCTTTTTTTTAAATGTATGGAATAGGTACTTGAAGTTTTCTACCAAAATTGACTTAGCAAACAAAAGGTTTAGTATTAGAATGTGGTACAAAACATTGAGGGATAACGTATTTATTTATATGTTTGTTTATTTATTTGATTGATTGATTGATTTGTCAATCGCTTACAACATAATACGTATAAGTATAAACATGAGTAACAATACATAAAATAGGTACGAATAAATGGGGATAATAGGACAGGGACGGTAGGCACAATGGTGCACTGATGCACGCCCCTTACAGATCTCTTAGGAATGGGGTGAGGTCAATAGTGGATAGTTTAAGGTTAAAGGAGTAGGGGTTACAGGATGTAACAACAGAGTTAGGTAGTGCATTCCAGGCATTGACCACTCTGTTGCTGCAGTTGTACTTTCTGCAATCAAGTTTGGAGTGGGTTAACATTGAGTTTGTATCTGTTATGAGCTCTTGTATTGTTGCAGTTGAAGCTGAAGTAGTCATTGACTAGTAGGACATTGTAGCAGATAATTTTGTGTACTACGCTTAGGTCCAACTATAGGCGGCAGAGTTCAAGGTTGTCCAAGCCCAAAATTTCAAGCCTGGTGATATAGGATATTCTGTTGTGAGCAGAGGAGTGTAGTACTCTTCTCGTGAAATACTTCTGGACTTGCTCAATTGTTTTAATGTCTGATATACAGTGTGGATTCCAGACAGATGAGCTATTTTCGAGTATTGGTCTAGCAAAGGTTTTATATGCCCTAGTTAGCAATTTTATATTTCCGGAGAAGATTCATAAGATTAGATTTACAACTCTTAATGCCTTTTTGGCAATGCTGTTACAGTGAGCTCTGGCACTTCGGTCGTTAGATATGAGTACTCCAAGGTCATTGACAGAGTGAGGGTTGTCAACGAGGTCATATCCACTAGCTTGCATTTAGTGTACTGATTTTTTTTACCAGTGTGTAGGACAGAATATTTGTTGGTCAAGATTTGGAGTTGCCAATTGTTTGACCATTCAGACACATAATCAAGGTTGCTTTGAAGGACAATAGCATTGTTGGTGGTGTTAAATAGTTTTACGTCATCTGCGAAGAGGACATAGTTGCTTATAAGATGATTGCAAAGGTCATTTATATAGAGTATAAAGAGTGTGGGTCCTAAAACGCTGCCTTGGGGGACACCACTGTTAACTGGAGCTGGATTTGATATAGCACTCCCTAATTTTACTATTTGTACTATCTGTTTGATAGGAACACAGTAATTCATTTATGAAGGGAACCGGAAATGCCATAAGAATTTAGTTTTAACAGTAGTTTGTCATGTACCACTGAATCAAAGGCTTTGCAGAAGTCTATGTAAATTGTGTCTATTGTTTTACCCTGGTCAAGTAGAGTTCACTGTTTTTCAGTGTAGGAGTTGTAGATTTCAGGACAATTTTTTTCTGAAACCAAATTGTTTTTGAGAGAGTAGGTTGTTCGACTCTAAGTGGAGGGTGATGAATTGGTTAATGATTGATTCCATGACTTTGCACGTGACACAACAGTGAGATTGGTCTGTAGTTTTCAACCAGGTTGGGGTCACCTTTTTTGAACATAGGGATGACCGTAGCTAAGAACCATAGGTTCCGTAAGGAGCTGGTTCTGAATGATATCTCATATATAATGCTTAGGGGTTCTGCTATGGCAGAGGAAAGCTTTTTTAGGCCAATAAATAGGGATGGTTTTAGGTTATGTAGTGCCTTTTCAATGTTATCTTCTGTAAAGTCAATATGTGGTGGATCATTACAGTTAGTTGTGGTATGACTAGGACACGTGGGGCATGAGCTATTGCTGTTTACAAAGACTGAACTGAAGAATATTGATATTGAAGATTCAGTATTTTCCAAGCATTGTTTCATATACAGTAAAAGGACTCTAATGTGCCAGTATTCCAAACACTGGTGCACTTGAAATGCATTGAATCATGAGACCTACCCTATAAGATTATACTTTGGGTCTCTTGTACATTACTACAACACTGACAATAAAGGGAGGGAGCGGCACTGGTTTATTTCCCAATGGTAAGAAGTCCAGATTCTAGCTACCTCAGAGAACTAATTTTTGTTTTACACATTTTCCAAACATAGTTGAAATATGTGTTGTGATGGGCATGCTCTGTCCCACCTTCTTTTCCTAGCTTCAGTTCTTCTCTGCAAGCTATCTAAGATACAGACCATTGTCTTTCCCAAGAGCCTCAAGCTCTTCCCCAAAAGCTTCAGCACTCCCTGGCATTGGACAGATTATGTTCAGAAAGAGTTTCCAGCACCACCCTAGCCATATTTGGAAATCACAACTGTAAAGACAAACCGGGGGAAAGGAAGGGGAAGGGAATTGGTTGGAATTTATAGCACCTTGATGTGCTTTGCAAATCTAATGGATGATTATGTGGCACAGCTCTACAATTCAGAGAATTACCACATGTTCTGATTACAAATATAGGAGCTGTAATCCAACATACTTTGAAGACACTCTCATCTAGCCTAGCTTCAACGGCTTGCTCTTCTTAGATCTTAGTAAGTTGTTTAGGATTTTCCTACAGAATCAACTCTTAAATAGCCAGTGTCATATACACTCTGTGGATAAGTCAAAAGTCATAATGCTGTACACTCTTTCAATAAGCTATTTAACTTGACAAGTTCATCCTGACCTTAAAGACATGCTTTGCTTCTCTTTTAGAAGTTGGCAAGATGTTTGTGCAAAAATAACAGGAAGGAAAGCCCTACAAGCACTTTGCAAGTAGGGGAAACTGAACCATGTCAGATTCATGGGTTAGGTTTTTTTCCCACTCCTTTTCTAAAACTCTCTTTAGCTTCAGATCTTAATGCCTTTACTATTTACATTTTAGTTGTTTTAGTTTTATCTTTTGCATGTTTGTACTTTTGGGGATTGTTTTATGACCTAAGATTCCTTAAGTAAGCTGTTTGAGTATTTAAAAAAATAGGATGTAAAAAAATAGGATAGACTAAAGAAGAAATAAAGAGTCAATCTAACAGATCCATCTAACAGATAACAGACAATCAGAGTTGGAAGGGACCTTGTAGGTCATCTAGTCCACACACACCCCACCCAAGCAGGAGACCCTACACCATTTCTGACAAATGGCAGTCCAATCTCTTCTTTAAAGTCTCAAGTGATGGTGCTCCCACAACTTCCGAGGGCAAGCTGTTCCATTGGTTGATTGTTCTCTAATTGCCTGGGAGAGTAGAACAGATAAACTTGAGACATATTCTCAGATGGATGGATGGCAAGGGATGTGATTCTTCAGCATTGTTGCCTCAAAAGTTGTTTTTATTTTGAAAAGCCAATCAGAATGATTTTTTTGAGGAAATCAAGACATTTGGCTTCCTATCCTGGGAGCTTCATCAGTTGTATTGGATGCTGTGGGAGATGGACATTCATAGACATCAGCATCGTTGGTTTGTTCCATCTTTAACTGCACATAATTGTTCATATTGTATGATTATAGCTCTGCTTAAAGACTATATCTCATCAAATACATGGACCCACACATGATAATCCATTGTGTGAGAGAAAAGAAATGGTGACGTCTCAGCATAAACATACAAAAAAAAACCCCATGATTTTCCTTCTTCCTATTTATCAATTAATCTTGGATTCTGGATGCCAATCCAGGATCATTACTTGAAATTTTCTAAATTTTGAAATTAATTATATCAACAGTTTTGCTGACCCCAATTCTAAATAAAGGGCTGACGATTAACAGCTTTATACCCTTGAACTTAAATCCAATACAGTATAACAGTGCATATTTAATTTTTTATTTCTTTTCTGGCTCTAAATTTTAGTGACCAATCCAAGCAAAGCAAATGAAAATTCATGGAAAGTTGCCCAGTGACAAGAGTAGCAATCAGATCTATCCATCTTTCACCCTCTCTTTCAATCAGAGTACAATACGCAACTTAAACCAAAGCTTCATTTCATGCAATTCAGTTTCTGATGAAATCAAATGTTAATGAATACTATGTAAATTTTGCTTTTCCCAGTTAAAAAGTGTGTATGTGTGTAAGATTGAAATTGCTGTTTTCCATTTGCATATGTGAAATTACACAATTGTATGCACAGCTGCTGGTTTTATATATCCATCTGAAGACATGGCATGGAGCAATAGTTTTACATCTCTGGAACACAATTCATAGATTCTTACACAAGTACATTGAACAGCTTGAAATACAAAGGCTGGTTTATATATGGTATATAACATTTAACCGACTGTTTATTAATCAGAACTATTTTGGCAGAATTATACCTTGTGGGATCCTGGATAATGATCTCAGTTACATGATAGAATAGTACAAGACCCTCATCTTACTCAGAATAGATTGAAGGGTCTTTCCTCAAATTAATGGGTCATGATTAGAGACTTTTGGCAAATCTTCATATGTCCTTTGAAATTTAAAAATCTACTAACCCATAGTGTACAAGGAAGATGGGAATTGCACTTATTTCTTAGAAAGTTATGCAGAAGAAGAAAAAAGCACTTCCATCTTTAATTTCTAAAAGTTGTTTATGACAATATTGGTCTCCTTATTCAGGCTTCTTCTTTGTTATTTCTAGGATTGGTCACATGAGTGTGTAAATTGGTATGGTTCTATGTTTAGTTCAGAAAGTACCAAAAATCAGTTTCCAAAGCTCACAGTTGCTACAAAGATCTGGACATTACTTTGTACAGGTAATAGCAATAGCATTTAGACTTATATACCACTTCACAGTACTTTACAGCCCTCTCTAAGCAGTTTACAGAGTCAGCATCAGTGGTGGTATTCTACCGGCTTGGTCCAGTTCAGCCGAATCATTAGCTCCGACGATCATCTGTGAGTAAACTGGTTCGCTCCGACGATCAGTTGCTGGGCCCTCCCACCAGCCCCCGATTTATATTTATTTCCTGCTTTTCAACCTCATCTGCTTTATGCACCACAGTGAATTTCCGCGTGTCAGCTGTTGAAGACACAGGGAGAGTGCAGGATTGCAGGAGGTTAGTAGCAAATCCTTTGTGTGTGCATGCGTGCAAAGCACGCCCACCAAACCATGCCCACAGAACCGGTGGTAGAAAAAATGTGAAACCCACCACTGGTCAGCATATTGCCCCCAACAATCTGGCTCCTCATTTTACTGACCTTGGAAGGATGGAAGGCTGAGTCAACTTTGAGCCTGGTGAGATTTGAACTGCCAAATTGCAGGCAGTCGGCAGCCAGCACAAGTAGCCTGCAGTACTGCATTCTAACCACTGTGCCACCATGGCACAATGTGAAGAACAGTCATTAAACAAACTTATAAGTCGAAGAGTACCTGTATATAGAATTGAATCATGAACTTTAAATGCTCCATACAGCATCATTACAAGTTCATGGTATCTCCAGGACTATTTTTAATCATAAGAATAATCCATAGCCAATTCCTATAAGTAATGATTCACTTTAATAGATCAACCTAATCCTACATTATCAAAGTATAATTGGTTGGCTGAAATCTTTCCTCATTTCCACTGAATAAATCCATGGATTCACATATAACCCAATCCCAATTGTATCCTGGCTCATTTTGGAAGATGAACAGACTGTTGCAATTATGCTTGACTAAACTCAGGATCCTTTTTATATAAAATATGACAAGAGAATCTGCATCTGCAGATTCCTGTGTTTTATCACATCACAGATAAAAAGACTTCTTAATTTTGCTTCAGCCTTGAACAAATATTTAGCAAGTAAAAATAAATCATTTGGAACACACAAAAGATATACTAGAAAGTAATTCCTCTGCAATGTAAAATTAATTTGGGTGATGCACAAACCTAAGAGGCAGCAAAGGATATTACTTTATTATTATTCTTTAATTTAATATTATTGATTCAGTACAATTATAGCAAAAAAGAAAACAAAGCATCATACAAAAATGATTTAAATAAATAAAAAAGTTAATTAAGGTACAATTCAATTATACATACATAAAAGTTAACACAACTCCATTTTAAGACACATTTTTCAGTACAAATTGAAATGATCGTAGAGTCATCTTGTTCAGTTATTTGTTTCTGCCAATGTAGAGCCAACTGAAAAACTGATAATTCACGTGTTTTGTCAAGGCAGTTTTTGCTATATGAGCCACAAGCATCTTTCCCAGAGCACGTACCAAGAATCCTTGACTTACAACCACCATTGAGACCAGAACTTCCATTGCTATGTGAGATAGTGGTTAAGTGAATCACACCTGATTTTACAATATTTTGCTGCAATTGTTAAGTGAATGACCATGGCCATTAAGTGAATCCACCTTTTACCATTGACTTTGTTTGTTGGAAGCCCTCTGGGAAGGTTGCAAATGACAATCACATGACCCTGGGCCCTTGCAACTGTTGTAAATACACTGTCAAGTGTGAAACATTGGCAGCTACGTGCCTCTTCATTTCAACTGGTCGTTAGAGTAAGTGGGAAAGAGGTGTTGATTACGAATGGGTTAGTTGGAGAAATGAAACTTCTACAGTTCCACTGAAACTTGTGAGACTCTGAAAACTTTTCAAGGACATATCAACAGGTGTGCTGAAGAAGGCAGATGGTTCCCATAACAAAGAGAACTTGTTTACTTGGTCTGTGTGGAAAACTGGGGTTGGGCTGGGAACTTCATAGTTTAATACTGTGAGCTGGTGCCTGATAAATACTGAGTTAGTTTTACCTCACCATTACCATGCTATGTATTCTATAAACAGTAAGCTTTTCAGAAATGAAATGATCCTGGACTTTTATTTAGATATTCAAGACGCTGGTTGCCAAGTGCCTGAAGTTTGATCTAGTAACCAGGGGGATGTGAGGTGCTTGTAAATGTGAGGACTGGTCATTAAGTCATTTTTTCTTGTTCCATCGTCATTTCGAATGGTTGCTAAACCAACAGTCATAAGTTGAGGACTATCTGTAACAATCTTTTTTACCATAATCCAGGCACCGTATACAGGTAGTCCTCAATTTACAACCACGATCGAGTCCAACATTTCTGTTGTTAAGTGAGTCCTTTTTAAAGTGCATTTTGCCACATTTTTATGATCTTTCTTGCCCAAGTTGCTAAGTGCATCACTGCAGTTGATAAGTTAGTAACCTGGTTGTTAAGTGAATCTATCTATCTATCTATCTATCTATCTATCTATCTATCTATCTATCTATCTATCTATCTAATTCATAGCAGCTGTGGTGGCGCAGTATTGCAGGCTAATCCTGCCGACTGGATTGCCAGTAGTTCGGCAGTTCAAATCTCACAGGCTCAAGGTTGACTCATCTTTCATCCTTGAGAGGTCAGTAAAATGAGGATTGAGATTGTTGGGTAAACTGCTTGGAAAGGGCTGTAAAGCACTATGAAGGGGTATATAAGCCTATGTGCTATTGCCATTATATAGCTGCCCAACTCACAATAGTGACTGTGGGGATTGCATCTCAGCAAAGGAAACTCTTAATGAGGTTTGTAGCAATGGTGGGATTCAAATTTTTTTACTGCCAGTTCTGTGAGCATGGCTTGGTGGGCGTGGCAGGGGAAGGATACTGCAAAATCCCATTCCGTCCCCACCCCACTAGCCTGCTTTCCATCTCTGTTCTCCTGTGCAGGGCAACAAAAGAAGATCATGCCAATCAGTTTTAACACTTACGACCATTGTAGCCTCCTCGTGGACATGTGATCAAAATTCCAATGCTTGGCGGTTAAGTCATGTTTATGACAGTTGCGGTGTCCCAGGCAGAGGTGGTATTCAGCAGGTTCTGACCAGTTCTGGAGAACTGGTAGCGGAAATTTTGAGTAGTTCAGAGAACCAGCAAACACCACCTCTGACTGGAGATTTTGTAGTATCCTTCCCCTGCCACGCCCATTAACCGGTAGTAAAAAAAATTTGAATCCCACCACTGGGTCACGTGATCCCCTTCTCCGACCTTCTGACAAGCAAAAGTAATGGGGAAGCCAGATTCACTTAACAACAGTTTGACTAATTTAACAACTAAACTTATTCACTTAACAACAGGGGAAAGAAAGGTTGCAAAAGGGGGGCAAACTCACTTAACAACTGTTCCACTTAGCAACACAAATTTTGGAGTCAAAAGTTGAGGTTGTAAATCGAGGACTGCCTGTATTATGTAATTTACTTCTAATTGTCTGGTTTTCATGCTGTGCCTCCCCCTCCTCACTCGAATGTAAACAGCATGGAAGGTGTGAATATCTGTGAATAGATAGGATCACAGATTTCCACATAGCTCTTGCTTTGCATCCATTAACACAGCAAAGCGGCAGGAAAACAGTTGAAAAGGGGGCATGATTCCACAGATCTATGGCTAGGCTAATTAATGGGCAAAAAGGAGATCCCCTTTTTCCTTCTGCTCATCTGTGTGTGCACCATATGCATCCATGTCTGTTTCCTGGAATGGTTGCTGAACAGGCCGCTGAAACTATTTTGGTATCCTGAATCCAAGTTCGCATCCGTGCCACAGCGTTATAATTTAAAACACAAACACATTGGTAGCAAGGTCTGGCAGTCACATTGTCTGAATATTTCATTTTCCGAGCTGCCTTGAAGAGGTTTTGTACCCCAAAACCCAGCTTGAAATATTTGTGATAAATAATAAATAAGCCATATTCAGCCCATTGGAAATAACGCCAGCCTTTCCTTTAAAACGTCAGGCAGCAAAGCACCTATCAATCAGCTGCTCTCAGGCATGTGTGAACGCCTTCTGAGATTCTTCCTCCACCTTTAATATTACAGAAACTCTTTTTGTTTAACATCTTGCCTTGGGTGGAAATTGCTGATGACTTTGTGATATGCACTTGAGAAATATTCGATGGCCTTATTGAGACTCTTCGCTCTTGTCAGAATTTATACTGAATCAGAAGTCTCTAAATACAGTAACCTTTTCTTTCAAATTAAATTCAAGGGCCAATCAAAAGTGTGTGTGGGGGGGAAATAGCTGGGAAAGACTCAAACTAGATTAAAAAATGACCTATTGAAATTCTCTCTCTCTCCCCCATTCCGCCAACTTAATTTTGCAATGAAGCCAACCAATTGTTTTTATATGGGAGCTGGAATAAGATTGCAGTTGTCCCAGTGTATTACCTTATAAGGAAGCTTTTGACAGCACTAGATTGCACTCATAAAAACTAATGAAGATTCTTCCTTAATACACATTTCTTTCTTCCAGTTTAGAATTGAAGTGACAATGTTACTGAAATACCCTGCAGGTTTTTATTTAAATTATGTCCTATAAAACAATGTCCCCTTGTCATTCACCACTAATTCAGCAGAAGTTAAGCCATAAATCTTTCCAAAGGCCAGCAAAGCGCTTAACTTGGCACATCCCTAATAAAATTAGGAATGTGACTTTATTATGTGAACCTTAAGTAGGTTTGGCCAAGATATTAAGATTTTTGCTTATGGCAACAATGGCTAATATGGATTGGTATTTTCATTATAATGCAGCCGACAGCATTTCCAAGTAATGTCTCAGGTTTCCAAATTGGACAATAATTTTCAACAGTATTTGACACATTACTAGGTGTTATGGCTGAAATTCTGTTGCCAAAGCTGCGCACAATTTAGCGTACTTAAAGGCGGTAAAGACTTTTCAGTAATGCTAATTCTGCTGCATAAATGAGGGCAAATTAATTAATACTTCTATTAATGTAACCTGATTTCACTTTGTTCAAGCAGAGAACCACTTACAGGCTTTTAACCCACACTCAGATATATTGTTTCAGCTCAAGGCAATTTTGCAAAATGATTTATATAAGAATAAGCTAAAAATGCTTGTAAGGGAGAATTTAAAAAAAAACAAAAAAACCCACACCTAGCAAGGTTTGAGGATCTGAAATGCATACATTGCATTTTTCCTGCTTTCCAAGGAACAAAAAATGGCAAAATTGTTGGATACGCACACCCTTTATTTATTTATTTTTAATATATAATTCTATCATGTTGCCTTTCCAGTTCTTTCACTCCTTCCCTACCACAATTTCTTTTCTCGTATTTATAACACTTCTGTTTTCAATTCTATTTTCATTTCTCGGTTTCTTGCTTATCTTTATCTTTCTTGGCACACCATAATCTTATAATTTATATTGCAGATAGCAAGGCAGGATTCTCTCTATTGGTCATTCCAACAGCCAATGGCCAGCCCTTTAAGGTGGCCCAGTACCAAGTCCCTTGTACCTAATATAATTGTACTGTTTAACATGCAGCAATCTCAGCCCTGTGAGAGTATCAAGTCAGGAAAGTTCACTTTATGATAAATACAACATAGCCTGAAAAAGAAGGATGATTGATGCCCAGTAAGCAGACTGTTTATCAGACAAACTCATTTTGCCAACTTTGACATAAACTGTTAGTTTTCTTATCAGAGTGACATTGTGAGACCAGTACCTTGGTAGAAAAACTTCCCAAGAACTCTTCAATGACCTCTAAAACAGCACTATCTTATCATCATCTGACTTTCTACCACAATAAATCATTTACAAATAGGTTAAAAGAAAAGCTGATATTAGAAAAATGGATTTATTTTCTAGAGCTATAGACTTCAAAATGTTCTGAGACTTTCAGTGGAACAAAGTGATGTTGATAAAGTGTTCATAAAGACTGCTTCCCTTCCACGTTTTGCAAGAGACTGCCTAATGTAATCCCTTCTCTTCCAAGGAGATTTTAAATAAACGATTACTAATGATTAGGCTTTTGCTGTTTCCATGGGCAATTGGAGCTTCATTCCTGATATCGCCAGGAAAGAAGGGTATTCCTTAGTTCAGAATAAGCTATTTTTCCTAACAACAGTCTTCTGAAGGTTAAAAAAAACAAAACACCCTTCTATTCTATTCAAAGAAGATTACTGCGTCCCTCAAGCTGGTAATAACCCCCTTCTTTGTAAAAACAGGGAGAATTTAGTCAGTCTGAGGTCCTTCTAATTTGCCCTTAAATCTTTTTCCTGTGTCCCAAAGGTCCTTTTTTCAAGAGGCAACTGGACTGTCTTGTTTTTCTTTGAAGACGTTTTGCTTCTCATCCAAGAAGCTTCTTCAGCTGAGAGCTGAAGAAACTTTTTGGATGAGAAGCAAAATATCTTCAAAGAAAAACAAGACAGTCCAGTCGTCTCTTGAATAAAGCATCTTTGGGACAACCATGACCTGGATGACTGAGAATCTCCCCAGACATTTAGCTATGCACTTTTGCCTTTGGTTTCCTTGGCCTTCTGTGACTGAGGCCACAGGGGAGAACCCCAAGCATCACAGAGACTCAGCTGGATCTACAAGAAGACATTATGGATGATGGTCCTATAAAGCCAGTGACAGATGGCGTTAGACCAGTTCCCAATCCAGTTACTCAATACACTTCTAAGAGTTTCTTTTGCTTAGTTCCTTTGGGCCATTCTATTGCTGCATCTATAGGAATTTGTTGGAGGAAGCAATCCTTAAACTAGACCAGCTAGACAATATGATGACTTGACTTGCTCTTTTATTGCTGTCATTGTTGTCTGCATCTTATAAGTCTGACAGGAATAACCTGATATGAAGAATAAGGCTCAGCATTTTTCAGCCCAGGTGTACAAGACTTGCTTCTTCCTTCCCAACGTTTATTGGGAAGTAACTCACTGTTACCGGGCATTTTATTAGGCAAGGGTAAGCATGTTCATGAAATATACTACTGGCTTAAATTTAGCCCTAAAATTTCATTCTACCCACCCTTGATATGACTCATGTTACTACTGCAAACTTCTCATCTGGATAATACTTTATACTGCTTTTAAGTATCTAACTAGGCATGCTCCAATGAAGAGAATATATAGGTAATCCTTGACTTATGACCGCTTATGTAACAATGATTTGAAATTACAACAGCTTCAGAAAAAGTGACTTATGATCCATCTTTTAAATTTTGACCAACACGCCACTTCTGTGGTCACGTGATTGCAATTTGGTACTTGGCAACTGGCTTGCATTTAGATGGTTGCACTATCTTGCAGTCATGTAAACATGATGTGAGACCTTCTGAGTAGGCTTCTGTCATGCAAAGAAGGGGAAATGCCTTCATCTAATGCAAGGGTCTTCAAACTTGGTAAGTTTAAGACTTGTGGACTTCAACTCCCAGAATTCCTGAGCTAATATGAGCAGAGGAGGAATTCTGGGAGACGAAGTGCACAAGTCTGAAAGCTGTCAAGTCTGAAGTCCCCTGATCTAACGACTGTGTGATTCACTTAATGATGAAGTTGAAATGACCATAAAATTGAGTCCAGTTACATGGTGATTTGCTTAATGACTACTTTGCTTACAAACTGAGATTCCAGTCCCAATTGTGGTCATGTATTTAAATGATGGCGTCCTTGGTGTTTTATTACCATTACAGGTAATGTAAGTGCTAGAACAATGTTAAATTATGGAAGTAGTTTGGCTAGGAATTAAGATAAAGGTGTTTGAAAATGAAGTTGACGATTTAAAGTTGCATATAAATGGTGAAAAACTAGAGCAAATGGATAAATTTAGGTACCTTGGAGAATGTTTACTAAGATGGAAAACATACTGATAACTTTTGAGTCATACAATTTTTTGCAGAACAGATAGTGGGTAACTGAGCTCTGCTGGAAGGAGAGAATTATTTTTTCAAAATAAACTAAAATACGGATATTCCAGGATATAGAAAATGGCAGTTGAATATGTCAGAAGAAATGTAAATATTGAACACAGCTGGAAACTACTTAACAAGGGTCTGTATTAAAACAACAAACAACAAGTTAAAACAACAAATACAGGATCGAGAACAAATGGGTGCTGATTGAATATGGATTAAATACAGAAGTGAATAACTACTCTTGAAGAAGTATATTGATTGGCTTGGTCTTACTGAGAGAATGAACGAGGATCAGATTGTAGAACAAATATATGAGATGAGAAAATGTCTTAAGGCAGGGGTCTCCAACCCCCAGTCTGTGGACTGGCACAGGTCTGTGGCATGCCAGAAACTGAGTCACGCAATCAAGTGAAGTCCCATCCATGGGATGCAGGCAGCATGCCTCCTCCGGTCCATGGGAAAACCTCTTTCTATGGAAGTGGTCCCTGGTTCTCAAAAGGTTGGGGGCCACTGTCTTAAGGGAAGACCAAGAAGATCATAGCTGGATGGAGTTGATGAGAGCCTGAAAAAGGAACAGGCAAGAAGTTAAAAGATATGGCTAAAGCAAGAATAGCTTGGAAAGCTATTGGGGTTAAAAATTTTACTACTGGTTCTGTGGGTGTGGCTTGATGGGCGTGGCTTGATGGGCATGGCAGGGAAGGATACTGCAAAATCTCCATTTCTACCCACTCCTGGGAGAAGGTTACTGCAAAATCCCATTCCCTCCCCACCCCACTAATCTGCTTTTCAGCTCCGTTCTCCTGTGCAGGGCAACAAAAGAAGACCCAGCTGATCACCTGGGACTCAAGAGGCAGACAATAAATGGGGACGGGGGCCAGTCAGAAGTGGTATTTGCCAGTTCTTCAAATTACTCAAAATTTCCACTACCGGTTCTCCAGAACTGGTCAGAACCGGCTGAATACCACCTCTGTTGGAAAGGTATGGAGAATTATAATGAATGATGTGATTGATCTGGAAAGCACAGTGCTATGACTCTTTTTTTTATACCAAAGTCGTAATGTAAGACAAGCAGTTGGTTTGTAGGCATGCTATATTTTTCAGTTCTTATGATTAATGAATTATTAAAAACAAAAAACAAAATACAAACCCAACTCCTCTTCTAATTTTGCTCTATTTCCTTCCTCCCTCTAAAACTAAAAATGAAAAAGAGTCAAAGAAATGTAATCTGACTGCATTATGGTCAAGTCTATAAAAACCTGGGCAGCAACAGAAGCAAAAACAAATTTTGGTTTATTGCTGAATAACACTCACAGAGTAACATAAAGTAAATTTACTTAAATTTACTACAGATAATCATATGCAGATCTGGAGTCTTTATATTTTATAGCTCTTCTTAATTTCATATATTCCTGCCACAGACATATAAAACATTTCATCATCATGTTTAAACAGAATCCCTCCTCAAAAGAAGTGCCTTTCTAATAGCATTTTCCATCCAAAACTCCTTACTATATTACTTGAAATACTGTTTTCTGTGTCAGGGTTGCAAAACTGTACACACATGACTAATTGAGATCTAACTGAAAACTACACGATGCAAACTGGTGATGGGAAAAGAAAAAATGGAGCTGCATTTTAAAGGCTTTGCTTAAAAGAAAGTAGTGCAGATAAAATCCAGGTTTAACAACACATATTTGTCATGCTCTTCAGAATTCTAAACTCAGAAAAACAAAAGAATCCCCCCGGGCCCTCCAGCTAAACGAAATTTTCATTTTGAAGATTTTAATTTTAAATACAAATGCAACATTGAAGAAAATGTGGCTATTAATGCCTATGAGCCATTAGCTGCTACAAATATCAAAGCAAGTTGTAAAATGAAAGCAATTCCAATATTTCAGATTATAGAAAATAGTAAAAGATATTCTGAAAATCCAGCTTTGTTTACTTTTACAAGTTAGGGATTATAATGTTTTGGAATTCTTTTTATCTCCAAGTCTTGCCTCTTTATTGTACTACTTTAAACTTGTCAATAACTTGAAGCAGAGAGTGCTTAAAATGTACTTTGTAAAGTATTTCAAATTATAGAAAATGGCAAAAGATATTCTGAAAATCCAGGTTCGCTTACTTTTACAAGTTAGGGATTATAATGTTTTGGAATTCTTTTTACCTCAAAGTCTTGCTCCTTTATTGCACTACTTTAAACTTGTCAATAACTTGAAGCAAAGAGAGTGCATGAGAATGTACATTGTCCATTTAAAAAGTATCCTTTGCATTGAGCAGAATAAAAGTCAGAGGCAGTCAGTGAATTGACTGAAGAAGATAGTCGCGGGAGTAACATAATAAGAAAATCTGCTTAATTCTTACTTTTCATCTGAATTTTTGCAAAAGAAAAAAAACAATCTGTCAGCAGTTAAGGGACAGAAAAGAAATACAGGTAAAAATAGGCAAGGGAGTGGTGAGAGAACATCTGGCCACTTTGGATGAATTAAAATTGCCAAGGCTGGATTGATTATAACCCAAGGTTATAATGGTGAACAAAGCAATGGTGAACTCAGAAACACTGACTGTAATCTTTTAGAACTCTTGGAGTAGATTGCTCCAATCTTAAAAAAGAAGGAAAAGTGAACCCAAGAAACTACAAACCAAACAATTTGACATTAATGTCTAGGAAAATCCTAGAAAATAAAATCAAGTAGTAAGTTTGCAAACATTTAGATAGGAACAAGGTGACTATTAGAAGCCAGGATCAGTTTGTTAAAAGGAAGGAGATGCAAGACCTTACTGCTTTTTTGGCAATGTGACTAAATTAATATACTAATGAAACAGTGTATTTAAACTTCTGTAAGGCATTTGATAGAGTTGACTGTAGCCTTCTGCTTGATAAAATGGAACAATGTGGTATTGATGATTTCACTACCAGATGGTTAATGGATTTGGGTCTACATGGAGACCCAGATCAAGACTTTCTCCTTCAACATTTTTACAAATTACTTATCCAAAGAGATAATAATGATGCTTAGCAGATCTGCAGATGACACAAAGCTGGCGAGACTTGCATATAGCTTAGAAGACACCATCATGGTTCAAAAGGTTCTTGATAGATTTGAACAGCGGACCTTCTCTAACAACAACAACAACAACAAAATGCTGAATGGCAAAAAATGTAGGATTCTGCACCTGTATAGGAAAAAATATATGTATAGATACAAGATAAGCAGTACCTAGTTCAACTTTAGTACTTATGAAAAGAATCCGAGTGGCCTGGTAAATTGAAATTAAGCATGAGCCAACAGTGTGCTGCAGCTGTCCAAAGAGCCAATGCAATCTTCGGCTGGATCAACAAAATTATAATGTGAATATCTCACAAAACGATAGCTTGGCTTTATACTGCACTGATTAAAAAAGTCATCAGTCATTATGTAGAATGCCTCTGTGAATCAAAAGGCAGTGCTGAAGGCCCATATACAAAGACAGTTTGTATATTTCTACAGACAGATGTAGCAATTTTTCACACAGAAAATTATGCCAACATCAAACTCTTGCAGGTATTCACTACCATCATCAATTCCCTTTCCTGATTGTTTAAGTTTAATAAAATAAGCTGGCAATCAGGTATATGCAATTCCACGGATAATTCAGAAGAGAAAGCAACCCATGTTCTCCCCGTTCCTTTTTATCTATACAACTTTTATAAATGCAGAATCCAGTATCGTATTTATCTATGCAGATATCCCCCTCTTTCCTGAATACTGTCCAAATTTCTTTTTTTCCATTTAACGTCCGATGCACCGGCAAGTTCTCCATTATGATACATCTTCTGAAATGTTTGGGAGCAACACAGAACAATTGTGTGCAATGTTTTCAAGTCATGGGCCTTTTTAATGGTGTCCCAGAAACCTTATTCTTCAAGATAGCTGTGACACCCCAAAAAAAAGGTGGCATAAGGAAAAAAAATAAATTCAATTCAAGTTAACAATATCAATATCAATCTTGTGTTTAAACACTTTGCTTTCTTTCACCATAGATAATTACTTGGTTACAACTTCACCCAAGGTTTTGAAGGCTGTAGATTTTGGTTCTCTACTATACAGACTACTAAATATTCATAGCCTAAATCTTTGTAATTACAACAACTACATATTATTTTCCAGATTTAGTCTCCTTCCATTTTCCATTTTCTTGTATTAAATTGTAGACTGTGACAAGGGCTTGTTATTTTGTATGGCCCAATATGACAATGACAACAACTAATTTAATAGCATCAAAAGCTAGTTCAAAAAGTATCCACAGTCTATTTGGGTTGTACCAAATTCTATAAGCAGTTCAGAATATTCAGCTAGAACATTTAAATTATTCCAGAACTGAGAAGAAATTTTGGAAGGGGTTGGCAATTTGGTTTTCTAGGCAACACTTGAAATATAGACACTGAAAGAGGAATAAGGTTCAGCTGCACAGTTCCATCTTGTTCCAACTGTGACTATCACAGCCCAAGTGTATGTCAGTTAAAAAGATAATGTCATGCAGAAAATTAAGGCCATCTGATGAAATAATGCTATGAAACTCAGTTGGAGAGAGCATCTATTCACATATAACAGGTTGCATATCAAAACAGAAAAAATCTGCATAAGAAAACCTAAAGATTTGAACATTTGAGCTAAATGAGACTGATTCAGGGAGCAATAGCTAGTGTCTATGTGAATGTTAGGGCAAGGCTACATGTAATGTGAGGGAGATGAACAATTTTAAAATGTATAGATAGATAGATGATAGATAGATAGATAGATAGATAGATAGATAGATAGATAGATAGATAGATAGATTCCATCAAGTTAGATAGATAATTTGTTGATCCAGTCTTGATGGAAACTACAGAGAAAATGTTTATTATATCAGGTTCCCCATCTGAAATTTTAATTTGGAGGACAATTAACTGTTGTGATGATAGCTATACTTTTATTTAAAGGGCAATACTATAAAGTATTAATTGTTTGATCATCTTTATCTTTGTCTTTTTACTAGTCCTGATTCTTTACAATTGCATATCACATGGAAGAACCACATTTTTAGAGTGTCCTGGATGTTAAATGTTCCCTCTCATCGGCACTTTACTGCTCTACCTTCTAGTTTCCTAATGTTTTTCACCAGAACTGTTCTTGGATTAGAAGAACAATGTCAAGTAATACAAACCAATAAAGTGTGGAAAGAGTTTGTTCATTCAGTAATGTACCAAATTTGTTCTTAAAAATCGACCATAAATCCATTTTAGGAGGCAAACGCATACTTAAGCAAACAGGTCTTTTCTGTCATTTCTGGTATCCCCCTCACCTGGTAGCAATTTGCAAACAAAATGAGTCTTGGCTGGGTTCCCACAGTATGCTAGTCTAAGATAAAATCATATTGTGTGTTATGGGAACCCAGCTGTTGCCTTAGCATGTTAGGTAAACCAGACCATCAAGTTCAGTCATAACATAATTTACTTGTTCGAGCAAAGCATACTATGTGAATGCGGCCATTTCCTTTTGTGAAACCAAATTTAATATCTGTGTCCAGTTTTTTTATATTTTCCTTAACCCTATATATCCCTATCTAATAAAATAAAATAAAATCTGCCCTGCTGTCCATGAATGGGAAATAAAGTCCAGGAGTATTAAATATAGGCTTCTGAGAGGAGATTAGAAATGAGACCTTTTATTGCCCATTTCTAAAAATGTGAAATCATTGCAAGCAATAGTATTGATTATATTTAATCTATTATTTAAGTGCAGCATCAGAATGTGGGTCAGAATATCATGCATTGCCAGCCTTCCTACTGGTTGGGTAATCTTTCTCCAGCCAATTCTGCTGCCAAAATACCTTATGTTAATCTCAAATTAAACACTAGTCCCTGTTTAGAAATGCAGAATCCATACCCACATATCTACAATTACAAACTCAGTCAGTATCCATACAAAGGACAAATTATCCAAACTTAAAACAGACCGATTAAAGCCTTCCATTAGATTTAATTGAAAGTCCTGGGAAAAGCACATATCTTGATGCATATCATCATGGCAGCTACAGATACCTTGTAAAAACAATGCAGTAGTTATTCTTTGTGCTATTTCCAGGAAATACTTTATGCAAAAGATCACCTTTATTCCTCATTGTATCACATGCATCTCTGTTTTATATTTCATTGTGGTTTTTGAATCATGATTAGGGACTAGTGATTCCACTTGGTGATCAAACCTACTGACCTGTTACTTATTATGATTGTTGAGCTTACTATGTGTTTACTGTGTACTGAGACTCAATTAAGTGAGGTTCTTGATGCTTTCACCTAGTGATCTTTACGACTGCTTAATATTAGTGGAAGCTGAATTAAAATGAAAATACGAAGTATTTATTAGGCATGTGTGCAACATTTTAATGTGAAACATTTCAAACTCAAACACTCTATTTTGAGACAGAAAGTTATTTTCAGTTTGAAATGAATAGTTCTGACAGTTCCAGATGTTTCAAACTCAAAATAGGAGAGTGTTGAGTTCAAAACACTTATGTATCAGCTAAAATGATTGATTTGAACTCAAAATATTTTGAATTCAAAATACTAGCAAATGTTCTGCTAGCATTTATTATAACCTTGTATAACATTTGCACATTCCAAATCCTTTTTGTGTAAAATTGCAACTGCTGATAACAGTAATAAAAACAACTTTAATTATAACCTGACACCAGATAACAACATGATGCATTGTAAAGAAATAAAATAACTAGAAGGTAAACATAATAAAAAGAAAAGTGAACTAGGCTAGGAATAAAAATGGAAAACAAATAAAATTGGAAAAAATAGGTAAATAGTTATTGATCAGTTCTGGCATGAGTGTAATCAGCCTCTAAGATTTTTCTAAGATTATAAAGTGTGTGTGTATATGTGTGTGATTGTGTGTGTAAAATTTAAAATGTTACTCTTGTAAAAGCAATTGCAGAAAACTTAGCTATTTTCCTAGGATTTTCAGAAAGCACATCAGCTAAAAGAAGTTGAGTTTTCTTCTCATGAGACCAGCCAGAACAATTTGACAACAGGGGGTTTATTAATTCTACAAGCCAAGTTGTATAAAGAAGGGCAGCACAACAAAACATAGGCAATGGATTCCATATCCTCCAGTTGGCAAGGATGTGAGTGTTCTTAGATAAAACTATTATTGCAAATCAATATGGAAAGCAAGCAACTGTCTCTCCAAAGAGAAAGAGCTTTGATCAGTAGTAGTATTCAAGCGGTTCGCACCACTTTGGCCAAACTGGTTGTTAAATTGCTGGCTGGCCCCTCCCCTCTCTGCCCCTCCCCTTCCAGGAGTCCTCACGCACCCCGTTTTGGCTCCCAGGTAATTTCAGGGAAGCCTACTAGGCCCAAAATGGGGCATGGGGTGTGGCGTGGCCCCCCATGGCCCATTTTTGCTTCCAGAAGGCTGCAGGGAGGCCTAGTAGGCCCAAAACGGGGCACAGGGGCCTGTGCACCCATTTTTGTGCAGGAGGCCAAGTGCTGCCTGTCACACACCCTGGCCATGCCCATCCAGCCAGTCATTAGGGCAGAGAACAGGTTGTTAAATTATTTGAATCTCACCACTGGCTTTGATGCGACAGCCTCATGTTCATTATGTAATTTCCGAGGATTAAAAAAAAAATCTTCCATGCACACCATCCATGACTTGCAGGAGGGATAGTCCCGGTGAAGACCAATTTCAAAAGCATATTTTCATTCCAGGTTGGGTCCCTCTAGTCCTAGTAAAATTAGATACTCGCCTATGGATGAATTCAATGCCTTTTTTTTTCCTGGACTGAATGCAAACTATCCAGAAGAGTTAGAGAAGACTGACAGCCCTTTGAGAAAACGAATTGAACTCAGAATCTAAGCAGTTTCCTATGAGTTCCCATACAAGCAGGGCCCGATTCCAAACAGAACCAAGGGTTGAATAGTCCAGGTCACTTGGAGAAGAGACCTTAAAATCCTTGATTGAACTGCTTCAATGGGATTGAGATCTTTATAAGGGGAAATCTGAGAGTGATACAGTAGAAAGCTAATTAATTGAGCTCTAAAGATTGTAATAGCCACTGGCATAGTTACAACTGCCTGGCAACTTCTGATCTCATTTTGGGATGAACTGTACCTGCCAGTAGAACAGATTACTCCTCTGTCACAAAGTGTTAAGAACGACTTACAGTGAGATGTAACATAAGCAGTACATCTCATGCCTTCATTTTTCAGCTCAAACTGCTTTCATAGGAAAATACGGCATAAATACAGAAAGCTGAAATTAATTGAAATGATTAAAATTAATTAAGCAACAAGGAATTGTTTTTTTAATATTATTTGTATTGTTACTATTATTTGAAAAGCAGCAATCTGTTAAGTTTTGCACTTATGAGAAAAAAGGCCTCAGGATAAAAAGTAAACTGCAGTTATAAGTGTTGTTAACTGTGAAAAGTATGTGTCCATATAAATGGGCACATTTCTTGCAACAAGAAAAATAATTCATCCCAACAGCTACGTTTAGCAAACACCTTTCCTGCTTCCCATTTATCTCAAAATGTGGTGTGTGTTTTTTCTACGTCTGAGTTATCTAGAAATAGTTCTGGTGACAAGACCACTGATTCTCTGTTAACTTAAATGAGATACAGATAATGAAAATATGTCCCCAAATTGTGTTCATAATACTCTTCTGTGTCCAGAATCCATTTATTAGATTATTATTGAAGATATCACAAAACCGCTGTTCATCTGTAAGAACTAGGAATGAGCAATCTTTATTAAAGTGTATTCCTTTTTGGAAATATGCAACAAAATAATAACAAATGTTTATGCAGTCCTCTCATCCTATAGAGGATCTTTAATTCATTTATTTATACAGGCAGCTGCACATCACGGAAGAGGAAAGCCTTCCGGCGCCGCTTCCTCCTCTAAACCTGGGTAAAGACCGTAGCGTGTAAAAGCCGTGTGCCGAAGGGGAAGGGGAGAGCACGCGCGAAATTCCTTCAGAAGAGTGTTGGAAACGGCCGTTCCCGGCAAGCATCGCTTGGGTGGTGGGCCGACGCACAATACCCTCCCCCTTAGATGCCACGCCTCTATCATAAGGTTCTGCTTTTAAGGAGGAAGTGGAGTATCAGTTTTGCCATTTCAGCCAACTCCATCAACTTCTGCATCCATTCTTCCACGGGTTCTATAATAACATCATTATCTGAATCTGAGATCGGAACCATAGATGTGGCAGCCCAGCAACTTAAAGAAGAAGGAAGGAAGCAAAGAGTGGAAAACAGCAAATTGAGTAGTGGAAAGATGAACTTAAAGAAGATTTCCAGAATACTGATTTATACTACAAAGGGAAATTGAAAATTGAAACTCCAAACCGAACAGTGCAGCGAAGCGGCAGAAATATCGGAAGGAGTACTAACTAAAGAAACGGCAGAAATTTGTGCTGATTAATGCAACGCTGAAAACGGAGGAGCTGAAGGGTGAGACAACACCGTTTACTTTTACTTTTGGAGTTGAAATGGGGGTTGTATAACTATATTTTCTGGCGATTGACGTTTGAGAACTGTGGGAAGAAAGAGAAAGTGACAGTGATGTGTCCAAGTGAGACAGAGAGATCGGAAGAACAGCTGAGAGTAAAAACTTGAAAAGAGAACAATTGACACTTTAAAAGATTTAAGGAAAGGATTGAGGAAAGAAACCTTATAATTGCAATGTTTGTCTGATAACTGAATGCTCAATACAAATCTGAGTCTACACAGTAAAAATATAAACTGTTAGAATTACCAGTGCAAGACGTGCCTCTTTCTCTTAAAAGCAACAAACTTTGAAAGTGTATTCAGTTAACTAGGAGGGACCCAGAAATCTCATTCATCAAGGGAAAACATAAACAAACAGTTTCCTGTGAGCTGTTCAATTTGTCTCTGCTGAATCAAAGTCTGCTTGCAAAAAAAGGAGAGAAGATTAGTTGGTTCCTTCTGTTCTTAGAAGTGACGCCCTTTCCTTCACTCGGATAAAAACCCTTTGAACATAGTGTTACAACTTCCTGTTTACAGAGTAATAGCGATCTGCTATTCAAAGAGCAATAAATTCCTCTCATTCAGTCAACTCCAGCTGCTAGTAAAACAATTAACCCGTTCCTTGCAGACTCTTAATACTACCTCATTACTTTAATCAAACACTGATTAATTCACTACCTCAAAACTTTCAACTTTTCTACCTCAGCACCTATATCAACGATTAGATAATCAATTTCTATAAAATATTTTATTAATGGTTTAATTGATTTATTGTTTTAATTGATTAGTGTGATTAGAGTGTTTAGTACAAATAGTGTGATTACTGACTAGTTTAAAAGATCAAAATTCATGTAATTTAATTGAATAGTAAAATCAATGATTTAGTGAATTTAAATGAACAGTGTGATTAATGATTAATGTAATTAATTGATTAGTGATTAGAGTAATTAATTGATCAGGCTGACTGTTGCTCAGGAATATTATCTGACTTGATCAGGCTGATTGTTGCTCAGGAATATTATCTGACTTGAGAGATTACTGCAATTGATTGTTTGATGTAATATTGTCTATATAGATTACCCAAAATTGTTCCTTTAATTAATTCAATCAACATACTATTTTAACAAACCTACCATGCCAAAAAAGAAAATCCTACGCCAAACCACAACCTAAAGAGAAGATAATCCCCACCAATGAACCACAAGACTCCTGCACATGCCTTAAATGCTACAAAAATCTAAAGGATAATGAAAACTCCATCAAATGTTCTCTGTGTAAAAATACGCTCATCATGACTGCTTGGGATTACCTGAGCAAATGATTCAATACCTAGAATCATCCAATGAGTTTCCATATTTCTGCAAATCATGCAGACCCAAACTGGATCTGTCTGAAAGAGTTGATACCATCGAAACCATTGAAACATCCCCTACCATCCAAACCATTGAAACATCCCTTAACACCATAGTAGCATCCCTGGACGCCGTAAAAGAAAGAATATCCAACCTTGAAAAAAAAGACACAACGCAAAAACCTGAACATCCAATAGCTACAAACCACATCTCTACCCAACAACCACAATCCGATCCAAAACCCAATCCACAAATAAACACAACCCAGACAAATATTGATATCCCAATCCTCATCAGAGAAGCCGTTGAGCGTGAACGGAAACGTCCAAACGCCATCTTATTTGGTCTAGAGGACATCAATGTCAATGATGACATCACAACTGTCCGAAACATCATCAGAGATTATCAAGCATCAACCATCTCCGCTGATGAAATACTTGACATTTCCGCATTGACCGAGAGCTCAAAAATAGAGACGGCTCTGTGGCCCCACGCTTGTGCAGGGTCATTTGCAAAAATGAATCAAGCAAACGTAAATTCATTTATACTATAAACTCACTCGCCAAAACCAACACCAACCATAAGAACCTCCGTTGCCGCCCTGACCTAACCATACAGCAACGTGCCCGCTCCCGTGCACTCCGCATTGAACTCAAAAACCGTCTAGACAATGGAGAGAAGGACCTGTACATTGACTACCATGCTGACTGTATCAAAAGTAAGCCACGCAACCCAATACTCAGCTTCTACCCTCAACCACAACACTACCTCAACCGATCCACCATCACCCAAGACTAGGCACGCACGCCCCAACTACCTCAACTCCAACTACTGCCGGCCTTAAATGCAAACTACTCAATGCAAGAAGCCTCGTGAATAAAATACCTGAATTTCTCATCCTCCTAAATATGGCTAACTTCGACATTATATTTGTCTGTGAAACATGGCTCAATGCATCTCTCCCCAACTCCATTACCACAGTAAGAGACTATCATGTTTACCGATCAGATCGTGAAAATCGTCGAGGAGGTGGTGTTGCTATATTCTATAAAAAATCCTTACATCTAAAAAATATCCAAGTTACCCAGGAGCTTGCTCTTCCTGAGACCATCATCTGTGAACTATCCTTAAATATCACAATTCGATTCTTACTATGTTACAGAGCACCTGATTATGACATCGAACATGTAAACAAGCTAAATACATTACTAACATGGGCTGCATCCTGCCCATACCCTTTTATCTTTCTTGGTGATTTCAATCTACCTCATATTGACTGGACCCTAAATGATTGTACAACTGAAATCATACACACAACCTTCTACAACGCTATTACAAATCTGGGACTGGAACAACTAGTAACCAACAACACTAGACTAAACAACTGCCTCGATCTCATCTTCTGCAATAGTTTGAATTTAATTTACGGAATACAAACTAAAGAACCCTTTTCAGTAGTGACCACAATATGATTGACTTTTGTCTCAACATACGTCCACACAAAAATCACCACAATGATGTAATCCCCAATTGTAACTTCAAAAAAGGCAACTATGATCTTATAGACAACGATCTCTCATCCCTGGATTGGCAATCTCTATTCACTGGATGCAATACTGTTGAAGACCATTACAACATATTTTTACTTGAAGTCAAAAGAGTCATCAAACTATATGTACCAACAACAACTCCCAAAACAAAACAAAAAAGCAGATTACCCATATCAATAAGGAAACTTCAATCCAAAAAGAGATCACTCTGGAGGAAAAACAAATCTGGTCACGTTACCAATTTCAAAAACCGATACAAAAATTTATGCCACCAGATAAAGACCGAATGCACCAATTATCACATTAAACAAGAGGAAAACCTTCTAAGCACCAATTCCACCCGTGCTTTTTACAATTTGTAAACAACAAACTAAAAGACTCAAGGTCCATCCCTCCCTTGATAGGACCTGATGGTAAAGACTGCTGACGACACCATTAAAGCCAACATCTTTAACACATTCTTCGGCTCAGTATTTGTAAACAGCAATGGATCATGCCCAGTATTTCCTAGCCGTACCACAGATAACAATAATGATCTAATACATATCGATTTCACAGAAGACAATGTTGAAAAATCACTACGCAATCTAAAACCATCTCTATCTATTGGACCGGATGGAATATGTGCCTACTTCTTAAGAAAGCTATCCACTGCCATAGCCAAACCTCTAAGCATAATCTTTGAAAAATCTTTCAGGACCAGCTCCTTGCCTAACCTATGGTCACAAGCCACAGTCATCCCCATCTTCAAAAGGGAGACCCAAGCCTAGTTGAAAATTACAGGCCAATCTCCTTATGCTGCGTCACCTGTAAAGTCATGGAATCTATTATTAACCAATCCATCATCCTCCACTTAGAGACAAATAACCTACTCTCCAATAAACAATTTGGTTTCAGAAAAAAACTATCCTGTAATCTACAACTCTTACACTGCAAAAACATATGGACGACACAACTCGACCAGGGCAAAGCAATAGACGCAATCTACATAGACTTCTGTAAAGCCTTTGATTCAGTGGTACACGACAAACTACTCCTAAAAATAAAATCCTATGGTATCTCTGGACAACTGAATAACTGGATAGAAGCATTCCTGTCAAACAGACAACAAATGGTCAAAATCGGGAGCGTCCTATCAAATCCAGTACCTGTCAATAGTGGTGTCCCCCAAGGCAGTGTTCTAGGACCAACTCTCTTCATACTCTACATAAACGACCTCTGTGATCATATCAAGAGCAATTGCGTTCTCTTCGCTGATGATGTAAAGCTGTTCAATACCACAGACAATACTGCTACCCTACAAAAGATCTTGACTATGTATCAGAATGGTCAAACAAATGGCAACTTCAAATCTCAACAAATAAATGCTCTGTCTTACATATTGGCAAAAAAATCAGAAAATAAAATACAAGCTGAATAGTCAAGAACTTGTTGATGACCCAAGCTCTGTAAGGACCTTGGAATACTCACCTCTAATGATCTAAGTGCTAGAGCCCACTGCAACTACATAGCCAAAAGGCATTAAGAGTTGTTAACCTAATCCTACATAGCTTTTTCTCTGGTAATATCACACTACTAACCAGAGCATACAAAACATTTGCTAGACCAATACTCGAATACAGTTCATCAGTCTGGAACCCACATTACGTATCTGATATTAGCACAATTGAGAAAGTCCAGAAATATTTCACAAGAAGAGTTCTCCACTCCTCTACTCGTTGTAGAATACCTTATGCCACCAGACTTGAAATTCTAGAACTAGAAAATCTTGAATTACGCCGTCTTCGGTCTGACTTAAGCATGGTATATAAAATCATACATTGCAATGTCCTACCTGTCAGTGAATACTTCAGCTTCAACCATAACAACACAAGAGCACACAATAGATACAAACTCAAAGTAAACCGCACCAAACTTGATTGCAGGAAATACGACTTCAGCAATAGAGTGGTCAATGTCTGGAATACTCTACCCGACTCTGTAGTTTCTTCCCCAAACCCCAAAAACTTTAACCTTAGACTGTCTACTATTGACCTCACCCCTTTCCTAAGAGGTCTGTAGGGGCGTGCATAAAGCGCACCAACGTGCCTACCGTCCCTGTCCTATTGTTTCTCTTATTCTTTTATTTTTCTTATATGTACCCATTTCATGTATTCACAACTATGTATACACTTATACTTATTATCTTGTAAACAATTGGCAAATCAAATAAATAAAATAAATAAATAAATCTAGCAGGCTGCATGGCTGTCTGGACATCTGGCAGGCCTGATCGGGTGCTTCTGCATGCTGCTTGCAGAGTCAGCCTGGCAGTTGCGGCTTGGACCCACCTGTGCTGAGCTGCTGTGGACTCCCAGCCGCCTCTTGGGCATGGGGGCTCCCCAAGGTTGCAGTATGGTGATGATGGTGACCGGCGGGGCTGCCTCGTGGCATCCGCTCTGTCTTTGTTCCTCTGGTGGATCAGGCCCCGGCACCCTCTCTGGCCCCACCCTCTTCTGCCCTTCTATCCCCCCCAGTCATGCCTGATCCCCCACAGGGCCCGCCCCTGATGCGAGCGATGTTGAGCTGGCCACAAACACCAGCCTCCCTGAGGGCAGACACAATGCTGATGTGGTCCTCAATGAAATTGAGTTTGACACCCTGGTCTAGTTCATAGATGGAGACACCAATATGTCAGCTCCCAAAACAACATATAACTAAAGAAAATCCATTCAGTACAGGGTCAACCTTGACTCCTGCCCTGGGAGAATAGTCAAATCTTTACTAGCTTCTTGAATATCATCAAAATGAGAATCAAGTTGATCTCTGTAATATTATGCCACATTTAGAATATAATTTTTACAAAGAATTTTAATTACAGTAGTAAAAACTAATAAAAACTAAAAGAGAAGACAAAAAAAGATCAAAAAGTGAAAAAAAGAAAGAAATAATATAATTAAAAAAGAAAAAATATAAAGAAATGATTTCCAATCTTTATCACAACAAGTAGAATAAATTTAGTAATTCTTCTTTTCTAAGGTTATAGATAGCTTTTCATCTGATATCCCATCCTTTATCTATAAGCAAATCCATAAAATATTAACTTTCTAATGCTGGTGTCAGGAAAAAAAATTCATTAAATACAGGTGAAACTCAAAAAATTAGAATATCGTGCAAAAGTTCATTTATTTCAGTAATGCAATTTAGGTGAAACTAATATATGAGATAGACTCATTACATGCAAAGCAAGATAGTTCAAGCTGTGATTTGTCATAATTGAGATGATTATGGCTTACAGCTCATGAAAACCCCAAATCCACAATCTCAGAAACTTAGAATATTGTGAAAAGGTTCAATATTCTAGGCTCAAAGTGTCCCACTCTAATCAGCTAATTAAGCCATAACACCTGCAAAGGGTTCCTGAGCCTTTAAATGGTCTCTCGGTCTGGTTCAGTAGGAATCACAATTATGGGAAAGACTGCTGACCTGACAGTTGTGCAGAAAACCATCATTGACACCCTCCATAAGGAGGGAAAGCCTCAAAAGATAATTGCAAAAGAACTTGGATGTTCCCAAAGTGCTGCATCAAAGCACATTAATAGAAAGTTATGTGGAAGGGAAAAGTGTGGAAGAAAAAGGTGCACAAGCAGCAGGCATAACCGCAGCTTGGAGAGGATTGTCAGGAAAAGGCCATTCAAAATTGTTGGGGACTTTCACAAGGAGTAGACTGAGGCTGGAGTCAGTGCATCAAGAGTCACCACACACAGACGGGTCCTGGACATGGGTTTCAAATGTCGAATTCCTCTTGTCAAACGGCTCCTGAACAACAAACAACGTCAGAAGCGTCTTACCTGGGCTAAAGAAAAACAGAACTGGTCTGTTGCTCAGTGGTCCAAAGTCCTCTTTTCTGATGAGAGCAACTTTTGCATCTCATTTGGAAACCAAGGACCCAGAGTCTGGAGGAAGAATGGAGAGGCACACACTGCAAGATGCTTGAAGTCCAGTGTGAAGTTTCCACAGTCTGTGTTGATTAGGGGAGCCATGTCATCTGCTGGTGTTGGTCCACTGTGCTTCATTAAGTCCAGGGTCAACGCAGCTGTCTACCAGGAGATTTTTGAGCACTTCATGCTTCCTTCCACATACGAGCTTTATGGGGATGCTGACTTCATTTTCCAGCAGGACTTGGCACCTGCCCACACTGGCAAAAGCACCAAAACCTGATTCAATGACCATGGGATTACTGTGCTTGATTGGCCAGCAAACTCGCCTGACCTGAACCCCATAGAGAATCTAGGGGGCATTGCCAAGAGAAAGATGAGAGACATGAGACCGAAAAATGCAGAAGATCTGAAAGCCGCTATTGAAGCATACTGCAGTGCCACAGGCTGATAGCTTCCATGCCACGCCGCATTGAGGCAGTAATTGCTGCAAAAGGGGCCCAAACCAAGTACTGAGTACATATGCATGCTTATACTTTTCAGAGGTCCAATATTGTTCTTGTTTAAAGATTGCATGTAATATTCTAATTTTCTGAGATTGTGGATTTGGGGTTTTCATGAGCTGTAAGCCATAATCATCTCAATTATGACACATCACGGCTTGAACTATCTTGCTTTGCATGTAATAAGTCTATCTCATATATTAGTTTCAACTTTTAAGTTGCATTACTGAAATAAATGAAGTTTTGCACGATATTCTAATTTTTCAAGTTTCACTTGTAGTTGCCAGAACTTTGCAAAAAAAAAAAAAAAAAAAGATTATTTTATCCTTGACCAAATAAATCAATTTTATATTTTACTTATTTTATTTTACTTTCTTTTACTTCTAACAACCTTGATCTTTAATTCAATCAAATATTGCCATAGGATTTCTCTTCAATTTTTCTTTATTCCATTGCACAGATTTCTTCAAGGCTTTAATAAGCCTCTTTTGTTGATCTGATAAGAAAATATTTTCCAGGCCATTCTCTTGACATATCATTGTATTTACTTTTACTTTTTATAACTTCAGCCAGTTTCTTTTGTATATCCAATAAAGAATCCTTTTCCAAATCATTCTCTTGCCTTTGGTAACTCTATTGTACTTCCAGTACTTTTTCTGTCTTGTCAGATAAAATTTGTTCCACATCTGTCATTCATTCATTAACATATTTTGGACATAATCTACAGATAGAAATAGACATCATTACTGACAGTGTTAATACTGTAGTTACTAATTTCTAGCTTCATTCTTCAAAAAAAAAAAAAGAAAGAAATGTCCTTTAATGTTTTCAATGTTATATGTTTTGTGTCATTTTGTAAGTCTTACTATTATTTATTATCCCACCTCTATTTTTTATATACATAACTCAAGGCAGAAAATACATTTAATACTCCTTCCTGCTCCCCTTTTCTCCCCAACTACAACCATGTCAGATGAATTAAGCTGAGAGAGAATGAGTGGCCCAAAATCACCCAGCCAACTTTTTTGCCTAAGGCAGGATTAGAGTTCATGGTCTCCTACTTTCTAGCCAGTATCCTAACCACTAGACCAAATTGGCATGAACCGACAGCAAGGACAGGTTCTTTCTTTTTCCTTAGAATTTTTAATGCCCTCTAGTGCCCGGTTTCTAAAATAGTAAAACTAGTTTTGTTGTGACTTACAATAGCCAAGATGTCTAAAATAAGTCTGTTTCCCATGACAAGCTATTTATTTTATAATCATTTGCAAAATCTTACAGCAAAAATCAATATTTTAAATTTATTTGGATGCTTAATTCATTTCTAACTTTCTTATATCAAAATTGTATTTAGCTTTTTTGATTGTTGGCTTCACTTTGGCAGAGATGTATTCAATTTGCCATATTCTCCTAAAAGTTCTGGGAGAAATATTATTCAAAGGACAGGCACCACATCAGAGAAGGCATACTTCCTAGTATCCACAACATGACACTGCTCAATTGATGGGACAATTGGAGATAAGTAGTTCCTCAAATATCCAAGCCCGTTGCTATGAAGAACTTTATAGATAACTAGCACTTTGAATCATACCTGGAAGCCAACTTGTAAGTAGTGCAGCTCTCAGAACAGTGGGATCATAATGAGGCAGGATCAACACTTCCAACACTACACCCTGCATTCGGGACCAGCTGTAGCTTCTGAGTGGTCTTGAAGGGCAATCTCACATAGACCACTTTACACCAATCCATTCATAATGGGCAATATTGATGGGAAGTACATAATTTACATACTACATGTACCTGTTCAAGGGCTGTCTTGGCCACAGTAACTCTTCAAGATGAGTTCACGATAATTCCTGAGAGGCACACCATTCTTGAACAAGGAAATATAAGACCAAAGATGGAAGATCTACGGAGCCAGAGGGCCCCAATATCTGCCACTGTCGTTCATTCAGGATTCAGCATGAATCTGTTTCTCCACAAGCAGACAGATCTGCATGGCTTTCAGATGAAAGTTGCTAAAACAAAAAGAGTCTCCAGCAGAATGAATATGGGATGACACTGAAATAAGGGAGTTCTGGGATGAGTAATTTAGAGGAAGATAGTTTGAAAGAGAGGAAGTGTCAAAGAGTTGAGCTGAGATGATGGTCTCTTAGGTAAAATAATGTAAAGGAAGTCAGACAAGCTGTGAGTAGGGTGAAAGTGGTAAAGCTGTGGGCACAGAGAGTTCAATCGCCTGACTTCTTTAACAGGCGTGTGAAGCCTGCAGCTGTGCTTGATAATTATATAAGGTACAATAATGGCATTATTCCAAAGAGAATAATACCCAGAGTAAATGTAAAAATTACAGGGAGATTAGTTTGCCTGGTGAAGAGTTTGGTAGACTTCTGATTGAAAGGATAGCAGAGGTGATAAAGAACCAATTTAAAAAATACAGTGTACGAATCCAAGAAGCAGAGTTCACATTTTTGCTCTTTAGCAGGTTATTGAGAAATATATGAAACTGAGAAAAAATTTATTCTATGTTTGTTGATTTATAATGAAGTGAATAAGCTTGAATTATGGAATGTTTTCTAAAAACAGGAAGTTTGTTTACCGAATGCAATAAAAGTGGTAATTCAAGTGAATCGTGCATGAGATTAGATTGATTAGTAACTGGTTCAAAATTGAGCCAGAGAATAAGCCAAAGGACGAGTAACATCCTCTGGATGAATGAGTAAAAGATGATTTGGGTATATCAGTGGGGGCATGAATCTGTGTTGACAATACCTTGTTGGTTGAGAACAATTTGACATAAAATGTGAATGCTTGAATAAGATTAGATAATTGTACATTTGATTACCATAGATATGTCTGGAATATTATGGACAGTTTTTATGTGTAACTGACATCCATGAAATGTTTTTCAGAGATGAGCAAAGTTATCATATACCTCAAACCACAAACCATTTACCCTGAGTATTTTTATTTGTCTCAATCATGAGTGTATGTTTTAAGTTCTATGTCGAGAGTGATTTTTTCTTCTTCATAATCTCTAACCAAGGCACCTATAATGCAGAACTAAAAGTACCCTCAGGGCACCTTCATACATTTATTAGAAAGCAAAGATTAGAACCATTTTATGGAAATTAAAGATAATGTGGAACATTTATCAACCTCAAATCCAAGCAGAAAAGAGAAAAGTGTAACACATTCTCAGGAATGCACACAAAATGATTTCAGCCAGAATGTATCGGTCAGATTAAATCCCTTGGCAGTGTCACATATATTAACTTCTTATTCTATTCCATCAACTTTCTCTAAGTTTTGCTTTCACAACTCACATGAAATTTTATCTAATGTATCTTGTATTCACTTTGCATGTAGTTCCCCTTAATACATGTATGTTACTACATGCAGTTAACAGAACTACATGTCTGTATTTTTGTTTGCAATTTTCTTCAAGGTATACTTTTGTGTGCAATGTTTTAAAACATCACTGTCTATAAAATATTTCACTCAAGAAGATATACTAATCCCTTCCATCATTTTTGTCATACTAGCCAATCATGCCATTACCCTCTACATCAAATTATTTTACATTCCTAACCTAACCCCAATAAACTAATAATGGGTTGTTTCAGTTTTTGTTTTGTTTTTTCTCTTGTGTTTCTTCAGCCTATGATAAAATTATGGATCTATCTATCTATCTATCTATCTATCTATCTATCTATCTATCTATCTATCTATCTATCTAAACATCTAATTAAACAGTAAAGTATGTCATACATTTATGTTGTATATATAATATATATAATGGTAAAACTTGCTTAAAAAACGGGAAGGATTGTGATATAGTGAAACATGTCTATCATGTAGAAACTAATCTGATCACTGTGGGAAGCATAACATTTATTCAAACTCTTTTGGTATTCTGACTGGAAGAATAAGTGTTAAGGAAACAATAGTAGATGTCTTGCTGAAAGACATGAGAACGTGTTACAACACATAGAAAACAAAACTAGTTTTAACACTTAAAAGCAAACTATACCAAAAGCTCCTTTGAATTGTATAAAGATATTATCTTTCACTGGAACAATACAGTTTTTAATTACTAAGGAACCATTCAAGATATTTTTAATCTTTCCCTCTTTTTTAAAAATGAAGTTCTTCTAGTTTAACTTCTATGGCAGTTTACTTGAAATTAATAAAACAGACTTATGAAGCTTATCAGAAAGTATGTCACTTCTGAATAAAACTGTGTAGTTCTGAGGATTGTACAGTTAGCATAGTGTGCAAGCCATGCAAATTCAATTCAAATTGTCATTCTAATTCAGGAAAAAAAAAATCCTAACTTGATTTGACAGTTCAAATCAGTTTAGAAAATTGATCCAATTCAATTCAGACATTTGAACAGAATCAGATCAGGTTGATTGGATTGACATTTCCAAATTCTTATTATTATTTTTAAAAAGCATTTCTGTTACTCTATATTCATCATTTTAGTTATTGTTGATCTACTGCAGGATTAAGTCCACTTCTGCATATTCACTGTATATTATCCAAACTTAAAATCTCAAATCAAATATTCACAAGCTTTAATAACCACTTCATCCTATTTAGCTTCTCTATATAAAATACCTTACATTTAAATTTTCAGTTCCTTTTTTCCCCCCTAACATTTTCCTATAGGTATAAGATCCACCTTTTTTTTTTAATAAACCAAGAAGGTTTTTAAAAGATTGTTAAATCCTGCTTTTATTATTTTTATAAATAAGTCAAGGTGGCAAATATTCTTAACATTCCTTCTTCCTCCAATTTTCCCCACAACAACAACAACAACAACAACAACAACAACCTTGTGAGAGGAATTGGGCTGAGAAAGAATGATTGGCGCAAAGTCACCCAGCCGGCTTTCATGTCTAAGGCAGGGCAAAAAGAGATGCCACTCTGGGAATGATCAGATAAGAGAGAGCTGTATAATGGGTGGAGAAAGAGGCTCAGGAGGGACCCTCCTGAAACAAACAAAATGTTAAAATGTTATGGTACTTATGTAGTTACTTACCAAACACATCTAAATTATATTAAGGTAACCAAAAGCTATTTATAATTCCCAAGGCGAGTCACAACTTTTGAGCATCCCTAATGTTTGGATATTGAAAGTTGAACTATTTGACACACCTTACATAGCTTCTCAACCTGTAAACGAGACAGCGAGAGATCTGTACTTTCAGACTTGCAAGATTCTGTTAAAAAAAGCTCTACAATAAAAACTAGAATTAGCCAGGGATGGGCTACAAATATTTTAGCACAGGGTTCTCTGCGTGGTTGCTGGGTGGGTGTGGCCATGATGGGTGTGGCCTAGTCAGTTTCCTGCACCATGGTGGTGGTGGTGGGGGGGGCATTTTTGCCATCCCTGGGCTCCGGAGGCTTTTCTCGAGCTTCCAGGAGGATGAAAATGGCCTTCCCAGGCTCCGGAGGCTCTCTGGAAGCTGGAAACAGGCCCATTTCTGGCCTTCCTGAACTTCTGGGAGGTCCATTTTTCGCCCTCCCTGAGCTTCCGTGTGTGCCCTGCACTGTGCATACAGTGGGGACTCCTGGGAGGGGTGGGGTGGGGACTCCTGGGAGGGGCGGGGTGCAGGAATGGGATTTGGGGGTTCTCCAAACTGCACAGAATCTTATCTATGGGCTCTCCCGAACCCCTGCGAACTCCCAGCAGCCCATATCTGGAATTAGCTCATCTGGTCATATTGCCTGTATAGTTTATATAGGAATGCTGACACCCAGACCCTAGGCTAGAGTATAAAGCCAATTTTCCAAAGCCACATGCAAGGCCAACAGGACATAGCTAATCTAATCTCAGGGAGGTTCCAAAGGGCAGGTGCCACTGAAGAGAAGGCTCTCTTTCTGGGACCTGTCTCCTAGTTGAGAAGAATGAGTAGAATGGGTAGAAACAATTGTGGGGGGGTGAGCCATAGTTAACCTGAACCTAAGCCATGAAGGGCTTTTAAAGTGACAATCAGCCCCTTGAATTGCACCTGAAAACACAACGGAAGATACTGCAGCTCACAGAGCAGTGGTGTCATATGTGTCAAGTACCTGGCACCGGTAACTGCCTTTTCACATATCTATGCCTGATGAACCATTAGTGGGTGGACATTATTTCAATCCAAGTACCTAGAAATTTGTGTGAGAAAAAAAAGAAGAATATTTGGTGTTCCCATGAAGATGACAGAAACCATCCCTGAGTGACACCACAGCATTTTTCTGATAATGTCTAACCCCACCCTAGTAAGTGATTCAGAATCACAACACAAACAGATCTTACTGGTTTCTCAACCCCTTCATACAAAAATAACCTCTTCCCTTTATCAAAAAGTATAGCATGACCTCCCCATAGGAAATAATAATGGTCATTTGCTTTGTTAAACAGCATCATCACCATCAGTGCTGTAGCTGAAAATCTCTATGAATTTCTTAAGCGATAGAGGAATGTGAAGTTGCTACTGATCTCTAGCATTTGGTTAAATCTTTTTCATTTTGTGACGTTATTGGCTTTGTTACCTTATATCACCTTCCAGCCATTCATCTCCCTGTGGCACCCTGAATAAAATCCAGCTGGTTATACATCCCTTCCCTTCAACTGTTTCCTTCAGGTGACTATAAAAAGTCACTAGAAAACAAAGATGTTTATTTAACTAATATCAAATTCTATAAGTGAATGAGTTTTAATGAAGCTTAAGTGCAAAATGCATCTCAACAACCAGAGCTTTTATGTCATAAAATTTTTATTAAACCATGGCAAAAAAACCTTAAGGCTATTTTAATAAATGTTACTTCAACTGTATTTTGCATTTTCTCTTGCCTCTAATTTGATCTAAAACCTTCAGAGACATCAAAAAGGTTCCTAGCTTTTGGAGCTAGGTGATATCATTATCAGAAATTATAAACATTTCAAGAATGGTTTGCTGAAAGCTGATTGGATATAAGAAAAAAGAAATAGCTCATTACATATATCAATGCAATAATTGGAGTTGATTCCAAGAAACACATGCATAACCATTGTAACCATTGGTTGTTGTTTTTTTGATAATTTATTATCCAACTTTCAGTTGCTTTTAATACACAAGTTAGCAAAAAGCAAGATCAATATAATCTATAAAACAAAAATATTATCAAAATAGAGCTTATTTTTAAATATCAGGTTTCATATTTTAGGAAATTTTATAGTTTTTATTTTGTCCCTGGATAACACATTCCAATTTGTTAAATTACAATTCCTACAATTTGCATAAAAAAATTGAAATCCGCATTAAACATGAAAATACCTCAAAAATCCCCCTCAGTTAAATATAACATAATATTTATAAAAACCAGTAAAACTATGAGAGGAGGTTTTAATTACTTTTTCAGTGACTTTTTTGTCCTTTCAAAAAATTAAATATAAGAACAAAAATAGCTAAAGGTCTAAAAAGAAAAAAAAAAGAAATAACTATCAAGAAAATATTTTTAAGGCTCCTCAAAATGTGGTCATTTCCCCCAGTTTTAATAAAGGAGGGCCATCTTTCATTATATTTGTCCAGGGGTGTCAAACTCAAGGCTCACAGGGTGCTTAGATCTGGCCCGCAGGGCTGCCTTGGAAACAGCGAAAGACCAGCCTCTGGCAACAAAAATGGAGCTCAGGGGCCCATTTTCACTGGCAGAATACTCAGGCCACCACAGGCATCCCCAACACAAGTGACATTGAGCTGGCCACGCCCACCCTGGCCACACACATACACACACACTGAGGTCAAACACAACCCTGATGTGGCCCTCAATGAAATCAAGTTTGACACCTCTGTATTTATCCATACATAATCTATGTTTATAAGTAACTTGTTTCTAAGTTGTAATTAATATCAGGTGTCCCACTGACTGAAAAATTGGAACCATATATTTATATTAAATTGGAACCATATATTTCCAGGATTGAAAGATTAGGATTAGGGTTTTCAGTGACAAACTCAAGAGCTTTGCAAAAATAAAGTGAGCAACATGTCTTTCAATACTTCTTACTTAACATTTATTTATTAGAGAAGGGGTCCCCAATCCCAGAGCTACAAGCTGTTTAGAACTGAGATGCAGAAGCAGCGGGTGAGCAGCGGGTGAGCGTGCAATATTTGGTTCATTTATGTTAAATGTTAAAAAGTTGCGATATTTATGTAGTTACTTACCAAGTGTATTGGCGCATCCCCACTTGCACGAGGAGCAGCCAAGTATGTGCAGGTAGGCCGCTTGTGTGACTGACAGGCACATTATCCCACCACTCATGCAAAGGGAGGTATGTGGGCATTTAACTGCTGCTTGCACAAAGGGAGCTGTGCATTCACACTTAGCCCCCCCCCCTTGCAAAGGGAATGGTGTGTGTGTGTGTGTGTGTGCTCACTTGCCTGCCTCTCGTGCAGAACTATCTTTCCCCTCCCAGCAGTCCACAAAGCCAGAAAGGTTGGGAAACTCTGAGTGCCTATCTGACTAGAGTGTGAGGGATGTATGGAGAAACAGCATTATCCCTGTTCTGTCCTCACTACACGTTACTCTGTGTGCCGCTTGACATGCAGCTAAACTCACCTATCCTCCAATAAAGCAGACTCTATGTATAGATCTGGACGCTTTATTAAAGCTAGGAACACGATGGGTGAAACTGGGAAAAATAGAAATATATACAATAACAACCCAAATACAAAATAAGTAAGGTGACCAACCATCCTCCTTTAGGGAGGATAGTCCTCCTTTTCCAAGTTCTGTCCTTTCTTGAAAAGTGTCCTCCACATGTCTTCCTTTTTGATATTTGAAGACTAATCTGTAAATCTCCGTATTTGATCAATGCAGATCCAATCCGTTGTGTGTGATATAACGTATTTGTATTTGACATGACGATTCGTCAAGGCTCGGTACAGTGCGGCAAGACGCGATTATGAGATGCATGCACTCCACACAGGAGAATTGTTTTGAGAGAGTGTGCCGCGCGCAAGAGTGCACCGTGCGCAAGAGTGTGCTGCGCCCAAGAGTGTGCTGCATGCAAGAGTGCACCACGTGAAAGTGGCTTTGCTTTTTTTCTTCAATTTATTTGTGTCCTCCTTCTCGTTGTAAAAAAGTTGGTCACCTTAAAATAACCAGTGTTGAGTTGCTGGTGAACATAACAATTAACAAAGACAGATAAAGCTAAATCTTACCAGCGATGCTGGTGTGTATGGGAGGTGGATTTTTGTCCTCAGATGAACATGTGCCACAGATTAGGCTGGATTCTACTGGGTCCTTCCAAATGCTAAATGAAATGGAGTCTGGCTTCCCAGGATGCACTTGTTTTGGGGGTGTGGGTTGGTGGCTAAAGGGGATGGGTCAGCTTCCAAACAATATAGATTGGTATTTGGTCCCCAGCCACTAGATGGGGCCAGAGAACAACAGTATATAAACAAATTATATCTGGGGGCATGACAGTCCCTCTATGTCATAAGCTGGCCAGAGGTATGCAGCAGCAGTAGACTTTAGGGCCATATCAAAACTTGCACTAATTTGAGCAAATTCCAGTCTTAAAAAATGTAATAATGTTATAATAAATAATACGAGCACAAATGCTGTTAGCTAACTGGATAAAGAAATGTCTGCAAGCCAACAATCAGAAAGCACCAAAGACTCCATAAAAATATAATATTCTAAAAGAACGAAATCACCATAAGAATCCATCAATATGTTATAATGTAATAAGGAGAGGAACCAAAAAAGTGCAATTGCAATTTTTATCCTGGTTTGCCTTTTGGGGAGATGTTCATGGTAACTTCAAATCTATGATACTAATCATTTTGGCACGTTATTGGTAGCCATACTAGACACACATAGGCTGAATTCATATCTTCCTTCCGTATTCTCAAGTTTATTTGTGACTAAACCAAAGCTGGATGTCAAATCTGGGTCTCTCAGAACAAAATCTTAATAATTAACTGGCAAAACTGAACATGATAGTTTCTGACACACCTACACCAGTAATTATTGCTTTGAGGCTATTTACTAATGAAATTAACGTATTCATTGCCCTAACAAATTAGCATAACTCATACATAATGCCCCACATTTCAAGACCTTCCTAGAAAAACAACACTTAGTAGTACAGAGTGAAATGGCAAGGGCATAGCATGAAAGCATCACGCTCCGAAGGGTTACATGTTAAAAATCACCATGACTAAGAGTACAGAATGTAAACACAGTATGTGTAATAACGCCATTAACCAGGTCAACCAAGGCTTATATTGATTATTATTTTTCCACTTCAAATATCCATATCTTACAACTGAGGCATCTGAAGAATTACAGTAGGAAAACAATCCTTTGGGGAAGCAGACTTTTTTATTTTTGGTCAGGTAATAGTTACATGGATGACAGTTTTCTCTTAACTGAATGAAATACGATCGGCCAACGTCCACAGTGGCAGAAATACTAAAGCAATATAAAAACATTATGACGTGGGAAAATACCCAAACAACGCTGAATACCAAATATATATATGAAGATTTTAATGCTAAAATTAAAAAAAAAAATACCCCACAGGGCAAAAGTTTCAAATGCATATGAAAGCTTTGAAATGCAAAGCCAAGATGCCCACCTGGTTTTTATAGTATATAAACGATGGGTGTATTCGGCATATAAAGCATTTCAGGACATGTTACACAATACTTCATTAAATCCTGTAGCAGATTACATAGAAGTACCTATAGACATTCCTCATGTGTAAATGCAAACTAACTAACAGAACCTATTTAGCCTATGCTTACAAGTAAACATACACCAAGATATGTGCCAACATGCTAAATTGCAAATACACAAAGCAAAATTCATCAGAAACAGGAAGGCCTTCTACATTTCTTCTTTCCAAAATAGATTTCATGCTTGCAGCACCCTATCTCTTGCTAATATAAATAATTGCAATAGTGTGATGTAGTGGATGAGTGTGAGATTGGGATGGGGAGATCCAAATTTTAGTGATTTTGGGCCAGTCACTCTTTCTCTCAGCCAAAGCTGTTCACAACATGGAGAACCTCCTTGTAAACTGCCTAATTCAAACAAACATTACAAGGTAGTCCTCAACTTACAACAGTTTGCTTAGTGATTGTTCAAACTTACAATGGCATTGAAAAAAGTTACTTATGACCATTTTTCACACTTACAACCTTTGTAGCATCCCCATGCTCATGTGATCAAAATTCAAATGGTTGGCCACCAGTTCATACTTATGTCTATTGCTGTGTCCCGCGGTCATATGATCGATCACCTTTTGCAACCATTTGACAAGCAAAATAAATAGGAAAGCCAGATTCATTTAACAACCATGTTATTAACTTTACAACTGCAGTGATTCGCTTAACAACTGTGTCAAGAAATGTTGTAAAATGGAGCAAAACTCACTCAACAACAGAAATTTTAGGCTCAAGTGTAGTTATAAGTTGAGGACTATCTGAAGTAAGTTGATTCAGAAGTGCTTCAAATCTCGCTATTAATTAAAGAAGCCACACTTTGTCAGGCCCTGGTAGAAACTTGAAAAAAGACCAGCTGCTTTAATGAACAACAGATGCTATAGTAACTTGCTATCTAAATTACTGCTTTCAAATTGTTTTTGAAGTATTCAGAGTATACATACGTATAATTTGTTAGATCTATCTTTCTCATTCCTCGCCCTTACACAGATGCTTCTGTACCTGTCTACTTTACTTCTATTGGTTTTATTTTAGTGAATAGGTTTATATTTAGCAAAAAGCCAACTGTTCATACAGTAAATATATGATCCTTTTAAGCTGAAGAGAAAACACACACACACAAACACGTATATGTATACTGTACATTTCTGTTTAAAAGCAGACTTTTCACTTAGTGGCTTGAAAGCTTTAAAATGGGGATTTCAGAGTTGTCCCATGTTAACAACTCCACTAAACAGAGGGATAGTATCAAGATCACATGAAGTGTTAGGACTGCTTTATACTGCTTTGGTAAGACTACACCTGGAATACTGCATCCAGTTTTGGTCATCACAAGACAAAAAGATGTTGAGATTCTAAAAAGAGTGCACAGAAAAGCTACAAAGAGCTAGAAACTAAACATATATAAACATATAAACCGTTGCAGGAACTGGGCATGTCTAGTGTAATGAAGAGAATGACTAGGGCCGTGATGGTGAACCTATGGCACGTGTGCCACAGGTGCTCTCTGTAGGCACACGAGCCATTGCTCCAGCTAAGCTCCGCTGCGCTTGCGCACGCGCCTCCCATCATCCAGCTGATCTTCGGGTCTCTGCCACACATGCGCGGGGGTGGGGCACATGCTCAGGAGATGTGTGCGCATTGCATTTTGGGAATTTCGTGCGCTTTGGGCACTCAGTGCCAAAAAGATTACCCATCACTGGACTAGGGGGTAACATAATAGCAGGCTTCCAATATTTGAAGGGCTGTAATAGAGAAGAGGATGTCAAAGCAGCGGTACCTGAGGTATGTCAGCCCGGCGGGGGGGAGGGCGTGTGAGTGGCAGGTGCATACGCACACAGCTGCATTGATGGAGCTTTCTTTTGCAAATAACCCGTCTGAGGTTGTGATGAAGATTGAAACCCCAGCACTGTATGTATAACAAGATTAAACCTTTTGCACTTATTTTATATAACTTCATATTATATGCAGGGAAATTCAATTGAAGTGAAGAAGAATTTCACTTCCTACACAATTGGTATGCACAAACCCCCACATGTTGAATGAATATTCATATTTAGAGAAAGAAGGAATAATGCAGTGTCCATCTCTCATGCTAAAGTCAGAGTCTAATTTGTGTGTGTGTATGTGCGCGTGCGCACACACGCATACGCATGTGCCTGTGTCTTTGATTTAACGTTGACTCCTGGCCAGACAATCCCTGCAGTTTTCTTGGCAACATTTTCAGAAGTGGTTTACTATTGTCTTCTTCCTTAATTTGAGAGTGTCTGGCCCAAAGGCACCCAACTGGCTTCATGTCCAAGGTGGCAACTCACAACCTTCCAGTTTCTAGCTCTGTGTCTTAACTACTGCACCAAACTGACTCCCATAATTATTTAATTAAAAGTTGTTTATGGTGTTTGCCAACAGATCTCCATGACCACACTCTGGATGGAATATCAATGAAATAGTAAAACAGTAAAAAAATAAAAATAAATCCATGTATATCCTGTAAACCTGGAACCCTCAGCAGACCAGATGATATTCAGACTGGATGATCAGAGATACACTTGGCAAGATAATAACTTTTTGATTTATCCTGAGTCTGAATTGCCAACTGGAGAGATGTCAAAATAGATTGGCTACTTGTGAAAAACCTAAAGATCAACCATATGATTACAACAAACTTCACAAAATATACAGTATTTTTAAAGAAGTCCTGTATACGTCAAGAAATTTAATGATATAGAAGTTGGCACCTCAGGAAATTGACAGCACTAATGGTGACAACAGTGGAGTGGTGGACATCTATAACAAGATCTCACTAAAAGGTGGTGGAAAACTACAGGTTATCCACAGGCTAGTCCCCCTTCTCAGTCAAAATTTATGAAATAGCAAGTTTAAAGCATGAGAATGTAAATTTCTACCTGCAGGGAGCTAAATTCACACTTCCTTAGAGACGTGCAAATTGTTAGGAATTAAACATCTCTTCCTCAAAGGCATTTGAGATTAATTTTCAGACTAGATATAGCTAGGAAAATGCAAAGAAGTCACCAGATGTTCACTCAAGGATTGTTACTACCTTTTCAAAAGCTACCATTTGTAAAGGAAGTGCTATGTTGTTATTGCAAGCACTGAGAAATTGAGTTTCTGAGAAGCGTGGCTGCAGATTCTTTGTTACCACTCCTTAACTGATGATGGTAAGAAACAAACTTAGCCAAGATGGTGCCATTTCAGCCAACAGATGGAAAAAATCATGAAAGAACAACTGATAAGGTTATGACTCTGTCTGTTACCATCTCTTCCACATCTATATAACTGTCTCTACCCCATGACTTGATATCTTTTATTAGAAGCATATGCACTACTCTTATGTAAGAAACAACCTCCACTACCAAAGTAGCTTTTAGTAAATAATATAGGCAATAAGTAATAACAGTGGAGTGCTAATGAGCTCTAATCGTGTCTACCTAGTAGAACAGAGCAAGTGCAAGATATATCTGTGGTGTAAGTTAATGAGAAATGGAACATAAGAATGCACATGCAAAATGAGATTCTGCAATAGCTAGATCACAGACTGAAAAAAAAAAGATACAGTAGATAGAACTGAAGTTGCCCCGATTATTAGGGAAAATACACCTGGTATTCCATAGTAGCCTCTTAAAACCCAGGGTCGGATCGACCCTGAGACCTCTACCTCATGAGCCCCCAGACCCCGTGGTCATAGGAGGCCAAACCCCTTATGATGTGCAGCGAATCCTCGATTCGAGGTGGCACAGGAGACAACTCCAATATTTAATCAAATGGAAGGGCTATCCCTTATCAGAGGCATATTGGGTAAAGAGTAGGAACATCCAAGCCAATCGCCTTGTGACAAGGTTCCATGCAGAAAATCCAACTAAGCCTGGGGGGGGGGGTGTCTGTTTCGCAACTCTAAGTCCTATATCTGCAATAAATTTATTTTTGTGTGTGTGGGTGTCGTACAGGTCACCTTCAAGAAGTGAGGGGAGCCGAATGTCAACTCATAAAATATTTCTATGGTTGTTTTAGGTTGCCAACAGAAAGGGACGGAGGAAAGGCGTTTGAAAGAGCAGTGCGGCAGCTTGGAAATCGAAAATGCATTCCTTACATAGTTTTTCAGAGATAGTAACTAGGTGGCTGAAGTTTCTGCCGTGCAAAATTCTAACTGGAGAACATGATTGATGACTCTTGGATATGGATGAGTCTCATTGGAGAATATGAATTATGATACACCCAGGTGGTGGGAGAAAACCAGGATCAGGGGTGACAATAAATTATGTGTCTCAGAGTCGGCTACACCCAACAGTGCCGGCCATGTTAATTCCCAATTGGAAGTTTGGCTCGAGACTCATGATTTAATTGGGGTAACTGCCAGAACCCTGACAGCAGGAAGTCAGCCATTGTCTGTGGCTACAGAAGGGAAGGGTGAAGCTCTTCTCAACTTATTTGGATTGAAAAAAACTCCCTTTTCATAACAAAGGCAAGGATGCAGAGGTTTCATTTTTTCCCCCCAAAGTCAGCTCATTTGCAAACCCGAATCATATTTCACAGAACTCCACAATAATTTCTTGATTAAGACACAGGGTTAGCATTTATCACCCCAGGCATTCCAACACCCACCACATTAATCTTAGGTGATGAAACTATAGCCTCCCAATAACAATAAATGGGGCTTGTGGCTTCTGACAAGCCTCGACATTACCCAATGAGTAAAAATAGCTCTGAGAGGACCCCAGTTTAGAAGACTTATGACAATGGGATGGGCTTCAATTAATTTTCACAGGCTTCAAAAAGCAGTCCAGGGCTTCAATAGCTGGGAGGCTTCTGTTTGAGAATCCACAAAAAAAAAAAAAAAAAAAAAAAATTGAAGGGAGGATTAAAGATTTTTTGTGTGTGAAATCAAAAATAGGGATAAACTTATTAGGAGTGTAGTTGTGCAATGTGTTGTATCCTCCTTCATTCTGCTCATTTTGGTAGAAAGTGAGGCTCTAGTAAAAACAATTTCATCATCTTTTCTTCTGTTTTTTCTTTTCCTTAACTGTGCAATATTGCTGGGCAGCTGCAGCACATGCAAGCACAGGTATTAGGTGGAAAAGGGACATTTAAAAATACTCTTTCCCCTTTTTATTTTTATTTTTAACGTTCACACTTTCTGTACAGCCTTTAAATTTCACTGACAGCTTTACCTGAATTATTTTCAAGTAGCATCTAGAAAGGGAGTCATCTCAGCTTGCTTCTTTTTCATTAATGCATTGGCTGACTCTCAGCTTGTGGCACATTATAAATTGGCAGTCAGGGGTTAATTTTTAAGGAGGTTAATGTGCAATAATTTTAGCTAAGATAATGAAGGATCAATTCTGCCTTAGGAATACATTCAGTCAGACATTATATGTCTAGCTCTTGTGAAATCTTGCCAGTATGAGAGCTTTCTATAAACATTATCAGGCACCCAATACAACCATATTCTGTTCTATGTCTAGATCATAGTTAAGAGAACAGGCCTTTCTTCAAAATTGTCTCTCTTTTAAGTGGATTTAATGATTTCATATTTTGTAATTTGCTTGAGCACTGGAGGTTTATTAAAACAGAGCACTGAACTGACCTCCCTACCCATGTCACAGGGGCTGTTGTGAGGCTCCATAATGAGATGTTTGCAAAGTGGATTTGTGTAAGTGAAAAATGCTAAGTATTTTTATTACTGCATGATAGAGATCAGAAAGCACAAATGAATTAGGTATTAATCCTTTTAAGGGAAAACATACCAGGGGCAAATTTACACTGCAGTTATTTTTTCTAACATCCAGCACTTCATTAAGTACCATACAAGATTATGTAACTCTGCAAAAGAATATCTATGCAAAGTTTATAATCACAGCAGGAAAAAAAATTGTTCCCACAGTTTTGTTTGTATGCTTTTATGCAATTTTTAAAGGCACACGGAGTTCCTGCAGATTACTGGAATTAAACATAAGATGCAAAAAAGGACAGAGCTTCATGAATTAGCTTATATAGCAATGATACCGTGGTTCATTCCAAAACTTTTGCATATTGTTGTCTTTGTAAGAAGTCAAAGATCCATAGTCTGAATGTATGAGACTCAATTAGGATTTCCAGCACTGATGCCAGAATTTTTATGTTTAAATTAGTCTTTCTTTGGTTCTTATTCATTCCTTTTCCAAATTTGCAACTGTAAACAGCCTGGCTGATTTGTCCTACTGCACTCTACAACAAGATACTGCTTCACACAGCAAAATATATTGAGTTCAAGATTTAGAGCCATTTCCCAGGGTACATTGGGTCATAACAGCATTCCATTTTTAATCATTCTCATGTCTAAAAATGCATAGTGAGTGTTTCTACAAATATCTTCTCCCTAACAGGAGGCAAAACTGAATGGGGAAAGATTATTGAGTGCGTTGGAAGGTATAGATTTAGAAGATCGCTGTGGTTTCCAGATATGGTCTCTTTTATAATTATAATTAGTTTTATTTTGGATTCCCAATCTGCTTGCAGAAACAAGCCCAGCTTGCAGAAAGTAACCCCAACTGTAAAATAGCTGAATCAGTGTTGAATCCATTTACAGGGAAATCTCACAAAAAGATGTTGCCTAAGTAAAGAATCATTTAGGTGTTTAAACTTGTTTTACCAACTGTACAGATTAAGTGTGCTTTTACATGTTCTACATCTGGTTGAAATTATTTGCACCTTCTCTCAGAAGCAGAGGTTATGCAATCTGACCTTTCCTGCAAAGCCAGTTATTTTGTAATCCCCCATTTGCATAGTTCCTATTGACTACTTCCTGTTCCTTATTCTTCTTTCACAGAATTGGAAATGAATTCTGATACAGGCATAGTTCAAATCTTGTTTTAGAATATCTGAATAGACTGTTTCACTTTCAAGAAGAGATTATGAAATTAGGAGTGTCTGCCCTTTAAATTTTAGTGCATACTCTCACTTATTCAGAATTTAAATAAACAATTAAGATTATAATTTACCTGGACTCTTAAAGCAAATATATAAGTCTTCTTGTCTTTCTCAGAAACGAAAGCAATATCACTTAGACTTACACAGGCAGTTCTTGATTTACAACAGTCCATTTAGTAACTGTTCAAAGTTACAATGGCACTGAAAAAGGTGACTTATGACCATTTTTCACACTTATGATCATTGCAGCATCTTCCCATGGTCATGTGATCAAAATTCAGACAGCTAACTTAACAACTGTAGTGATTCACTCAACAACTGTGGCAAGAAAGGTCGTAAAATGGAGTAAAACTCACTTAACAAATGTCTCATTTAGCAACATAGATCTGGGGCTCAGTTGATAAGTCATAAGTCGTAGACTACCTGTATACCGCTCTATGGTGCTTTGCAATATTTTCTGAGCAATTTACAGAGTCAGCATATTGCCCCCAACAATCTGGGTCCTCATTTTACTGATCTTGGAAGGATGGAAGACTAAGTCAACCTTGAGTCGGTCAGGATCAAACTCCTGGCAGTGGGCAGAATTAGCCCTCAACACTGCATTCTAACCACTGTACTACCACAGCATATTAAGAGATTGGGGCAAAATGTCTGCATTTTCATATCTGTATCTGTAGGCCCATACTGATTTGATGTAGTTTTTCAGATGAAGCATCTTTCACTGTTGGCCATGTTGGCTGGGGATGGGGTGAGTTTAAGTCTGAAAACATCTGGAGAGCAACATAGTCCCTATTTTTGCAAGGGCCAAATTAAAAGCATTACTTTCAAGGATGTTTAATATAAAGTTTATATGCTGTTTGAATCACTTCCTTTACTAAATTGCACACCAGTGAGAAACTGCTACTTCCTAATAACAATTTCCGTTGTAGATCTTTTGGTATTTGAAACATATATTAAATAAGTAATAAGCAGCCTTGATTTTTTTTAAAAAAAAGTTTAATAAATAAAAGTTTAATGGAGCAGCTTGAAGGAATTTATTTCAGTGCCTAGTTGATTTTAACGTTTGCATTTGTTTGGCTTTTATTTGTTATTAAATTGCTAACAGGATTTTTATTGTGCCTTATTTAAGTTTGATTAAAATTATAAACTGCCTTGAGAAGACCCTTTTATTCTATAGACCGCCTGTTAGCTTTATAAATATTTTATTTTATATTTGCCAATCAATTTATGGCAATCATTTGGCAAGCTAAATACTTCCACACAGGTGTTTTCTTATTTTCTTTCCTTCCTTTTCCCATGCTTTGTCTGTAGAACAAAATGGTGCATTATCTATCTACTCATATAAATAACATCCCAATGAATAATTATGATGGCACCTAAGATAGCTATGTCAGGTGCGGTAAACATTCTACAACAGAAGAAACCCTTGAGCAATTATTTTGCAACACTCTTACCTGCATTTGTCATAATGATTTTTTCACACGATGCACCCATGAAAAGAACAGTGGATGCCTAAAGTGCTGTTTAAATTAGTAGAATGCATGATGAAGAACAAACACCTTTCAAAAATTCTAGAAGTTCATAAATACGTAGGGATCTTATATAATATGCTATATTATATAATAATGCCATCCTGAAACTTCCTGATATTCTATATAAATTTGACTACAGTCCACCAAAATACTGGTAGAAAGTTAATAGTGTCCTCATACTGATGCAGGGGCGTGATGGTTAAAGTGGTTAAAGACGCTGAACTTGTCAGCTGGAAGACTGACAGCCTGGATTCGAGACCCAAGCCACACACGAAGGACTGAGCTTCCATTTCTTGCCCCAGCTCCTGCTCATCCAGGAGTTTGAAAGTATGCTAATGCAAATAGATAAATAGGTGGTGCAGTGGTTAGAATGCAGTACTGCAGACTACTTCTGCTGCCTGCCAACTGCCTGCAATTTGGCGGTTCAAATTTCACCAGGCTGAAGATTGACTCAACCTTCCATCCTTCTGAGGTCTGTAAAATGAGGACCCAGATTGTTGGGGGAAATATGCTGACTCTGTAAATGGCTTAGAGAGGGCTGTAAAGCACTGTAAAGCAGTTTATAAGTCTAAATGCTAAATGTTGGTGTGGTGTTAGGGGTTTCCGGTTCAATGTGTGAAGGGTGAAGGATGTGTGTTTGTGTTTATTTACATGGTCATGGTCATGATGTGCACTGAAAATGGTGTTTGATTTTGTTGTACGAGGTGCAATGACAATAAAGTAAAAAGTGAAGTGAAGTGAAGTGAAGTGAAGTGAAGTGAAGTAAAGTAAAGTAAAGTAAAGTAAAGTAAAGTAAAGTAAAGTAAAGTAAAGTAAAGTAAAGTAAAGTAAAGTAAAGTAAAGTAAAGTAAAGTAAAGTAAATTAAGTAAATGGGCCAGACCCGAGACAGGAATGAGTAGGTACTGTATATGGCTTAAGAGTATAGTTGAATGATCTCTCTCAGACTAAGAACTCTGTAAAAAATTTAAGTAGTGTGCATTATACTACAACATTATTTTAAAACTAGTATCTCATATACATGTCTGATATCTCTATATACAAATGAGGTAAAAGATATCCAATGAAAGAAGTAGGATATTCTAACCCCCAAAAGCAGATTTAGTGGATACCAAGAAAACCCTGGCAGAATTTTGAATTAAAATGCCTACAGGTAAACTTAGCATATGGTCTGGGTGTTTGAAAAGGAAGAAAAACAAGCAATAGAGTGCATGATATAATGGGCTAAGAATTTTGATGTAATGGTCACATGGATGAATAGGAAAGATGTGGTTAAAAGAATTGAAATTAACACAGATTTTAAAAGATAATGTCTTAATATAATCCTATGAAAACATTTTAACAAAATAAAAAAGTACAAATATTAAAAAAATGAAACAAAGAGAATAAGAACAGTAAATAAGAAAATAGGTAAAGAAGTAAGAAAACAAAAGAAATTTTTTTTTACAAAATGAGGCCACTATCTAAGATTTAAAAGGTACTTCTGTTATTGTAAATATGAAAAGTATGATGTAACTGCAGCAAAGATATTATATGTACCAAGATGAAAAAATACAGAAATATCCTCACTGGAGGAATGAATTGTGAAGGTGGCAGAACTTGTTGAAATGGCCAGATTGATTGTCTGATAACTATTTTTATAAAAGACTGGAAACCCTTTATGGACTTTTTGCTGAAAATGGACAAAAATGAATCATTGGTCTTGAGATTTGCTCATTAAGGGTTGTTTATAATTAGGAATAAAATAATTTGGGATGGCAGAAATGATAGTAATTATCTTTCTATCTGCTGTAAATGATCAGAAGTATAGACATTTTTGCTTTTCCTTCTTCCTTTTTTCTTCCCTTTTCTTGACGTTTACTGTTTCTTACTTTTTCTTTCATCTTTCCATAACTTTATCTTGACTTTCAAAAACCTCAAAAAATTACCTTTGACCATGCTCATGAAAATAATAAAGAGCACATGAATCCAAACGTATAATGAAAGTGTCATGGTAGCATTCTGAGCAACTGTCTTGGAACTTTAAATTGACCAATGGGGGCGGAAACATTTGATTTGCATACAACAATTCTCTGGGAGCAAGTTCCTTTCATCTAACTATGAAGGAAACATCATCACTATAAATTAATTAAAAGAGGAACTACAGGAAGGAAGAGGTGCTGACCCTTTGGTGTTCCTCTGGCTTTCCTGTTCTTTTTAGATCAAAACAAATCAAGATTTCCGGGTATAGGCAACAGTAAAATATATGACACAACTACATACGAACAAAAAGAGAACACACCTACATTTTTCTGTAACAAATCATCTCAGATCTCTATCATTAGGCAGCATTTGTGCTTTTCATTGCTCTTAATACTGTTGGAGACAATCATTTGTAGAAAATGTGGTATCTGTTACTCACCAAAAGCACCATCTGAATAAAAAACATGTATTGGGACCACAAAAAATCTTACAAAGTTCAAATCTCATGAAGATTTTGGCACACTCACATATGATCCCCCACATTTTTTAAAAAAATATGGTCGTTGTGTAAGATGACATAATAGTGTTGGCAAATGGAAATGCCTGTGAGTCATATCAATATCTCATGTTATAATGACAAACATAAATGTATATTATTAATAATTCTTCATTATTAATTCATCACACATGTCTAACACCTCACAATTTCTTCTCCTCTCCCCTCTGTGATAACCCTCACTATTCATTCTTGCAAATCTTTTCTATGGTCCTCAAATGATGGGGCTGCAAGTGAAAGATGAATAGGTTGCCTAATAGGGTAAATTTTTTGTTTTCTGCTAAGGAGAGTTAAGCTAAATGGTTCACAGCTTAGGCACTCAGCCATAGTCCATGAGCAATTTCACCATAGATTAAAATTTTTACCATCAGATATAAGGACTGTTTAAGAATATATACCGAAGCTGCTTTCATCCTGTTGAGAAGTGAAGTGTCTTAAATGTTAATAATTTAATTGTATAATAGTTAATGGGTATAGGATTAGTTTTTACTGAGTACATAAAAGACTTTTGTGGCCTTTTCTCTGTCCCTTGTTCTCTGTTCTCTTATAAATAAAACAATTATTTTAAAAAAAAATCTTTTTCTTTTCTTTTTCTTTTTATGTAGGCATTTCCACTGTACGTAAATGAATACAGGTAACTTACCTCAGCTGTACATACTTTGCAAGTTGGAACATTTTCATTATGAAGACTCTGTAAAGTAGAAAAGCAGGCATTTAGTAATAAAACAGATCTCACAAATCAATGGAAACAGTAGATGAGAAAAATGTATATATGAAAATATATTGGCATCATCTGCTTGGCAGTATTAAAGACTCACGGGGTGAGTTGAGTAATGAAAAATGAATGTTTTACAGTTTCCGAATGTGTTTCATATGTGATAATTGGTACCATTCTTGCATTTTAATTTTTTCATTTTATGTTAATGCTCTTAATTAGTCCTCAAGTCAATAAGGCACAAAAAGATAATGGACAATCGGCACAATGCAGGGTTTGTGACTGTGGCATCTCTTTGAGCCTTAGAAATAAGTATGCCTTTGGTGTTCAGCATTCATTCTCCGGAAAAAAATAGATCTTGCGCCATTTGGTGTGACAAAGCATCCAAAAAGTGTTTTGTTTTTGTAGCGTATTATTTGGGATTTTAAGTATGGTGTACTTAATTATCATGGAATCCAACTTATTTAGACTTCTAAAATGAAGCACAGCTGCACAGCTGCAGCATTTAGTATTCACTGCACCTGATAGTTTCAAGAAATCCATTCATAACTAGAGGCTGCTTTCTTATTTACCAATGCAAAAAAGTGTAGTCCTGTTTTTCCCTTCCAAAATGAAGTGGTTTAAAGGGAGAAACTGAAGGGCATAAAAATAACAAAACTCTATAATTAAGGCCCATCTGATAAGCCTAGGGCCTTTTCCCCTTTATCCTAACCATGACACAAACATAACCCAACAAACTCATTGTCTGCTGTATTTTCATGATGTGGCTTTTAACTAATCCAAAATTGCTATCTGTAAAAGCTTAAAGGTGTCCCCAGCTGTTCCATGGCATAGTAGCATTTTCCCTGCAAGTAAGAAATAAGCAGTAGCAGTTTTGCCATGGATGACATCTGACATAATACACTGTCTTAATTATGTGTCCCCTTGGAAATTGATACCAGCTAGGCCTCTTTTAGCTTTTTAATATGGTGTTCTCTCTGTTCCTTGCCAAGGCACTGTGTTTAAAACATTTCTAAGGGGAAAGTAAGGGGAAATCTTACTTTTTTCCAGTGACCAAGCCTATAAGCCAACCACCTGTTTTTTGTGGATCAGCATGAGTAGCAGCTGATCTCTCTCTCTCTCTCTCTCTCTCTCTCTCTCTCTCTCTCATTTTGTGACACAATTTTCTTCATGCCTATCACCAGGGTTGGGATACTACCGGTTCGGCTGGGTTCTATAGAACCGATAGTTCTGAAGAGCAGCAGTCACTGAACCGATTTGGTGCAATGACCTTTTGGTCATCTGTTTGGCCCACCCACCCACCTGGGCTCTTGGCTGTCCTTTATTTCCTGCTTTTTCAACCTCAGCTGCTTTGCACGGCACAGCTGAGGTTGAAAAAGCAGGAAAGAAGAGGATTTTCAAAGGCTGCACACCCGCGCACAGTGCTTGTCAGCTGTCTGGGTGGCACAGCTGATGTTTTTTGTAATTGTTTTACATGCATGTGCAGTACGCGTCAGGTGCGTGCGCATGCAAAACGCACTCTGACCGAACCAGTAGTAACAACGGTTGGATCCCACCCCTGCCTATCACCTAATAATCAGGCTCCTTTTGAGCAAAGGTTTGGCATTATTTGAGAAGACCACTCTTCCAAGATTAGCACTAAGCTTACATCTAAAAGGTCCCTAGCTCTTTGGAAGCTCATACAAAAGAACAGTTTTGCAAAACTGAAATGGGGTTTATTTATTTCACTTCAAAACTAGTTCTCCTCACCGTATGACAATCTGGGAGAATCTACCAATCTCTATATTTAACAGTCCAGTATACTGGATAAATGACACCATATATTAGCACAGTGCTTGTGGCAAAATAAGGGACATCAGTAGGAGCAGCGAATCTTGTGCCATTCAGGTCTTTAGATGGCTCAAAGATTGGTGGATAGATTGGTGGATAGCAGCAGCATCAAATATGGCACAATACGCTAAAATTAGCAAAAGGTAAAAATTAGGAACCACAGAAATAAAAAGCATATTTAATGGAGGGACGGGGGGGAAGAAATCTTCAGCTACACTTACAACATATATAGAAAGGAATACATCCTCTTACAGCAAAGAGTGCCATTTATGAGGCATTGGAACAAAATTCACATTGACCCATTATGCTTCAAAAAGCAACATGAAAGTGGTGCAACACTTAATTTGGAAGGATAAGCAGATTCTCAAAGGAGATAGTCCTTCAACAGTCCATTTAAAAATGTTCTTTTAAGCCAATGTAATAGCTAACAAAATAAGTTGATTATAGGTTCAATATTTTAGGAACAATATATTGTGCTATTTGAAGTTTCAGAGTGCCTTTCAAGAGTAGCCCCTAGGGAGTGTGTTGGAGTAACCTGAACTGAGAGGTAACTAATTCATGGATCATATCCAGTTCTGACCAAGAATAAATGCAATGATACACCAGATGAAGCTATGAATAAGCATCTCTGACCACCACACATGCCTACATATCTATTAACTAGCCCAGGTTCAGGAGTTTGGATTTATTAGACCAATAATGGGCATTACGTCCAAATTTGGTTCTCCTTTAATCTGTTTTGACACGCTGAAAGACTTGTAGAATTTATCAATATCTACTTATTAACTTCACAGCATCGATAAAAATTACAGTCACTCTATTCAATATGAGCACATAAGACTACTAAATTGGGATTAAGCCAGTGGTGGGATTCAGCCAGTTCACACCGCTTTGGGAGAACTGGTTAACTTTTTGAGCAATTTGGTGAACTGGTTGTTGGAAGAAATCATTAGGGCAGAGAACCGGTTGTTAAATTATTTGAATCCCACCACTGGATTAACCCTGCATCCCAGTGATTTCAACTAGGAGAATGCAACTCTTTTTTTGCTCCATTTTGGATATATGGGTTTATTTTGCTTCATGGACAACTTGCATTCCTGTAGTTACTCTTTAAATCATGTTACCAAAATATCTATTCTGACATCCAATATCAGGGCTGACTCAAATAAGGTCAATTTTAATGGAATTTATCTGTTCACTTTTCAAGGAGGCCATCAAGTAGGATGTGAGGGTTTTAATTTTCTCTTTCCAGCACCTGCACTGCATTGAGATTAGGGATAGAAAACATGTCATGCAGATGTGCATATGGAATGTGTGTACGAGGCCTGATTCATCATCATGCAATACACATCATCTTCATGGCCAAAACACATCTGTGCTTTAGATAACTGTTTTCAGTACATTTGCTAATGTGATTGGCTTGGCTTATTAGCTGCCTTCAAGTTTGGTATGAGTATTCGAGGTGGCTCCTGCTTTAAAATGCCACAAAATATCAGGAAATAATAATAGAAGAACACATAAAACACAAACAAGAGCATCACTGACTTTTAATGAAGTCAGTGAAAGACATGTGTGGCAGACATTCCTTGGGGGATTCATTTCCGAGAAGTGATACAGAAGAACTGTTTCGACATGATCAATAATACTTGAGCCTCAGATTGTGGAGGTTCTTATTTGTAAGTCTTAATGGCTGAAGAGATTCACAAATGGAGAAGCGATCACTCTGATAATCAGGACATAAAGCAATATATGACTTAAAGGGCAGAGTCTTAAGCTCAGTTTTGACTGCACTACTTTCAATTGTGCCTATAAGAGCAATTGGCAACCCAGATATTAAGTCATCGAGGTAACCTTGCATCAGTTAGCAGCCTAGCATTCACATTTTGCAGCAGCTGGAGCTCAAGTGTATAATTATAAGCCCACCAGGGTCTGCGTGAGCCAGAGGACATCTTCCTCTGTTGGACTGACTCAGATGCTTTACTTTGTCTCTTGGGATACAAAACCCAACACCAATTTTCATACCTTTGATAAGAAGAGCAGAGGAACTGATTTAAATAAGCAACAGTCTCTTCTGCTTTCACAATACCTCAGATCAGCTGATCAAACTGGCTGCCTCTTTCTCTTCCAGCCGCTCTTCTCAGTTACTCCAGACAGGAAACATAACCAGATGAGTAGGTGTACTTTATTGTAAGGCTAACCTTAACAGAATCTTGGAAGTCTGAAGGTACAAAGTTTCCATGGCCACTTTTAACTATCTGATCAATTATGGAAAGTCCTTCCTAAGTTTTTTTTTTTCTGTGACCACTAAGTCCACGTGAGGCTCCCCTTCCTCTTGTCTGATCGTTTCCTAGGCAATATCTCTTTCACGCGTCCCCCAAGGTTATCCACACATTCTATTACATCCACCTCCTGAGCAGGGAAAGGGAACAAATTCTGCCTTTGGGTTAGTATCAATCCCCCACATACTCCAGGAAGATTTAATAATGCCATGAGCAGGGTTTCAGGAAAGCATCACTTCTTGGCTTGTTTTATTCCTGTTAAATAGAATTATTAATTGCTTTGGCTTTAGACAAATTTTTTTTTTTTTTGCACAGGACTGTCCTATTCAAATAATTTTTTAATTCTTTTTTATTAAGTTTTGACAGGCGTGTTAAGCCCATTGAAGCTCTTCTTGGGAATTTTTCTTTGTTGCCAAATTGCATTAGTGCAATCTGGGGAAACACTGTGGGCCACACACGACCTGCATATTCTTCTTCTTTGTCTTAGCGTATTGAATTGATAAAAATGAGAGCCTGTTTGATGTGTTAAAGACATTGGGCTTGAAACTGGGAGACTATGAATTCTAATCCTGCATTAGGTACATTGTCAGTTAGTTGACTTTGGGCTAGTCTATTTCTCTCAGCCCTAAGAAAAAGGTGAAGGCAAATCATTTCTGAAAAATGTCAAGGAAACTACAGTGGAATCAAGACTCATTCAAAGGCACAGTCATATGTATGTATGGATGTAGTTATGTATGCATGCATGCACAGTAATATCTTTGAAGAAATCACAAATTTAGTTATATCACATTTATAGTATAGCTGACGTATTTGTAGTTTGCTCTTAGGCTGACATTTCAAGGAAAGAAACCAAAGCATGAAAAAAATATTTATTTATTTTTTATTTATTTGATTTGCTAATTGTTTACAAGATAATAAGTATAAGTGTATACATAGTTGTGAATACATGAAATGGGTACATGTAAGAAAAATAAAAGAAGAATAAGAGAAACAATAGGACAGGGACGGTAGGCACGATGGTGCGCTTATGCACGCCCCTACAGACCTCTTAGGAAAGGGTGAGGTCAATAGTAGACAGTCTAAGGTTAAAGTTTTTGGGGTTTGGGGAAGAGACTACAGAGTCGGGTAGAGTATTCCAGACATTGACCACTCTATTGCTGAAGTCGTATTTCCTGCAATCAAGTTTGGTGCGGTTTACTTTGAGTTTGTATCTATTGTGTGCTCTTGTGTTGTTATGGTTGAAGCTGAAGTATTCATTGACAGGTAGGACATTGCAATGTATGATTTTATATACCATGCTTAAGTCAGACCGAAGACGGCGTAATTCAAGGTTTTCTAGTTTTAGAATTTCAAGTCTGGTGGCATAAGGTATTCTACAACGAGTAGAAGAGTGGAGAACTCTTCTTGTGAAATATAACCCTACCAACCCAAAAACTCCAATGATAAGCTGCAAGAAAGGATTTGTGTGCAATTTTTTTATGTAGCTACTCAAATGTGAAAAGCCACAGTTTAAGAGACATCTTTCCAAGAAAGATGTATTGATCTGCAGTGTTTCAGGCTTGTTTGTTTATTTGAAGTAGACTGGACATTAGAGAAGATAATGCAGAAATGAAGTCAAAAGAGCTAGGTTTATGAAGAATGTTTCTTATTCTTTCACTGAATACTTTTGCCTGTTCTTTTTCTCTTCCTATTATTGTTGGGTTAATAGGCATCTTATTAAAAGGATGAAAGCATTTGGTATTTTATGAACCCAATGTAGGAAACCAGTTTTGATATATAGGCATTGCTCTCTGTTCCTAAGGAACCACATTAAGCAGGAGTTTTCTCCAGCACCTCTCTCAACTTTTCATTTTTCTGGGGAAATATATAGTATTACCATCTGTAGGTAGCCATTGTCATGGGAAATATTTTTCTTCCACTTTCTGAAAGGACATAATTTATAATATGAAATTAAAAGCACCAAATTAGTAACCCAATCCCTGTATTCCAGTTTAATGAAATAGCGCCTTCATTGCATTATTGTTTTGTGCCACTGGACCATTCTCTTTTGTTTTACAAACAAAATGTGGCTTTCATTAATAAAGAATTGTGTAAGACAAAGAGAGAGAGAGAGTTCCTTGGTGCATATTGAAGTATGTCTCCCAGAAGTCGCAGTGCTCTCATTTAAAATTATATTTTCTTCATTTGCTCTATAGAACTAGAAAACCACCGATGTTTTTGTCTTTGTAAAAATTAGTTTTAAAGGTTGAATGGGGATGCCCTCAGATAGAGTTGTGCAAATCTGCAAATCCTTGGAAGAAATAAAATAGAATACATGTATAAAGCATCCCTTTTCACACAGATAGGAGCCTTTTTTCCCCCACAGACTTTAGCAGTAGGTTCAGAAGCTGCTCCTAACTGCTTCCAAATTCCTAGAGAAATGAAGGGGCTGTTGTGCACACTTATGCAAAGACAGTAAACTTTCCAAACTCGTCAAAGCTGGAAAAAAGATATGGCTGCTTCGGTGATTTAAAAAGATATGTTGGGTAGGTTCTTTCCCATTCTTACAAAGGATTTGCATAGTTTTTATCAATATATTTCTCCATATCTTTTGATGATCTGATTCACATCTGTAGGATTAAGATCTTGCTCACTGTTTCCAAATGGGGTATATGTATACTGGGCAAGTCCAGTTAATTCTGAGATGTCAATTGGGCATAAAGATGTCAGACTTTGGACTAGTTACAAATCATATTTGTCCACAAAATTAAAATAGAAAGATGGAAGGAAAAAAAGATAAGAAGGTGCCTAAAATGTCTGCGGATTATTTGATTAAACTATTTTTAAAAAGACCTCTAAAGTGCTGACAGGAAATGTGCCTGGCAAGCAAGGAATAGAGCTGGCTTCAAGAAGAAAACACATTCAGCTAATTCTGAAATATTAGTTCCTTGTATTATATTGGAGCCAAGAGGATAAGCAAATACAAAAGCATTCTGATTTACTATTCCAATATACAGGAACCATTTTTCCTGCTGAGTTCCTGGCCAATGTGTCCATCGCTAACTATGGCAAGTTATTCTCAACATAGCCTAATCTGAACTCTTGGCTTTATTTTTGCAGCCAAGAAGGGGCAGGCATGCTCCAGCAGCTGTAATGAACTGAGAAGTTCTCCATTTCACAGCATTTGAAGTGCTCAAATCTACATCTTAACACCTCAAAAGTGACTACCATGATTTTTTTTTTTTAAATGACAAGAGTGAATTCTTCTTTCGCTCTCCTGGGTCAGCCATCTTGCTCATGTGTGAATTGTATTTCATTAAAGACAGACTGAACAAAAGCAGAGGAGCTCAACTACTTTTTCACAAAATGGAGGTCATTTATTTTTTAAAAAAATTCTTGAAAGTAGGTAGAATTTCCTTTTCTCTAAATTGGGTTATTCAGATTATATTTTTAAAACAAAAAACTGTCAAAATATCAGGCAAGAAAGTAATACAAGAATCACATTTCTTGTGTAGGACTTAGACAAAGATTAAATATATCCACTGGATCATATTTACTATTCTTTGATACTAAAACCAGATTCTGAAAGTTACATGATTTGATCTATTGATCTATGACACAGCAAATTTATTGAAACCAAGCTGATTGGCAAAACACCTGGAAATCCTATTTAGACTCCTTGAACAATACATCTGAACAAAAAATCTAATTTAAATGTTTGAAAGAAATAATATATGCAATTTATATCAATAGGGAAGGGCATGCAATCGAGTACATAGATTTGTCCCAAAGTCCAAAATTAAAGATTTTGTGTGAAATATATGAATGGATTTCACATTCTTATTTTTTAAAAAATAGAAGCCATGAGAGAGGAGGGACCATTTGACCATTAAGACGGAAACAAGATGGCAATGGGGGTTAATCAATACATTCTGCAGCAGGATCATGACAAAAATTCCTCTTCAAAATCCCCTTTCATCCCAACAGGGAAACTTATCATGACCTAAGAAAGCGAAAAGTCTTATTACTCGAGGCATATTTTCCCATCATAGATGCTTTTAAAATTGCTGTGATCAGCAGCATAATTTGGGTAATTCATTTCCCCCCTTCCCTATAACAATTCGGAAGAATGTTTGCAGACTGTAGGACTTCCAAGGGATCAGAGTCAAGGTGTCAGGCGTGTTTTGTTTCTCTGCATTAATGTTCTCTAGGTAATTTTCAAAACAATTCACACAAAGAGAAAAAGAAGGTAATGATTTCCTGAAGGTTCTATTTAACTGTTATACTAGAAGCTCGATCAGCTGTGACTCTGGTGGCAGCAAGCCACTGCTATTTACATATCTCCTTCCTGATTGTTTCTTAGATATAGAAGAGTGTGGTGGAATGTTGGGACAATCAGTTTGGATAAAGAGATATAGATACTGGAATTCGGTCAGTACAAATCAGCCCACATTTTTTTTTGTTTGTTTGTGAGAGAAGTGTCCCTGTGGAGCTCCTTAAAATGTTACAGTTTGTTAGCAGTGGCTTTGAGATTCTGTGAGATCTGGACAAGCCTAGGAGCAAAGGCCTAGAGGATCTGTGTCAAGCTCTGAAGTGGCTGCCAAGGGCATCCACAGAAGGGAAGTCAAAAAAAGCAAATATACTGTACATGTTTAAATGATGTCATTAAAAATAGTATATGGCAAGAAAAGCATAGATCTATTTAAGCATAAGGTTACATATAAAGCAACATCTCTGAATCATAAAAGTTTTGTAAGTCAACGCAAAGTTTGATGAGAACAGGGTATCTGAATAAAACAATTTCTGTTCACACTCATATATGGCTCATAAACAAACAAAAGCAAAAATAATTGTCCTAGAACATGGAACATATACTTGCAAGTGGCAAGATTCAAGTATATATGCTTTCCATATAATTGTTCAGCAACCAAAAAATATTTAAAAACATTTTAGCCTTGATTGGTAAATATTCATTTTCTCATTTATTGTATGTATATATCATGGAATAACAATAATCTCTGCCTGACTTATAGTATCAATATTGTCTGGCTGAAAAATATGTTAATAAGGAGGCAATGGGGCTTAAGGTACCTCATTTGAAAAAAGGATAATCTGGTATTTCAAACACAGTAGTAATTAGAAATTTACTAGTCAAGTGTCATGAGGTATCTTGTTTGTTAGGTATTCTCTTGCCAGATACCTTATAAACCAAAACAACAATCATCAATAGGAGTACAATAAATATTTTAAAAAATCAAATTGCACAAATTAGAGATCTTTTCCAAAGATGGTTACTATCAACAATATAACCTGTAAAGAAAAGAGGATACATAGAACAAACTTCTGGGGTAGCATTTTACTCCCTTTTCTATAATACATTTTTCTGTGCCATCCTCTTGGTCTCAATTCTCATCGGTTATATGGAGAAAATCCTGGAATGTCTTTCCATTTCTGAAATCCTGAAGCTAAGCAGTCCATCACTTCTGTCTACCATACTTCTGATAAAAAGTGGGTGTACATACAACGCTATAAGCATTGGTATTTCAATACCACCACTGCTAGCATTCCCCAAATCCAAAGCAACTATTTTATGCTCAACCATGTTTGCCTTCACCACAGCTGATCTGAAAATGGGTCACTCCAGCATTTCTATTTTCAAATTTCAACTTTCAGAGAAGTTGAAGTTGTCTTGCTATACAGCTAAGCTATTTGTTCAGGTCTCAACAGAGGCAACAGCTTGGGTTCACAGCAGCATGAAGCCAATCCAGGAATGACATAAATGCCACATAAGGAGGTGTCCCTAAAATATTTTCCATAATTAGATGGACTATTTCTGCAGGCTTATATTTTGATAAATTGATATTGTTTTTACCTATGATGGAAATGGCTAATGTTCTTGCTATTATCCTTGTGCTATGGACTACTGCATGGAACTCATTTAATTCCACATTCTCTGTTTTGTTTGTCCACAATAACTCTTTGCTAACATGCTAATTTCCACATAATTTTTGCAACAGTTGATAAATGAAATATACTGTTTTAAACAGCTTTGTTGTAATTCCATGGTACAAACTAATGTAGGAGCCAGAAACTGCTTAAGGTGCAAACAATCTGTTTCTATAGGGCAATTCATATCCTCACTTTATATATAGAAGGATCAAATATTAATCCCAGATAACCCACAACAGATGTAGGAAGAGCAGAAAAAAAGGTCACTTATGATAACCTGCCTTATTTGGCTACAAACAGAGGGAGGCTGCCTTGCACCAATGCACACAAAATGCCCACTTTGGAGCTCATCAATCAGGATATTTTAGTACATGGAATAAACTACTATCTTCAAGCGGTAGCCTTGAATATTCTGTATTAAGATCTGGGTTACATTTTTTTCCCTATACTTTAAAAACTCCATTTTGTACATTCTTGCTGACTTTTTTTTCCTAGAAGCTTTGGTTCCTTTGATGGAAATGTTATTCCTATAAACCTATTCTTATCTCTAATTTTAGCCCTTTCAACAAACTCTAAACTAATAAAAGTCATCATCTTAGCATCAACCTTGAGTATGAAGACCAATAAAGTCATGTTAAAATACAAATAAAAAAATACTATTATTTTCTTATTCCTCTTAATAATTGAAATGACTAAAAAATTGCAGCCATTTGATAGGATTTAAAATCTGTCCCACACTTTGACTATTGGTAGGGCTAACCTTAAATATGCTGTTGGGCTTCTTAAACTGACATACATGATCCAAAAGGAAGATCTCGTTATGTAACTCGGGAACTAAGAAATATCTTCAGCAGTCCTTTTCAAAGCACTTTTCAGCTTAAAGCACAGCTACTCAACATTATAAAACCCAGATCTAAGACTTTCACAAGGAGCAAAAGATACTTCTAGCAACACTAACAAAGTGTTGATGTTATTGATTTTTGGAAGAGGAAGAAGAAAAGATAAGGAAGGATAATTAGGTTTTTAAAAGTCTCTTTCCTGTGAAGGTCCAAAGTAACTGGAAAAAAATGTGAGGAGGGAAAAGTTTCCAACAATTAGTCAAAATTTGGGGGGAAAAACCACATTAAATTTGGGCTAATGCCACTTCCATTCTTTTGGCACCAACGGAATGTTTCAAGCAACATGAAAAAGCATTTGGCAGTGTGAGGGTTAAGGGAGATATTCCTTCTCTTTAACAGATGGTTAATTTACAATAATTATTACTAAATTTGGTGTTTAATAAGTTAGATAGGACAAACCCGGTTGCAGAAACATTTGCCAAAGCACCGTTCTAAGAATCCTGGGATGAAACAAAACCTGCAAAACACTCACTAGCCTCATATTCTTGAGTTGAGGGGGCAGGTTGAAGCACAGCTCTCCTGTAAATTATTAACTCTTTATTGCATCTGTTATCTTATTAGCACATATTGAAAGGAAGTCATACAACCTAGGAGTCTGGCCAAAAGCATATCCATCAGTAAACTGAAGTGGCAGTAAACTCTTAGTCTCCAACATAGCATTTACTCTGGCCTAATATTTAAACATTTACTCAGTATTTTGAGGGGAGAAATCTTCATGTGAAATATGTACATTGGATCTATAAACTCAGGATGGAGCTTCTGTACAAACAGCAAGAAATCCTGCACAGGACTCAGTGGACAAAAAAAAACAAACCACCAACCTCTTGTGGACTCTTGCAAACACCATTTGTCATTTTTTTAAAAAAAATTCTTTTCTTTTAATAGTTTTATTGAGGCTTATTTTAAGATCAAATGCAAATAGAAACAGAAATTAAGAAAGTTGAAGAAGAGAGAAGTGCAGAACTAAACTAAAGAGAAAAAAGTAGTGACATCTGTGTAGTGACATTTTCAGCTCGGTAGAATACAGAAAAAAATTACAATCTCAATCTTTTGCTTTATATTTCTAAAAAATGCATGCTATTTCTGTAAAAACAAAGGGAGTTTTTCTATTTCTCCATTCACACAACATACTGATCCTCCAACTAAAGACAACAAAACCGAGAATGTTCACCCAACAGTTCTGCCCTAACAAATAATCCACATCATATTTAAAACAAAACCTAGTTAACACAGCAGATTAAAACAATGACTGGATGCCCATAATATACCAAACCACAAACCACATTACCCATTTTAACCTAGGCTATTTTTGTGGTACAAGCCAGGCCTGTGAGTAACCTATATCTGTTATTACAACAGGGCAAAAACAATCCTTCTGATCACTGCAATATTTCCAGATGAAAACATGAGGGGAGACCCATTTGTTGAATTACTAATTCATAAACACAAGAGTGTCTCCACCAAGGGGTCATTCAGAGGGCACAATGTGCATTTCTGGGCCGGAAAGCTGTTTCCCACATGTTATATTTTTGAAACAACAAAACACAGTATCTTTAGATTTATTTCATGGAGTTCCTAAACGGTAGACAGTAGAGTCAAATTACCATTTTTGTGTGTGTGTGGGGGGGAGACTCTTGGGCCACTGCAGAAGACCACTTTTGTGGAAATAAGTGATAAATAAATGCTCAGAAATTATTTGCATAAAACTCTGCTGGTTAAAAAAAAGTGCTATGTTTTTTACTAGCCATTTATTTCTCAATAGAATTTTATCCCATACATTACAGGGGATGCCGGATTAAATCAGTGCTAGTTTAAATTTTGGCAAATTGTAGACAAATAATAAATGTAGTGTAGGACCCACAAGATGCCTAATATTTTTTTAAAATAGTTTTTAAAAAAAATATTGGCCTTCCCATATTCTTTTTTTTTTTTTTTGCCTGTTTATCAAATGTTTGCAAACTTTAAAAATCTCATCAAGCAATTTCTAATGTTTTCATTTCCAATTAGTCTTCATTATAGCCAGATATTATAAAACCTGCATACGTGTATACATAGGCATGTAAACACATAATTACTTATAGAGATTTCTACCAACACAGATATACAAAAGAGAGCGAAAGGAGGAGGTGAGCTGGTTAGACACATTATGACTGTAATTATCATACAGTATGCAATTCTAAGGAAGTCTAAAAAAGCATTTTGTTTTCTACACACCATGGATTTTTTTGATAGGCACGAACCTCATTCAGCTTTTGAAAAGAATGTACTTTACCAGTCATTCCTTTGAAGACCCTTACTTCTAATCCACTTCTCCAGGTCAATATTCCAACAAAAAAAAAACATGTGTGATTTTAATAACATTATTCTGTCTTTGATTGCAGATTCTGTCTCCATCCCACACACAGATTATCAGCACGTGCCCCCCTAACCTGCATTTATTGTTCAGCATGGATTGACTTCCCATGTCTTCACAATGCACTGTATGTATGTATGTATGTATGTATGTATGTATGTATGTATGTATGTATATTCTTAAGTATATATATTCTTAAGTTTTTACGGGTATTTATATGTATGGTATTCAGCTTTGTTTGGATATTTTCCCACATCATTATAGTTGGGCTTTTAAAGTTGTAGCAACGTTTCGGCAGAATCTCACCTGCCATCATCAGGCTTGTGTATTGTGTTCGTCTGTGAGTCAGACTTTCATAGCCGTTTCTGTTTTAAATTTGGTGCTAGCCATCTGCTGTGCCAGAATGGTTTTTTCTTCATCCTGATAGGTTGGGAGTCTTGGTCTGTGTTTATTGGTCTTGGAGTTTGCTGTGTTCTGCTTGATTGGTGTTTCTAATATCTTCTGTCTGTTTTGTAGCTTTTTTTGTCTTGGTTGGCTGGCAACATTGTGTTTCCTGTATTGGAGGCTTTTAGTGCGGCTTGCCTCTGAGTAAACAGACGGCTATCATTTATTAGCAAGCTAGGTTTCATCTGGGTGCCTGGTTGGGGTGTGTTTGAGCTGGAGGTATCAGGGGGAGTCTGTTTGTGCCCAGGTGTTTGCTTGGCTTGTGGTGTGGATATTTTTTTGTTTGTGAGTGCAGGCTTCCAGATAATTGACAGTCTGGTGGAATCATCTCTGCTATTCATGCTGTCAGATCTTTTTCAATCTCTATGGCTTTTCTGATAATTCTGTAGCTGGGGTTTTCTATAGTGGCTAGGGTTTTGGTGCCATTGAGGACAATGCTATGACCTGTGGCTTTCATGTGTTGGACTAGTGAGGAAGTGTGTTCCAGCTTTTTTACTGCATTTTTGTGTTCCTCCAGGATGGTACTTATTCTTCTATTGGTCTGTCCAATGCAGGGCATAATGCGCAGGGGACTTCATATATGCCTTGGTTTTCCAGGTCAATTTTATCTTTGGAGTTTCTTAGGATGGCTGCTATTTTTCTGTCTGTTTTGAAAGCAGTCTTGATGTGATGCCTGTGTAGTATCTTTCTGATTTTGTCTCTAGTACCTCTTATGTATGGCAGGACAGCTGTTCCATAGGTCTGTTCATCTTCTAGGTCTCCATTATGTCTCAGTGTGTTTTTGTGGATCAAGCCGGTGATTTTGCTTTTGTTGAAGCCGTTAGCTGTCAGTACTTTAGTCAGGGTGCATAGTTCAGTCTTTATGTGTGTCTTGTCTGCCAAGCATTTGGTTCTGGCAATTAGTGTTTTGGCCACGGAGTTTATCTGTGATGGGTGATGGTGGGATTGGGCGTTGAGGTAGCGGTTGGTGTGTGTTTTCTTTTAGTATATGGTGTTTCCTAGTGTGCCATCTGTTTTTTTGTAGATTAGTTCATCTAGAAATGGTAGTTGTTTGTTTCTGTTTCCATGGTGAATTTGATTTTGGGGTGTGTGCTGTTTAGGTGTGTTAGGAAATTGTTTAGGCTTTCTTTTCCATGGGGCCAAATAACAAATGTATCATCGATGTATCTTAATGATAGTTTGGGTTTGTGGGAGGCATTGACTAGGGCTCTGGATTCAAATTCTTCTATGAATAGGTTTGCAATGATGGGTGACAGTGGTGATCCCATAGGGGCTCCTTCAATTTGCTTGTATCTTTGTCCTTTGTATATGAAATATGTGTTGGTTAAGCAGTGTTCTGCTAGTTCTATGAGGTGTTTAGATGGTTGGTATTTATTTTTGATGATTTCAAGAGTTTCTTTTATCAGGACTTGAGTGAATAGTGAAACCACGTTGAACCTTACAAGCAGCTCTTTTTGTTCCACGTGTAAATCTTTGATCATTTCTAAGAGGTGGTATGAGTTTTGTATAGGTGAAGCTGCTGCTTCAGCATGGGGCTGTAGCTGCTTTGCTAGATTTTGTAGTGGTGCTCCTCTGGAGCTGACTATGGGTCTGAGAGGTATGCCTTCTTTGTGTATTTTGGAGAGGCCGTATAGTTTGGGGCATCTGGAAGATTTTTCTCTTGGGATGATCGTCTGTTGGATCTCTTTGCTCATGTTGCTGGTTATGATTTTCTTCTTGGTTATTTTTTCCAGATATGTGGTTGGGTCCGTGTTTATGGGTTTGTATGTGGAGTCTTGGAGTAGGTCTGTCAATTTTGTTTCGTAGTCTTTTCTACTACCTTTATCTGCTGGAAGTATGATTATGCTGCTGTTGTTTTTTAGGGCTTGCAGAGCTTTTAGTTCCTCTTTGTGCAAGTTGCTTTTGGGTGGTTTGTTTGTGCATAGGAGGTTAGTGACTTGGTGTCTTATTCTATCAGCTTCATCTGTATTTAATTTAGTTAGGCTGGATTCCACTCCGCATATGATGGATTCTTTGGGGATTTTTTTGGGTGCTATAGCATAATTGAATCCTTTAGTTAGGGCATCTGTTTCTGTTTTGGTGAGTTCTCTGTTGAAAACATTGTATACTAATTGTTTCAGGTGTTGTTGTGAGTTGTTGGGAGCTTTCTGGTCATGTTCTAATTTCTTTAGTTTCTTCAGGAGTTTGTCATTTTTGTAAGTGGTTTCAGTTTCAGCTCTCCAAGTTGTAAGTTGTTTTATCTTGTCCCAAAGTAGAGGGTGGATTTTTTTTTTTTAAACAAGTTTTATTAATTTTTTTCAAAACACACAAGTCGTCATTATCCATTACATATTTAAACCTTTTTCCATTATAAATTTAACAAGTCAGATAAACTATAATTCTGTTTTAAACCATTTCCATATAAACATACAAAAACCTCTTATCCATTTTCTCTTTCTTTCTCTTTACTCTTATTCCATTTTATTATTATTATTTCATCTATTTCTTTCTGACTTAGTTACCATTATTCTCATTCTATATTTCTGCAAGGTTTCATTAATTCTCCCCCACCCAAAAAAATATATACACAACACACAAAACATAAAAAAAGATCTTTTTGGAAAGTAACTTGGACCCAGGTATTTCTTTCTTCATGGACTTCAACTGTATTCATACTCATCTTACATATCATTACTTATTTTATTTACCATTCTAAATCTTCTATATTAACTTCTCCCCATATTTCACTCTTTTTAATTCTATCTTAATTAATCATCTTAATTTGAGTCATTATATTTGTATCTTTTGTCCATTCTTTATTGTACCTTTGTCTCATTCCTTATTAAAAAAAAAAGAAATTTCTCCTGAAATCACTAATCAGAGTATGATGCCTTTCTATCTCCCGACTAAATTAATCAAATTAATCTTTAGAATACCCAATCTGATTTTGCTTGGTACATTCTAACTGAATAATACATCCAAAATAATTAAATACATAGTTAAACAATAGATCTAAATATTAAAAACAAATACTATAATGAAAATTTTATAATAACATCAATCCCATAATCTTATTAAACTCTTTAATTAAAGCTCAATATTCTAAATCTCCCCTCATATTATATTTTAAAACCAATCATTATTAACATTTGAACATTTTAATCTCTTATCAACTCTTAAGCCATTTAAGTTTTCTATTTCTAATACAATACTACCATATCATCTTATGTACCTTGCAAAATCTCTTTGAAGAAATTATACTTATCCTTTATCCCTAAAAAAATTCCTTTTTTCCCATTTAATTTCAAAACTTTGTAGTTTTTCTCCACCTTTTCCCTTTCTTTCTTCTCCCAACAAACCTTTCTACCCCCCCTTCTTCTAGCCTCTGCCTTACTGGCTTCCCTTCTCTGTCGTATTCCTCTTCCCTTTTGTTTACCATCCTTATATTGATTTTGCACCTTGTTTTTCCCTTTCTTAAATGTTTTTTTTTAAATCTTAAGTCCTTTATTTCTCTTCTCTTCCCTCTTCCTTCCCTCTTGGTCGAGTTCTGAGATTTATTAAAGATGGTTTCCTCTCCTTCTTCTTCTTCTGCTGTCTTCATCTGCTGCAATGTTTGTTGATAGTTAATAAGCGCCATTTCTAAAAAAAGGAAGGCTTCTTTCAAACCAGCTTTACCATTTTTTTTTTTGCTTGCTCATAATCTTTTCTCAGTTCCTCAATAGAAGGAGCCATTATAAATCTTTTCTTTTCTTTTCTCTTACAACAGTCAGAATATTCCAAAGGAAAAATAAGACAATCCCAAAGTTATCAGTCAGTCCAAACCAAGACAGAGTTCCCACTCTCTCCTCCTAGGGTAGTATCAATCAGAGAAAAGAAAGTCCAAATCTGTTTCTTAAAATCTTATTGCAATATATTTTAGTCTTTCAATCCTTAAGGCATCTCCTCCAACAAAGTCTTAGCATACAAATATTTTTTTTAGTCCTCTCTTTTCCCACTCATCGCTTAAAGCCAGTTTTCACCTAAAAAAAATAGATTTCTTAATATTCACTTTTTATTCCGTAGAAAAGAGGGTAAGCTATCCTTTCAGCACCATTAAACTGCCGCTTTTTCCTCTTCTCGAAGGTATCATTCAGAAAGTCATACTTTTCAGGAATTTTGTTAAATATGTCTTAGAGTCCTAGGAGCCAAGAAAAACTTTCTCCTTTCAAGCACTTTCTCCACTTCCTCCTGCGCATTCTTACCCGGCTGCCAGCTTCTTTATGGCGGCCATTACGGACCGCCGCTGCACCGTCCTGGGAAAAGGGGTTCTGCCGGCCGGGAGGGGTCTGCAAACCCCAAACCCTTCTACGGATCCCCTACCTTCAGCTGCCCCTGCAGGGCAGCCTAGCTCCGCACCCGTCTGGGTCGGAGCCCCAAAAACGGCTAGCGCGGCAGGGATCGCGCAGCTTCGCAAATCCCTGCCGCTCACGAAGCCGACAAACCGGAAGTGTCCAGTAGAGGGTGGATTTTGTTGCTCAATTCCAGGTGTAGGGTTAGGAGGTCTTTGTTTAACTGATCGAGTTGGAATCTCTGTGGAGCTCGTTCCTGAGTAGAGCCATTTCAGTTCTTTTCAGGATACATTTAGTAGCTGCTGTGCTGTGATGAAATGTTAATTTGAAGCAGGTCGGTGTTGCATTGTTGTCTCTGCAGCTGCATAGGAATTTAAGGTCACATAGTATTCCTGCTAAACTCCGTGGCCAAAACACTAATTGCCAGAACCAAATGCCTGGCAGACAACACACACATAAAGACTGAACTATGCACCCTGACTAAAGTACTGACAGCCAACAGTTTCCACAAAAACACACTGAGCCAACGGCTTCCACAAAAGCAAAATCACAGGCCTGATGCACAAAAACACACTGAGACATAATGGAGACCTAGAAGATGAACAGACCTATGGAACAGCTGTCCTGCCCTACATAAGAGGTACTAGAGACACAAATCAGTAAGATACTACATAGGCATCACATCAAGACTGCCTTCAAAACAGACAGAAAAATAGCAGCCATCTTAAGAAACCCCAAATATAAAATTGACCTGGAAAACCAAGGCATATATGAAGTCCCCTGCGCATCATGCCCTGCCACATACATTGGACAGACCAATAGAAGAATAAGTACCCTCCTGGAGGAACACAAAAATGCAGTAAAAAAGCTGAAACACACTTCCTCACTAGTCCAACACATGAACGCCACAGCATCAACTCCAATGGCACCAAAACCCTAGCCACTATAGAAAACCCCAGCTACAGAATTATCAGAGAAGCCATAGAGATTGAAAAAAGACCTGAAAACATGAATAGCAGAGATGACTCCACCAGAGTGTCACTTATCTGGAAGCCTGCACTCACAAACAAAAAAATCTCCACACCACAAGCCAAGCAAACACCTGGGCACAAACAGACACCTCCCCCCGCTACTTCCAGCTGTAACACACCCCAACCAGGCACCCAGATGAAACCCAGCTTCCTATTAAATGATAGCCGTCTGTTTACCCAAAGCCAAGCCACACTAAGTCTCCAATACAGGAAACACAATGTTGCCAGCCAATCAAGACAAAAAAAGCTACAAAACAGACAGAAGATATTAGAAACACCAATCAAGCAGAACACAGCAAACTCCAAGACCAATAAACACAGACCAAGACTCCCAACCAATGAGGATAAAGAAAAATCCATTCTGGCACGCAGTAGGCTAGCACCAAATTTAAAACAGAGACAGCTGTGAAAGTCTGACTCACAGACGAACACAATACACAAGCCTGATGATGGCAGGTGAGATTCTGCCAAAACATTGCTACAACTTTAAAAGCACAACTATAATGATGTGGGAAAATACCTGAACAAAGCTGAATACCATACATGCAAGTACCTGCGAAAACTTATATATATATATGTTTTCTTAAGTTTTTGTGGGTATTTATATGTATGGTATTCAGCTTTGTTCGGGCATTTTCCCACGTCATTATAGTTGTGCTTTTAAAGTTGTAGCAATGTTTTGGCAGAATCTCATCTGCCATCATCAAGCTTCTGTATTGTGTTCGTCTCTCTCTCTCTCTCTCTCTCTCTCTGTGTGTGTGTGTATAGTTAGTTGTTATAGTGTGTATATAGTGTGTGTATATGTTAGTTTGTCCAATGTATGTATGTTTGTCCAATGTATCCCTTGCACCGCGTGCCCCACCACATACATTGGACAAACTAACAGAAGAATAAGTGCACGCGTTGAAGAACATAAGAACTCAATCAAAAAAGAAGAACCAACCTCTTCCCTGGTCCAACACCTCAAAGCCACAGGACATGAGATTGACTTTAAAAATACCAGAACTATCGCCAAAACCGAACACTTCAACAACAGAATAATCAGAGAAGCCATAGAGATAGAAAACGCCCACACAGCATGAATAAAAGAGATGACACCTCCCGCTACCAGCCATTTGGAAACCCGCCCTCATGAACAGACGAGTACCTAACATGATGAATGACACCAGACCCACACCCACGAGGGCCACACAAGATGCCACCACCACACTTCCACGTAAAAAGCAGACTCACACCCACACAGAAGATGAGACACGACCACAGACCAGAAGCCGCACTGCAGCTGCATCACTACCCACTTCAAACCCCTCTGAGCCATACATGAAGCGAACTGACCCCCACCATGAAGATGCAGCACGACCACGAACTCGAAGCCAAACAGCAAGATCACAGCTCACCAGCTCAAATCCCCAGTAACTAAGACCAACCTGAACACAACGAAGCCCCCACCTGAACAGAACACACCTCCAGCCAATCAGAACATGGCCAACCCCCAACCAATCAGAACACAGCCAAACCCCCAACCAATGAGAACACACCCCACCCAATCAGAACACAGCCAAGCCCCCACCCAATCAAGTCACACCCCACTAGCAGTTAAAAGGAAGAAGCAGCTGCAAGCTCACATCACTCTGAGAAGCACAGAGCTGAAGACAGAAGCCTGAAGATGATGAATGAGACTTCATCGAAACGTTGCCTAGATACTTCCAACCTTACGCGGGAGAAAACCCGAATAACCAAAGATATACACACACACACACACACACACACACACACACACACACACATATATATATATATATATATATTCGTAGATTTTCATGGGTACAGGTATGGAGGTCTTGGCGTGTTCGGGTCTTTTCCCATGTAAGATACTCTCAATCTTACATGGGAAAAGACCCGAACATGCCAAGACCTGCATGTATATATATGTGTGTGTGTGTGTGTGTGTGTGTGTGTGTGTTGCTTGTTTTAGTAGGTCCTATTCATTTCATGAATAAATCTTTCCTATGCAAAAATTATACTTAAAGTTGGGGGTTCCAATTCCAAATTATTTCTAGAAAGGATTTCTTAAATACAGGGGTAGCTACCTAATTAAGATTGTTTCTGCTTCAAATTCAATGCATCTGTACGAATGGATTGAAAAGCATCTTTCCAAAAGTAAATGTGCATTTGTTGCATATATTAAATCTAAGTTTATGACATTTATTTATTATATATCTTTATACTATATTCTATCTACTGTCTATCTATCTATCTATCTATCTATCTATCTATCTATCTATCTATCTATCTATCTATCTATCCATCTATCATCTATCTGCAGAACATCCCAATGTTTTATCTTGTTACTGAATTTCATTAACACTTCAAAATTTTAGAATCAAAGAGAATCTAAGTACTAATAAATTATTCAAGATACCTTGTAAATATAAGTGCAGCATTGTTAGGTTCTTCACAGATCCATGGGATCCACAAGGACCAAGTGCTCAAATGTGTATAATATGTACAAAGTGATGAAATGAAACTCCCACCCCTTACATTCTTGAGTAAAATATCGTGGCACGTGTACAAAAAGATGGAGCTTGCATTGTGATGTCAGGATTCACGTTTGGTTATTTTGGTGTTACTTTGATGTCATTAATGTTTAATGGCTGCCTAAAAATGAATATTTATGTAATATTTAAATCTTGAGAATTAGGGGGAAAAACCTTTTACTCTTAAATATACACTGATCAAAAGTCAGTAACCTTTTCTGGTTGCAGACATTATAACAGGGTTTTGCATGGTTGCAGAAACCCTTCCCCAAAAGTAATAATTTCATTTGTGAACAAAGAGCTTGTGAGATTTACCTACCTCACAAATTTTGGGATTAAATCAATGAAAATACTAGTTACTGGTTCCAACATAGATAAATCTGCATCTCTGAGAAGTATCTCTTATTTAATCAAATCTGATGGCAATTTAGGAAAAAAATATATGTGTTGACTACATTCACACAATTCACTAAAGTTAAAATAGGTTGGATAAGCCACAACAAGATTTAATTCTTGTATAGAACAAAGGCTGGGGTTTGCATCTGACATTACAATGCATGTTTTGCCATGTTTTTCACCATCATGGTTTGTAGTATACGACTGTGTGAGAATTTTGCCCTTTCAAGTTTTTCTGAAAAACAATATCCATCCAATACATTTTTTTAAAAATCCCATTGAAGTCTTACTGCACTTTTATCCATAATACAAGGGTGACACAATAGATGTTTCACCGAAAGAATATAAGACTGAAGATGCAAAATTGGGAAGACCAGTTTCTACATCAGTTCTCCTACCTTTTGTATCCAAGTTAAAAGACATTTCTGGTGAGCAAAGAGATTTTTGCAGTCACAGAAGTGCAGCAGACCGTCACGGCCCATCTCATCTCCTTCCCGGCAGATAAAACATTCTTTTGACTCTAATTAAAAAGATTAATAAAGTAAGAGAACACATCAGGTTTGCATCAATCAACTGCCCATGTGGTTCATATTATTGTAATTAAAAGTTATCTCTCAAATTGTTGCCATGATCTGCAATTGAAAACAGATTGAAGGGAGTTTTCCGAACTTATTATATTTTAAATAGTCAGATTGGGGCAATGTTCTGGAGATAATACGTTCAAAACGGTCCTTAGAGGCAAAATGTCAGCAATCATATATTTAGGTCCTTTGAAAGGCTCCTTATAAAAATGTGTATTTGTCTTTCTTAAAGAAAGATAGTAAAACATTAATATCAGCCAAATCCCCTTGCAATGTTCGACTGCAAATGGTATTCTTTCGCTTTTACTACCCAATCATTAAATCACAAGAAATATCACCGTTCTAATAATACAGTTCTATATTCCTTGGTGAGATCTCATCTCATAAAGGACCTTGAAGGCTCCAGGGCTAAAATTCTTTACTCCTACCCTGAGTATGAGAGGTGCTGGTGTGGGCCCTGAACAATACATAGTTGCATTCGGACAATCAAATCTAGGCTTTGTAAAGTGAAATGTGAACAAACTTTATGGAGTTAAACAATGTATTACATCCAACCAAGGAACATTGATAAATAGCTTCCAAGTAAGCTAAGCATAGAGGGAAGGTATGGTTGACTGCAGTGTCTAGACCAGTGGTGGCTAACCTTTTTGGGCTCCTGTGCCAAAAATTACACGCTCATACGTGCGCATCTCCTGTGTCCCCCCACGCATACGCGTCAGATACCTGACAATGAGCTGGTGGGTGTGTGGCGCACGCACATGCGCAGTAGGGCTTTTCTGGGAGACCTCTCGCATGCTGGCAGAAGTGGCTCTGTATGCCACTTCTGGCACGCGTGCCATAGGTTCGCCATCACTGGTCTAGACTATTTTCTTATTCATGTGAAAGAAGCAGAAAAGCAACTCACTTATACCTCTCATAACTGAAGGTGATGGCCATTCTCACCAACTGATATATAATGAAATAGAAAAGAGAAAATTATTCTGGCCTTTAGTATGAGTCCATATCTTCTGTATTCTCCACTAGACTGCGATGTTCCAGATTAAGAAACAGTACACCTATCAAATACCTAAGACATACAACCATTATTCATTGAGTGGTGAGACTACCTTATTCTGATCAGCATACAGTACTTGCAGGGCTGGTTGACAGAACTGGCCCATAATTATTGAATCCGTTTTTTGAATACTTGGCTCCCCTCATGCCAATTTCTGCAAGCCATGGCCCAGAACAGCTATGACCATTTTTGTACTACCACTGCTGACATCCCATTTTTGTTCTAAACCCTGATGTATTCCATGTTGCAGTTAGAAAACCCGGAAGACTTGACCACCACGATTTATCATTTTCTAGAGGTGAGGGGAATTAGTGCATCCTCTGACAAATTTCCCTTCTGTTTGTTCTTGAAATATCAGTGAAAGTGTGCATATGTGAATCCCCTTAACTGTAGTACTTAAATGAAATAAAAGTTATATTCAAAACAACGCTTAAAGTACTTAACGGTACAAATAGTCCTTGATTCACAACAGTTCATTTAGTGAACATTTAAAGTTACAACGACACTGAAAAAAGTGACTTATGGCCATTGTTCATCTTATGACCATTGCAGCATTACCATGGTCACATGATCAAAATTCAGGCGTTTGGCAACTGGCTCTTATTTATGATGGTTTCAGTGTCTTAGGGTCATGTGATCCTCTCTTGTGAACTTCTGACAAGCAAAGTCAATGGGGAAGCCACATTCACTTAATAACTGTATCATTAACTTAACAACTGCAATGGTTCACTTAACAACTCTGGCAAGAAAAGTCGTAAAATGGGGCAAAACTCACTTCTCAAATGTGTTACTTAGCAACAAAAATTTTGGCCTCAATTGTGACCGCAAGTTGAGGACTACCTGTGATGCTGATCCTCTCTCTAAAAGGAGATCAATCCATGTGAAATAATTATAGCAATTTAGAAAGTTCGGCACAGTTTAGGCATCTGTCTAAATTCCCCCATCCCATGTTAAGTAGATTGATTGGTAGGTGTTTCTCCACATCTGCTGGTTGGTGGTGAGCTAGGAAGACTACAAATCCAGAGGAACCCACCAATTCCTGCTGCTGATATACTCCATACATCAGAAATAAGAATATATTTATTTGCCAACTCTGTATTCGGGCAGAACAGGAATCATCGCTGGGCGCAGCAAATGTTACACTGCAGAGGTGGGATATGACAGGATTAACTACCGGTTCGGGATTTACGAGGTTCGGTGATTTATGATGTGCTTCCCTGCATGCTGCGAGCTGTGCACCTGTAAATCGTCATCAGGAGCAGCCTTTGAAACAGCCCTCTTTTCCTGCTTTTTTAACTGCAGCTGTGCCTCGTTTGGCAGCTGAACTTGAAAAATCAGGAAATAGAGATCAGGTAAGAGCCCGGGTAGGTGGGTGGGCACAAACATCAGCAAACATAGAACCGGTTCTATGTCTGCTGCTCTTCAGAGCTACCAGTTCTACAGAGCTGGACAGAACCAGTAGAAACCCACCCCTGTTACACTGGAATAAAATTCTGCCAATTTATAGACTAGATCAGACATGTCAAACTCAAGGCCAGTCAGATCCAGGATGTGATGTGGTTAGATGGCCTGGAGGGCTGCCCTGGAAACAGCGAGGGACCAGCCCCTGCCACCTTGGCCCCTGCCACCCCAGTCTGGCCAGGTGCTCCCCCTGGAGTGCGTGCACAGGAGGCAGCATCAAGTCAGTCATGCCCACCCAGCCATGCCCACTTGGCCACTGTAAGTCACCATAGTCGTATATGTAACTGGCCCTTTGAGGGCAACCATAATGCACACGATGCGGCCCTCAGTGAAATTGAGTTTGACACCTCTGGACTAGATAGAGAGCAGAGGTGTTATTCAGCAGGTTCTGACCAGTTCTGGAGAACCGGTAGTGGAAATTTTGAGTAGTTTCGAGCACCAGCAAATACCACCTTTACAGTATCCTTCTCCTGCCACACCTACCAAGCCACGCCCACAGAACCGGTAGTAAACTTTTTTGAATCCCACCACTGATAGATAGAACTTTAAATTGTCCATAAGGAAGGCTTTTCACTGACCCTATGTTAATTTGTAAATAACCCTGACAGTCTACCAAATGTCAGCCAAGCTACTTTTATTATGGTTAGTAGCAAGAAATATGTATATAGCATGCCTAATTGTTCAATACTAAGCAACCTTTTTGTTGTATTTGTAAGTTTCCCAGAGAAACTTGCTGGCTATTATAGGAAAAGTGAATTGTACATGTAGTGGACCTTAATCTGTTCTAACAAGATGATTTATACAAAAATACAATCTGATATTTACAAAGCGACAGAAGAAATAATCATCCATTCATTCCTATATTTGTATTGAGAAAGCAAGATTGTCATGCACATTGATTTCCATTTCACTTGCAAGTCAAATGCATGTTTTTAGCAATGCAGTAGAAAAAGAAGAATACCAGGTGTCTGATAGAGAAAGCATACGAGAATTTAATATATATGACAAATTGTTCAAAAACAGCAAAATGTGACCCGAATCTAGTTTCACTTTTTATAATGTTCTGCTGAGTAAGGACTGGGCATGTAAATTAAAATAGCCTCAGGATGCAGTACTTTTCACCTGAACTTCCAATTTGGTCGTTTTCTTAGAGTATAAACACATACACACACTTCAAGAATTAAATAATGAAACTCTTGCTCTCTTGTTCTTTCTGATTTTTTATTTTTTATTTTCAAGAAGTGAAAGACACATTTCAGGTCGATCAGCTCAACTAGTTAAGAACAACCAATCAACTATCAGCTAATAACTGCAATGAAAAATTGTATTAGTCTTTATTTTTATAGACTATCAACAACCTAATTTGCATAGTAGAGACTAATCAATGGATTGGAATGCAGTTAGTCTTAAACTTATGCACTAGAATTAGTTTGTTCATTAAAAAACCTGCACACACAATATGTGATTTTTAAGGGAATCCAAAACCTGCATAAAACTGGCATTTAGGAAACAGAAATGAAGTCTTTTTTTGACTCAGCCTGTATAGAAATGATATGAACCAAAGTAGATCTTTTCAACCATGTAATTTAAAGAGTATGCACAGCTGGTGGGATTCAAAGAAAAAAAGTTAAATTACTTCGAAGAAGATAGGAATTAAAAGACTGCCCATGCACAAATTCATTATTGGACAATTAAAAATATTTTTAAATATTTTCTATTTTTAAAATATTTTTTTAATATTACCACTAACCATGGCAATATACTTGCTAAAATGTGGGTGATATTTGTTCCTCTGAAATATGCCTTCAAAACTGTCTCCTATTATCTCAAGTGACTTATTTAAAGAAAAAAGTTGAGGAAAAATGAAGCCTGGGAAAGAAAAAACACATAATAAAATGGCACCCTATTTTTGCTGAGTTCCAAGCAGGGATATCCTGCATGCAAAACAAGCACTCTAACCACTGTGCTATTGATATATCCTTATAGCAAGCCCCTACTCTCAGAATATCAGCACTAGGGTTTATCTATTCCGGGGTGGGCTTCAAAAATTTAGCAAAGGGTTCTCTGCTCAGTTGCTTGGTGTGCATGGCCATGGTGGGCGTGGCCTAGTTGGCCTCCTGCAGGGGGGCGGTTTTGCCCCCCGGGCTCTGGAGGCTTTTCTTGAGCTTCTGGGAAGGCGAAAATGGCCACCCCAGGCTCTGGAGGCTCTCTGGAAGCCGGAAACAGGCCCATTTCTGGCCTTCCCGAACTTCTGGGAGGCCTGTTTTTTGCCCTCCCCGAGCCTCCACATGCGCCCTGCACTTACCTGCATCCAAAATGGGCCTCGTGGGGACTTCTGGGAAGGGTGGGGTGGGCAAGGCCAGTCAGGAGTGGGATTTGGGGGTTCTCTGAATTGTACAGAATTTTAGCTAGGGGCTCTCCCGAACCCCTGCAAACCCCCAGCAGCTCACCCCTGGTCTACTCCACAGCTGAATACTGCGCCCCTGTTTGTCTTAATCTACACTAGCAAGATCGATGCTAGACTAAATGATACAATGAGCATCATAAGCGGTTGTATAAAATCTACTCCTACTTGCTGGCTCCCCATCTTGAGCCACATTGCATCACCAGCTCTACGAAGCCAGGAAGCCTTAGTGAAGGAGTACAATGAGAAACCCACTTCTTTCTGTACATGCTGATCTTCCTCATCTATCAATTGGCAGGCTTAAATCCAGAAAGCCCTCTCTGGCATCGCACAACAGCTGTCTAACAACTTTGACATCAACACACAGGGGAAAGCCAAATGGGCTGCTGAATGCCCAGATACGGGCAGTTACAAAGATGACCCTACAGAAAAGGTGCCAGGTTTTGGCCTTCCATTGGTCAACTTGGAACAGGATCCGTATACAACATGGTATCTGCCAGGACTCAAATGGGGTCTTGTCTCTACCCCTCAATGTGACTGTGGTGCTCCTTGATATAATATCCATCACATTGTGTCCGAATGCCCATCCAAAGCTTACACTGACCCAATGTCTGATTTTTTTTAACAAAGACCACCCTGTCCTTGAATGGCTGGGTGGACTGGACATTAACATTTGAACCACTATAAGTCCATGTATTTGCCATACGTTAAATAAATAAATCAAGCAAGGCATCAAATCCTTTCTTCAGGGAATGCTTTGAAAATGAATTGAGGGGACATTTCTTCCTCTGCAAAGTAGTCAATAAACTTCTAAAGTTAGCTTATAAGGAAGTAAAACAACACAACCAAATACTTTAAGACTACAGCAGGAAAACACCCCTTGTAGTTGTTTTTGCAATGAAACAAAGTGAATAAAGACTAATGTTATCCATTATTGCCCTCAAAAAAAAAAAAAAGGGATTAGGTGACCAGGCGGTGTGATTAAGCCTTAGATTTATGTTCCAATGCTGGATGTTGGAGCAGCAAGAGCAACAGCACTGATTTGTATTATTCACTGATTGTCCAGATTATGCCACTGATAAGGTTGTGTAGATCACTCTCAATATAGGGCATGTCATTACTCAGTATTGATATCTTCTTGTGTTCCGTGGCTTTTTTAATCAGTGGACGGACAGGTTTGTGTTTGGTATTGTACATGGATGAGCAACTCACAGGAAAAAAAACCAAGGCAGTGGATGACATTGGAAAGGCAAAAACATTCGAGAAGGAAACAATGGTAAACCATAATATTTTTTTAAAAAAAATTACACAGGCATGTCCATGAAGTTCCAAGCTCAATTCAAGGGACACCTTAACCTTGATTTGACATTCAGATATTTGAATTTAGCTTTCCAAAATAGATACTCTGGTTTTTAATGTATCTTTCTAAAACATTTCCTTTGATCATTTTTTAAAGCAATGAACCACAAATACTAGATAACTATGTTCTAGGCCCCTACTTTGTGCCTCTATGGAATACATTTTGACAGCTCTGGCATCGTTGAGTCTGTCAACGATGTAAAAAAAAATGCATTGCAGATTACTGTTACATGCCTATCTCTTAGGCCAGGGGTGTCAAACTCGATTTCACTGAAGGCCACATCAGGGTTGTGTTTGACCTCAGGGGGCTGGGGTAGGCGTGGCCAGCTTGACATCAATGCCAGAGATGTCTGTGGTGGCCCGAGTGCTCTGCCAGTGAAAACGGGTTCCCAATCTCCGTTTTTGGCTGGGACGGCCTCCTGCAACCTTCTGTCCGTGAAAACGGAGCCGCAGAGCCAAGGGTTGCAGGAGTCTGTCCTAACTGAAAATGGAGATTGGGAGCCCGTTTTCACTGGCAAAGGCACCATGGGCAGTTCCTTCGCTCTTTCCAGGGCAGCTCTGTGGGCCAGATCTAAGCACCCACCCAAGCTGGATCTGGCCCCCAGGCCTTGAGTTTGACACCCCTGTCTTAGGCACTATTTTATTACTAGTAGCTTCTACAGGATCATCTAACTTGTTTTATCAAGATGCAATGAGAATTTAGCTTTCAAACAGGGAATATATTAGGATTAATAAAGTGCCTTTAAGAGAACCCCAATAAAGCTTGGATGCCACGTTGCATATATTACTGCAATTAAACACTTTGAAGATGACTCTCTTAGAATTTTTCTTAGTCTCATCCTTATTAACCAATACTTAACTGATTATATGTTTTCAAGTGGGACTGAATGGAAGGAAAATCAAATTGGATGCTATTACAGCCATCTTCAGTTTGGCATCTCATATTCTATCTAAAATGCTACAAGATTGTTATTTTTTAAAAGAAAAACCCTCACTCGGTATTTAACATTATTTCTGAATTAAACCATATACCAATAAATGTAGCTTGAATTTTATAGAGAAACCAAATCTTTGTTTGGCTATACAATGATGGAACAAATTCTTAACAATTTTAACGGCAGAATTGTGAGTGGGGGGGTGGAATTAGGTAGAAGAAAGTGATAAGCATTAAAAATTGTGGAATTCTTAAAATATTACTCTTAGAAGGATAGCTAATATATTACAGAATGGGAATTTAGACATGTCTTACAAATAACTAACTACAAAGTTGGCTGGTTGAACACTGAAATGGACAATAAGGATTCTGAACTGGACCTCACAGAAATGTATACCATATCCTGTTGACCGCAAACATTTGGCACAATTACCTGCCTGGTAAACATCTGGATTACAGTTCTAATTTGCCTATTTTGTTACCTTCTTCCAACATGGCTCTTGAACAAACACTGAGACCAAAGTATCAGGATAGGAGGCTGCAGGAATGATATATTTCCCATTAACATTTTTCAGGCTTTATTTATGTATTTAGTGCTGTCATATATTGCAGTGCTTTACAAGGCATGCCCGGTGATTTATCACACAGATACACCACACTTAAATGTACATTATATATACATTTTACAAGTGTACATTAAGAATTAAATAATTTAATCAACTGAAATTAAAATTCAATTAATAATGAATACTTAAATACATTTATAAAACAACAAGAGTATCATAACATAACTAGCAGATGGAGTCCTCTTATCCACCAGGCAAAGAGCTGTGTTTAATCAGTTTTGGAAAGTGGCATTAATGGGTCAAGTCTAATTTCTTTTTCATAGAACTGGAGCCATAACAAAGAAGCTGTGCCTCTTGGCATTTCCTTTCCTGGACAAGATCTACTCTAAATGGAATTGTCTACATGTCAGTGAGGTATCACCAATCTACTTCAAAGTCCTAGCTGGTTATCTATAATGAAACTGTTATAGCTGAATCTTTCACCGAACAATATGATGATATATGGGATAGCCTGACAAATCAAAACATTTTCAAAGTTAAAAATGTTGTTCCAGTCACATTTCATTATACTTCTTCTCTGGTGCTTACATAGGGCTTGTTATCATGCAAACTTCACGCTGAAATAAAGCCAGCAATCTTCACTGCAGAGTTTTCAGTTTTTTCTAAAGAATAATATGCTTTCTGTTTGCAGAGAGTTTTTGTGTTCAGAATATTGAACAAACTATAAAAACATGACTTTGAATGCAACTCTAAAGCTGAGTGTCTTTTACGCTAGGTGCACATTTACAGCTTGTAAGTGCCCAGAGAATGATTACTAAGTAATTTTACCCTGTTTTAGCATCTGTAGAACCAATTTTGCTAATCCAGAAATTCAAGAGAAAACCCACAGATAATTCCTTTTCAGCATCTTGCGTATAACTAAAATTCCAATCTGCAGAGATTTACCGTTGCGTAAGACTGGGGAAACGAGCCCATCCAAATGGGTTACTACAAAAAACCCCCACTTGGGCGTCAGGGCAAAAAGCGGGGGCCCTCCTGCGTCGAGTGTCTTCCCACCTCCCACTTGCTCCAAGGGGCCCACTTTTCAGAGAAAGGGGGGGGAAACTCCCGGCTTCCTCGCTGGTGCCGGTGGCGGCTGGCGGCTCTGGCTGGCCCGTGGGGGCTGGGGGGCCCTTCCGCGGGAGCCGGCGCTGGCGTGGGCGGAGCGGGGGCCGTCAGGCACGGTCCTTTTCCGGCTGTGGTTGTTTCTCAGGAGGGAATGCCGCTGGGAAGAGGGCCGCTCTCTCCAGCGGGCCCGCAAGGGCTCGCCCAAGCGTCGCGGTCTCTTCTCTAGCCGTTGGGCCAAGAGAAGAAGGGGCGGGTCAGGAAGGAGGGCCCGGCGCCCCCCCTCCCGCAGGAGCTTGGGGAAAAGTACACACCTCAGAGTCTGGGGGGGGGGGAGGTCGGGCAGGAACCGGAGACCCAAGAAAGCGCGCTCCCTGGGAAAACAAAAAACAAAAACCCTCCGCAAGGAGGTGGCGCTTTCGTGGCGGCGCCCCACCCCTCCCGTCCCCACGGCGAGTTGGGGGGGGGGTGGAAGGAGGTGGGGATGGGGCGCCTGGGCGCGGGCGCTGGCGGAGGGTGGAAGGAGGGGTGCCGAGGGGGGCCCCCCCCGGGGGGGCCCCCGCCCGCGGCCTCGACCGTGGGTGGGGCCACCGGGGGGTGGGGCATGGGTGGGTGGGGGGGGGCGGTGGGAGCCCGCAAAAGGGTGGGAGGGCGGCCCCCCGGCTGCGAAACGGCGGGCCGATGCCAGGCCCCCCTGGGCCGTCAGGGCAGTCGGGTAAAACACTTTAAAAACATATTTGTCTTAATTGGATTCTTAACAAGCCACATTGGTGGTTTCCAACCTCAGGTGTTCAATACATTGTTGTGTTGTTGCATACCTTCTAAGATCACTTCCAGGTTAGGTGTAGACATCTCTGTGTCCTTATAAGTACTTTCATAGAACTGTTTCCACCAGCTAGGAAACAGGGTAGTGTCTGAACACAACCATTGGGCTTTTTTTTTCATGACATGATTAAGATCATCTGCTTCTCCTACTGCAACAGGAAAGTTGATAGTTTACTTATGCTATGCAAAAAATAAGACTACCAGATTGGGATTGTAAAAATCCCACGTGCTACTAGAAAGCAGCAAAATATACCTAAAATCCTAACTTTTTGGTGCTATCTACTGATCTTCCAGATTTCTTGCAGCCCAAAATCTCATATACTTATAAAAGGATAAATGACATGTCCCATTTCCACCCCCCCATCTGCTTTGCCTGATTTCTAATGCCAGCAGTATCTTCATTTCACTAGTGCTTCAAAGGTTAACAGTATGCTGTATTGTGTTAACTTCTCGATTGCTTTGTTTCCCCCTTCCTCAAATTATTCTTGCCTTTTTGGCCTCTCAGTGATTGAACAGATGTTTCCAGTGAACTCTTGACAAAGAAGCACATTCTCCCTCCTCCCCTCTGCACCAACATATTATGTACTCTGCACACTCCACTATTTAATCATGTCAGTGCAAAGAAGGAACCAGGAGGTACTAGGGCCCAACTAAAACCTCTCAAGAGTGATTGGAAACACAACAGTTGAATGCTGTAGTATGAAAACAACAAGTGAAGAGGCACAGGTAAGTATGGTTTTGCACTGAACCATCACCTCAGAGCCAAGTTCTTTAGTTTTAATTTTATAAAGCAATCTCAATTTCCTTTCTTTCTCAAGAAAAATGAAGGGGATAAAATGAGACTGTGATTATAACTCCCTTTCAACCCTCCTCCCACTCCCTCCATGAAGTTTGGTTTGGTACACAAGGATATTGCTTGCTTCTTCATAACTTCTCTGCAAATAAGATTTTCAAGCGGACCACTTTGAAAGCCTTGAAGGGACTAAGTGATTGTGTGACAAAAATGCTACATATTAGTTGCTACTCCCTCCTTCTCAAAGGATAAAAAAGATTCACTTTGGAAAAAGGGAAGGAACTATAATAGGAAAGGGTTTCACAACCCTTTCTCATCAGTATTTTAAAGGAATATTGGAATAATTTTGAAAAAAATGTGGCAACCATTAGAAAAACTCAACCTTAGCCCAGAAAATATGAACTTAGTACAGGAACGGGTGAGAAAGAAGCTCAAGATTGCCCACCTTGACTGTCACTGGTACGAGACAAAGTGAAAAAGACCTCCTGTCAGGCCTTCAAAATTCTGTTAGTATAGCCTAAAGTAGCATGTGATGCCTCTTTCCTGACCTGGTCTACCTGAAAGGGAGGTATCTTTTCCCTTCAATTAAATATATATTCTTCATGTATCTTCAAGCCATGAAAGAGAAACATGTGCTCTTCTTGAAAAGGTGATAGAAAATGCTTGGGTTTTATTATGTTTTGAGTATACAAGGTTGTATGACTGACTCCAAATCAGGGTAGCAGATTAGGGTTCTTCTTGTCCATTGAAAAGGCTGAATTCTTGAGCATCTCTTTCAAGTTGTTGCCCCATCCAAATGCCATTTGTTAAAATATTCTCTAAGAAACTCTCAGGAATATGGCTTCCAAAATCATCTAAAATTTAAGTTTGGGGAAATCTTAAAGGTTACAGTTGTTTTTCCATGATTATTAATGCTTGGGTCATGCCAAGTTACTTTTCTTGTAACTGAGGGCCACTTTCTTTTATAATTAGTTCAAACATTGAAGGCCTTTAGGAAACAAGGAGGTCATGCTACGACACTGAGCTAGACAGGCTGAAAATTTGCAGCCTCTTTTTTGCTATTTTTTAAAAATAGGCTTTTATTTAGTGGATTTTCTGCAGAAAATTAGCAGGTTTTTCTACCACTGCAATTTTGAGGATGGACATCCAGGAAAAAGGATAAAAGTATTGCCTGTGGGATTGGACTGAATGAAGCATCTGATTATCCATACTTTGGGATATGGTTCCCAATATTGGAATTTGGAATAATAGTAGTGCTCAAATACTTGTTTTCATTATATTAATCTATAGACGAATTTCCATTCACTCTCAGTCCCTTGTAATAATAGCTGCTTGGGCAGATTACTACACAAGGACCTCCCAGAAAGGAAAATTATACAGTTAGATAAGTTGCATCTTGATGGTGGAAATTTTTATATGAAATCTTGGGAAATTATTACATTTGATAAAGGTATAAATTATCCAATATTCTGTTTCATGCCATCTTTATTCAGTTCTATGCATTTAAGAACACACATACATGCATATAAAATCAAATGTGCCACAAACATAGGCTATGAGCTTTGGATTCCCTACTGTATGACTCAGTCCTTTAACAGTTTATGATTTATGCATCTTGCCAGTGGAGAAGTAGGCCATGCCAGCCTTGAAAGCATTATAGCTTGGCTGTTAATACTTATGAAGGACATGTTGCCCTATCATTGTTCGGTCATTTCTTTAAAAAGGTAAAATCCTAAAAAAATTCCTATAACGTGTGGCTCGGTCTGGATGACCAATATAAATGACCAAGGGTATTTGTACAGTTAGAATAATTGTATAAATAATCCAAATGACATTCCAAAGTACTGCACAATGACGAAACTTAACAATTTTAAATGTGTTTGATAATATTTTTAGAGATTTGGTTTAGGAGGCATACGCAGGAGATAGTTACAATTATATGGCAGAAGTCTGAATATTATTATTAATGTATCCTGATATACACACACACACACACACACACACACACACACACACACACACTGTATTTAAATCCACAGAAATAATTAATAGAAATAAGCATAGCACATACAATAATATGAAACTGAAATAGCCCTGCAAGAAAACCTTGGAAGTATTATTCTAGTATTCATTAACATTAAATAAATACCACTTGTACAATAGAAGTTTTAAACTACTTTCTTTGGCAAGTGTCCTAATGTGTCAGATTACAACTCCTAGAATCTCCTGTCCAAGTGACTTTGCTGGGAGAAGATAATGTAATCCAATTCACTGCATTGGGCGGGAGTGTTTATGCAGAGAAACCAAAGGACAGTTAAACTTCTTTCTTCCAGATAGATATTAGTATCTTAAATAAAAGATTTTTAAATGTTTGATTTTCTGTAGGAAATCTTTACAACGAACAACATCCTCAAATATGCCATCACATTTACAGAATTTAATGTAAGTGAAGATTTGGAAGAGAATTTCTTCTCCTGAGGATTTCAGAAGGCTGGCACTGGCATTTCTTCCTCCACAAATGCTAGTGAAAGGCAGCTTTCTGAATGGCTCAGAAAGTTGGCATTTATTAGCAATTTCACCAGATTTGAATTTCATTCCTTCAATGTTGTAAATACCTCAGCGCATTGGGGGAACCGCTCTCAAATCCTCCATCCTCTCCGCTTGCAGCTTTCCCTGCCAGCTTCACCACTGACTTTCTTGGGAAGCAGCAGAGAAGATTGCAAATGGCAATCATGTGATCATAGGGGACTTAGCAACCATTTGTAAATGGGTTGTCAAGCACTTGAAATGCGGTCATGTGACCAAGGGTGGTGTGTAAATTTACGACAGCTACAGGTGCTTTAGGGCAGGGTCTCTAACCCCCGGGCCATGGCCCTGTATTGGGCCACGATCTGATGGGAACAGGGTTGCACAAGTGATGGGTGAGCAGACAAACCCACAAAGCTTGTACAGAACCATCCTGTTTCCCACTGCTGCTGCCGTTGCCAGTCCATGAAGCCAGGAAGGTTAGGGACCACTGCTTTAGGGGCTGTAAAGCTCTCGTTCTAAAGCTGTTATATGTCATAAATTAGGGACTACCTGTAAAACTAGAACAAGTCAATCCCACACTGACCTTAAAATCAAGCATAAATTGAAATAATCTTTCCAGCAGGCAATATTTTTTTCTCCTTTTGTTAATCACACTTCTTAGGCACATTGTAAAGCTTTGAGGATTCCACAGCATCAAAATGTCTGATCATGAGGGATTCCCTGAATTAGATTCAAATACTGCCTGTGATGACCTGGGACAAGGCACTGAGTCCATGAAGCAGGAAAGGAATGAGGGCCATGAAGCAGGGAAGAAGCAATGAGTCCATGAAGCACTAAAGAAGCAATGAGTCTGTGAAATAAGGAACAAGGCGCTGAGTCCACAAAGCAAGGAAGAAGGCAAGCAGTCCTGCAAACGCCAGACGTCTGCAATGGCACACAAAATTCTACCAATTCAGCATTTGTTGCCAACAATGCCCTTCTCCACAGTATTTCCTTAAATCTCAGTCCTCAGGTGTGTTAAGTTCTGAGCATGGGCGCAAGGAACGGAGACGAGGCAGTGAACGGTGAACTTCAACTCTTTATTAACTATCAGGAACAGAGCAAAAGCCTTGGACAGCAGCAGCTCTTTTATAGAGCTGGCTGCTGTCCCATTAACCAATGGATTGCGTTGGAGCGTTTAAACTGTGCCCAATGGGAGACGACCCGTTATTAGCCAATCAGATTGCCCAGAAGGGACCAATCATGATTCGCTATTTATGGGCCAATAAGAAGTGCAGGATTACGAGCCTGCTTTTCTAGCAAGGTTGTCAAGCTTTATTAAATGCATTTACTTAGTTCATAACAAGGTGTGCCTTCTGAAGAGGGATGGGGTGCTCTCCTCACAAGTCGCTGGGTTGGCCTGCGCTGTTCCCGCCTTCTGTCTTCTCTCTGTGCTTGGGGATCAGGAAGGGGCAGTCCTTGCTCATCACCTGAGCTCTGTCGCTCCTCATTTCCACTGCTTGCCCTCTCTCGGTCATCCTGTCCCCGTTCCTCCCTGCTAGCAAGCCGTTCCAATCCTGAGGGGCCCTGGGCTGCTTCATCCTGCTCCTCCCCACATTCCTTTGAAGGCAACAAAGCCACCCCCTCGATCTCCATCAGCTCCAGCTCATCCTTCTCCGTGAATTCAGGCTCTGACGGGGGCATGACACTGACTCTTTTTTTTTTTCTGGAAATGCTATAGTGGTCTATAGACTGAAGGTGTTAAGTGATACACTTTATTGTTCTAGCTAAATGGCACGGCTGCAAAATTTCAGTCTTCTGCCAGAAACAAAAATCAACAACTTTGTACTCTTCAGAGGGTTTACTCCACTCGATATAGTTAAGCTGCCTCTTTTTTCTGTAAAATGAAAAAGACAAGCCAGCAACATTCTGCTTTTTTAATGTTCCAGCTGGAAGCAAACAAATGTCTTCTCTGTTCTCTGCTCTCCACCTACATTGATTGAATAGGTGGATTGTAAGGGTTGTTGGTATATAAAGAACGGAATTAGGAAAGTGAAGGAACAGGAAAATTCAGAAAATTGGACTCTTTGATTAACACACCTCTATACTTAATATGCACTTAAGCCATTGATCAGTTAATTGCGCCAGCTATTCAATTAAAGCATTCATGCCTGTCACCGTATGCTCCAAATGTACCATATATACTTATTATACACTTAAGCCATTGATCAGTTAATTGCATCACTTAGTCAATTAAGGCATTCATATACTTGTCCTACGGTGTGCTGTAAAATATACCATATATACTTGTAAGCTGCAAATTATATTAAGTACTGGCTGGTAAACATCTCAGATTGCTATTGAAGAGGTTGATTCATTAAAGACAGTTCTCATTTCTGGCTTTTTCCTGAACAAAGAGCTTGACACTCTTTCTTTGGTGGAATATGGATTAATGAGTCAGACACTTACACATGGTTCATATTTGTTCTTTCAGCTCTTGTACAACCTCTCTACAGCAACACCCACCCACCCCACCCTTGCCTGCCACACAAACGTACAATACTGTAAACCTTGCAACACAGTTTTACAACATAACATTCAGGATATTCTCTTTCCCTCAAAAATGCTCCTATCTACAACCTATTGTTTCCAAGCAAGACATTTGATCTTCTCCTTCTCAGCTGTCAGCCAGATCTCCGTGGCTGTCAGGCATGTTAATTTCTGCCAGTATTTTTTGAGAACAAATGCTAGACAACAATATATCCACCACCTTATACATCCCTGGTTTGCTTTCTCTTCTTGTCTTTGGATGTTCAAAGTTCAACGGTCAGGATGACACATAAAATCAGATGCTTTTTATTTTGTAATCTGGAAGATACTGAATCCAGCCATTACGGACATAATTCTGTACTTTTCTGAAAGTAATTTCCCAAAACAGGAAGAGGTTTGAGATTCAGACCAAATGTGGACCATCCGGAACTACTTCTTCCAGAAGATTTACCTCTAGAAAACTAGCAGGTCTTCTCTGAAACATCATAATCAATGTCATCTGGAAGAAAAATAGATTTGTTTGTTGTTCTTTAGAAAGTTCCATCTCTGGAATGTTGACTTTTGCACAAAATTAAAGCAAAGTCACAAAAAGTTTTCCTTCGTGTGAAAACAAACCTTAGTCTACTCTAGAGAAAGAAACTGCATATATTTATAACTGCATATATGTATACAGTATTATGCCTTTACAAATCCAAGAATTAATGTTGATGATGTTTGTGCAAAAATAAAAAATAAAAAAATTCCAAACTGTTCTGGTAAGCAAGAGACACTCTTTTTTAAAAAAAGCAAAGTAAATTGGTATTGCTGTTTCATTTCAAGGCCTCCTGCAACAAACCTACAGTAGGAGGATAAAATAAGTTTCTACATCCGTGTTGGTGAACCTATAGCACGTGTGGCCCCAGCCAAACTTACCTGCACTGCGCATGTGCATGCCTCCCAGCTGATTTTCGGCCCATTTGAGGACGTTTTCGCCCTCCCGGAGGTTCGAAGGAAGCCTCTGCAGCCTCAGGAGGCCGAAAAATGGGCCTTCCGGAAATACCGGAAGTGTCGAAACAGGCCTGTTTTCAGCCTCCTGAGGCTCCAGAGGTTTCCCTTGAGCCTCCGGGAGGGCGAAAACGGCTGCAAATGGACCGAAAACCAGCTGGGAGGTGCGTGCATGCCCAGTGCAGATAAGGGGGTGAGGGTGTTGCATGTGCATGTGCAGGGGGCGCATTGCATTGTGGGTGCTGGCACACGCACGTGCTATCGGCACACCATAACAAAAAGGTTCACCATCACTGTTCTACATTATGGAAGATGACAGACAAGATTTTACAATGACCAGAAGCATCTCTTCTGTGTGTTGTTTCTTCACTTTATTAAAGAGAACCATATTACCTGCACAGCATAAACCACTTTGTTCAGACAATTGAAGTCACTTTCCATAACCCAATGATGTTCTATTTACACTAATTAGGATGATCTGATTCTACATCTCAAACAAATGTGTTTCTGTAACGTAATTTTTAGTCTTAGCTAAAATTTAGAAAGATTTCTTTTTTCTCGGTGCAAGAAAAGCCAACACATGGGTATGTAAAATTGATGAACCTTTGGAAGACAGGTTTATATAAATTGCAGTGCACTCTGTAAGGCAATCACTCCCAATTATGGACAAAGACTCACTATTAGCGATTCAGGGAGTAACTGCACACACTGAGAAGTATGCTAATGAAATAATTAAAGGCTCATCTAAAGAGTTGCTAGGAAAATCTGCTCATCAATATTGACAGAGAACTGGTAAAGTTCCATGTGCAGCATATAGTAACTTGGATTATCTACACATAAGCAAGGGTTCAGTAGAAGTAACCGGCCTCTAAATGTCATGGATGTAACCAGAGGACATCTTTAAAGTGTCTAGTGGAACATCAAAGATTATCTGAGACACCCCTACCATTCCATCGCTGTTCTTCTTGCCCACTATACACTTCATTCATTTATCGTCCAATTATAGTGCATAGCTTTGAAAGCTGGTAAGATTTTTTTTCTAGTAAAAAATAAATAAGAGAAAAACAGAATTTTTGTAAAGCCTGCCATCAACAGTTCAAAACAAAACACCACAGCTGCAGAGTGTGAACCAGCAAACAGTACTATATGTGTGCACCTTTAGATAGATTTCCACCAGAGAAAAGACAATTCCATCTACAACTCATGGATTTAACGTGGGATAGCCTTTGGGCTGAAACTTAAGAAAAAACAAAGAAAGCAAGTTATTTGCACCATTTAACCTAGCAGCATTTTGAGCACCGCACAGAAGACGAACAGATACATGGATTATCAGATCAGCAAAATGACAATTCTCCAAAGGCAAACTGTCCCTGATAAACAGGGAAACCAGAAACATTTATGAGGCATTACTACTGTATTAGGAAGAGATACCATATTCTAGTATTTTTGGAAGTTCACAGAATGTTCAATCTTTTTCAGATTTTTAACTTTAAAGAGTATGCCCCAGCTATTGGAATTTTTGGAAAGCCTGGTCTAAATCACAAAACATTCACATAAAAATTGTGATATTATCGGAACTAAAGTGACCTCTAATCTTCTGGGATTTCTTTCATCAATGGTGGCAATATGTAAGTTTTCTGAAGGAAGTCAGCTATGTCATTGCAGCTGTTCTTTCTATCTCTCAGCTTTAAATGGGTTCAATAAGGCCTTAATGCCCTTGAACTATAATGTATCTGTGTTGAATTTTAATTTTAAAAGGATTATCAAGAAAATCTATTCTTTCTGTCAATTCCCTTTGAAAAAAGTGGTAGAACACTTTTGACCAATTATCTTTGAATGGTGCATTAAAAGAGCGGAAATACCCAAATATTTTAACTGGGACTTGAGACTGGGAATCAAAGATGATTCAGCCTGATGTAACCTCCAATAGTATTACATGGCACATTGTACCTCCCCCCCCAAACCCCCCCCCAACTCTAAGCAGTTTTCCAATTTAGGCTTTTTGGAGAAATCACTCCAGTGATTTTAGTTTACTTTTGCCTAATCAAATGAGAATGAATGTCTGCTAGAGGAATCCACAGAGCTTGTATGTATGTATATGTATGTATGTTTGTGTGTGTGTGTGCGTGTGTGTGTGTGTGTGTGTGTGTGTGTGTGAAAGTAGTCAGCAAGACAGAAGACAGGACTGCAATTAAAGCCCTACTCTTGTATCACAACAATCTGTTTGCCTTCTTGCCAACATTAATCTCCCACTGGTGTCTGTGCCAGCTAGCAACTGAGCAAGGTCCAACATTTTGGGTATAATACAAAGACCCTCAAACTACTTCACACCAGAATACCCTATAATTGCCTTCTAATTGACTTCAGTCTGAAAGTTGTCTGCTCAGTCACTAGGTCACCAAGGGAGGCCCTAATTCAAGAACCAAAAAAACACTAGATGTCATTTAATATGCATCTTTCTGATGGTGCTCTGAAATGCTCTACCCACCAAAATTCAGGACATACATATGATGATTTCATTGTGGTAGTTGCAGAAAATTCAACTCTGTCTCAAGAATATATTTTCAGCATACTATTACAATTTTCAGTCTCCTTATGTTTGAGGGATTGTAGGATTTACTCTAGGAATAGGGGAAAGAAAGTGGAGAAGAAAGTGTGAAAAAGAAGCTCAAAATAACCCTCCCTTATTTTTGTTAGGTATAAATTGGGATTAGAGAGAAACTCTGCTTTGAAGATTATAATACTTGAATAATTGTATTATGATTATAATAATTGAATAATTGAAAAATCATTCTTGATATTCTAGCTGTTCCTATTTCTTTATCTGACCTACCCCAAAGGGCTGACATTACCTTATAGCTTGTTTGTTTTTAATGGCTATTGCCATAAATTACTTTAATGTATTGTTTATAATGTATTTTGCTGCTGTTTTCATTGTAAACCATTTCAAGTTGCTTCAGCACAGGAAGCAATCTATTAATACCTCACATAAATAATTAAATGAATTCATTACAATCATGCCAGAGGTTCTGAAAAAAACAACACAAAATATTTATTTCCTCTCCAACTTCCCTCCTACAAACCTATTTGGGCACTGCTAAAACCATATATTAACAGAATATCAGAAAAACACTTCTATAATTTGTGCTACATGTTGTCTGCATCATGCTGTCTTTGATAAAGATAGATGGCAAAACTAATACGCAAATCCTTCTGTTCTTCACTTAGCCATTGCTCAAATAAGTAACTCCCAAGTTCTACAAATTCCAAGCAATAACCGGCCCTAAAACTTCAAATGGAAAGCAACTGTAGCTAATTTAACATTTTTATCAGTATCAACTTGCCTTTTCCCAAAACAACTTTGTTTCCAACAATAGATGGAAGATACTCCACTATTTTCCATTGTTAAGTCTAGCATAAGATGAAGATGTCCAAAGACATCCTAGGTTGGAAAAAAACAAAATGAATTCTGGAAGGAATAACTGAAAGGGATGCATTAATATTTTGGTTACTTTTAATATAATTTAGATGTGTTTGGTAAGCAATTACATACATATAAGTTTTTAGTATTTTGTTTGTTCCCACATAGTAAATACCAAAAGGTAGAGCTGTGGTATTTGGTATTATCTTTGACTCATCTGTTTCTTTTACCACTCACACATGGTTGCTTTGTGAATTGCTCCCAGCTTTTGATGCAACTCTGCACACGTCCAGTCCATTGAAGCAGCTATGTACACACATATGTCAAAACACCCAAGAGCAATTTCCAAAACGGTTGTGTGAGTCTGGAAAGATTCCCATAAAAAAATGCTACTGATGTATTCCTGTACTTACCACTTTCTTAGTATTTGGAAAGAACTAGGAAATAGTTGATGGTATCAGAGTGGGGTGCAAATAAAAAAAAAACAACTACTGAAGAAATAGAGAGTTAAATTCTGGGATAAAATATTCAGAGAATTCAGCAGCAGTATTGTTGAATATGCATGAAAACATTGTCTTTTATACATTCAGATAAACCACAATATAAAAAGCTATACATCAGAAAAATGTGAGGCTTTGATAGACACGTGTTTAAAAAGGTATTCAGAAAGACAATGTTTTGAATAATACTTTACAGATTGAAAATTCAGGAGCCAGGGTTATAGTCGGGCAGAGATTCAAAGCCACATGAAATAACAATTCAGAAGATATGGACTAGACCTTTGACAAAGTTGTTAGAATTTATTAGGCAACAGAAGTAGTGGTAGAACTTTACTAGGCTACAAATCATAGGGTGTAAAACATAAAGAATACAGCAAGCATCCAGCAAGTATAGAGACATGCAAGGGAAATAAAGCAAGGAAAGAAAAGAGGATTTTGTACAATAATTCAAGGGATGAGACTGCAGATTAAAGAATACCATAGTGCTAGAAATGTGAAATCAAAATATATACACAGACAGTATTGGGAAATTGGTGCCAAATAACTTTTAATTTTAAAGCATTTTTTAATTTAAAGCAACAAGCAAAATTATGAAGGGAAATATTATTTGAGATTGTTTTTGTATATTGAGATTGTTTTTGTATATTATTTGAGATTGTTTTTGTATATGCAGTCCCTGGGAAGGTTGCAGCTGCTTTAAGGAGTTGGAGATAAGTGCTACATTTGCACTCCAGTGTGTTCTAAAAAGCTTTTTGGAGATCAGATTGCAGCGCCCTAGAAAAGAACCAACATCCAAATTAATAAAAGTACAGGAAATCTATGTAATCCTATGCAAGCTGAATCATCAATTCAGTCTGGTGAATCAATTTGATTCAAATGAATGAACTGATTTTGAAAGTCAGATCAATTTGGCCTATTGATTTGATTCTGAGTGAACACTGATATGTTTCAAACCATTGGGTGTTGTACATGCACAAATCAGTGAATCAGTTCAGAGACATCAAAAGAATCAGTCAGCTTTAATCAACTAGTCAGTGAAGGTACAAATCAACTATTTTCTGCCCCTTAGCATGGGGTTCAAGAACTTTCTCTTTGAAGAAAGAATAAAAAATAGTGACTAGATTCATATACTATGGACTAATGGAATGGATATCAGGTTTTTTTTAACACATACATGCACAAATAAAACCATAGGTTCACATATAAATGTGTTAGAGATATATAATAATAGGTTGATGCATTAAAGCAATACTAAGGTGCACTGAAGAGAATGGGGGATATTTTAAAATTATGAATTTTTATAGAGAAGGTAATTTATTTTAAAGGAATTTTCAGACTGAAGGTTAGATTTTTAAATCAAGCTGAAATGATAACTATTGAAATAGGTTTAGGGAACACTATACATAACCTAGAATCAAAAACTTGTCAGCAATGAGAATAATTCCATGCAATCCACATGCAAGTTCTGCAGTCCTCCAGTACATATGAAGATGAAATCTAACCCAAGTTCATTGTCCGTCCTGCTGACTACATGGACAACTTCAAACATTTGATTGGTTGCCAAGTCATGGTTCTTCCTGTTTTTTAAAGGATCTGATGTTATTAGGCTTGAAACCTCAAAGTCTGTATTTATGATTATAGGCTGTTGGACAGCTGAAGTAGGCAAAAATCAAAAGCTTTAAAACTAGATGTGAATTAGGAATGACTTCACACACAAGCAGCAGACGGGCCTCAATCTTTTTTAGAAGGTCTGAAGTGACAAAAAATAGCCAGCTGTTGTGGCTGTCCCCAGCTCTGAAATTCAGGATTATTTTTTTCCCTTTTGGAGAGGATTCTATTACCTTTTAACATTTACCTAGTACAATATTTTTAATGTTCAGCAATTTTAAGATATGTGAACTACAATTCACAGAATTCCCCAGCCAGCATGAGCAACATTAGGAACAATGGTCACATAATATCTATCACAGTATTTATCTATGCTATTATCCAACAAGATGGCGTCAGTTCAGGGACTCCTAATCATTGGTGAATGATTATTAGAGTGGAACCATCTAATATGGCTTCCTATCCAGCCTTCTTTCTTACAAAAATAATTTAATTTAAATTTGGCAATCCTGGTTAGAAGCAGATTTTCACAAGGCAGAGGGAGAGAAATAGTGGGAACCTTTCCCAGAAGCACATCTTCAACCTTCCTTTTCTGAAGACCAAGATCTGAGAGATGACACTTTAAAACTGGCACTACCCACACAAACACAAGACTGAATGGGAAATACCAAGGAAGTGAAATTAAGATTAGGGCATCATGAAGGAGACTTGTGAAACAGAAAATTCTATTATCCAAGCACTAAAGTGGCTAGAGATATTCAACTAAATCAATATTATTTTTCATTTAGGGTTAATTAAATTAAACAATTAAAACAAATGGCTGCCCGAAGTTAGAAAACAAAAGGAGAAAAATCCACATTTATATTAGCCTTAACTAAGAGTTTGGTGAGTGCATATGCTCCTTATGTCTAATACTTGCCAGCAGATTTCCCTTCCCAATATTACTGATCAGGCCTTATTGCTTAAAGAGACAAATAGCATGTTCATATTTGTTATGATGCAAAAGCTAAATAAGTAATAATGGAAAAGCCTGACCATAGTCACAATGCCACAGTACACTGTCTTACTTAGGTGTCAGGCCCCAAACCAAGAATGATACATGGCAATTCTTCCAAGCTGATTTATTGTTTCATACCTATAGAAAAAATCTTGCCAAACTGAGCACTTTGCTATATGCATCTACTATACTCTGAGAACTATTATGCAAGTGCTGTCTTCATTCTCTTTATGGAGTGAATTGCCTCTGGTTCCTCTGGGATGCACTTCTTCTCTCCTGGGAATGCACCTCCTTACTACGATCCATTACATTAGATTAATAATTCCTTCATATCAATACAAAGCACTTATTTTGATTCTGGTGTTTATATGGAAAGAAGCCCAGATGAACTGCTTCTCTCTGCTTCCAGTCCTACTTGTCCTTTGAGGAGCCTTGCTTTGAATAATGTTTTAATCATCAATTAAAATGCTAGTTTGTTTCATTCGGTTATGGGTTTTTTACAACATAGTTAAAGCTTCAAAGAGGGCCATTTTAAACCCATTTGACTTGTTGGTTTGTAGAGAAAGTGAATAGGAAATGTTATGGGAATGTTCCCCTGAGAGGGAACTGGTTATCTAATCAGCTTATATATTATTCTGGGGGAAAAAAAGACTCTCAGTGTTAAGTCCTGAGCATGGGCGCAAGGAACGGAGACAAGGCATTGAACTGTGACTTCAACTCTTTATTAGTGACTTCAGAACAGAGCAAAATACTTGGGCAGGAGCAGCTCTTTTATAGAGCTGGCTGCTGTCAAAACAACCAATGATTTGAGTTTACCGCTCTAAGAAGCGTCCAATCAGAGGCGACCCGCTGTCAGCCAATCAGATCAGCCAGAAGCGACCAATCACGACTCGCTATTCGCGGGCCAATCAGAAGTGCAGGATTACGAGCCTGCTGTTGAAGTAAAACTATTAGGGTTGTTAATGAACGTGTTAGCTTAGTTTGTAACACCCCTCCCCCCTAGGTTCCGTCTTAGGGGTGGGGTGACGTATTCTCGCAAGTAGGCAGGTCGCTTCACCTGTCTGCTTGACCTGCGCTGTTCCACCAGTTTCTCTGGTTCCAGTGGGCTGCTTGCTGAGCTGGATGGCGAAGACGATCTCGCTGCTCCATTGTGTGACTCGGGGCTGTCCTCACCGCTCTCGCCAATGCTGTCATCGGGGTTCCTTGGATTCGCTTGCATCGCGGTGCTGCTACGTGGTGAGGCAATCACCCGGTTTGGTTCTCCTTCTGGAGGTGAGTATCCCATGGTTGTTTGTGTAGGCTGTTGAGTTCCAATTGTTAGGTTGTCTGCTATTTCTTCTTCGGCCTCCTCGATGTCCCTTCCCCACCCCCCCGGTTTGAGATTCAGGGGACGAGATGGGCGTAGGTGCCAGTCTGGAGCGAAGCTGGTCTATGTGGCGCTTCCATAATTTTCCATCATCAGTTTGCAAACGGTAGGATCTGGGCCCGGTGAGTTGAGTTATGGTAGCAGGGACCCACAGTGGGTCACCTGAGAAGTTTTTTGCAAAGACTAAGTCGCCTACCTTGAATGCACGACACTTGCTGCTGGACCCCAAGGGCTTTACTGGCATGTAGGTAGGGTGTAGGCGATCAAGGTGTGAGTGAAGTTTCCGGCCCATCAGGAGTTCGGCCGGAGTTCTGTTTGTGGTGCTGTGTGGGGTGATGTGCTGGAGGAGAAGCATTCTGGTTATCTTGTCGTCAATGTCCCCATGTTCCATTTTGTGTAAGGTCTTCTTCACGAATTGGACCATTCGCTCAGCCCTGCCGTTGGCCGCAGGGTGAGCCGGCGATGTTAAAGCATGGCTGATGCCCCTGTCTGCTAGATACTGTTCAAATGCCAGGGCAGTGAACTGGGGCCCGTTATCTGAGATTAAAACGTCCGGCAATCCGTGCGTAGCAAATAATTTATTCAAAAAAAAATTTTTTAAGCAAATTTTATTAATTTCAAAGACAAACAAATCATCATCAACCATTACATATTTGAACCTTTTTCCATTATAAATTTTACAAGTCAGATAAAACCTTATTTTATACAATACAATTCTATTTTAAGCCATTTCCATATGAGCATAAAAATACCTCTTATCCAATTTCTCTTTACTTCTCTTTACTCTTATTCAATTTCACTATTATTATTTCATCTATTTCTTTCTGACTTGATTACCATTATTCTCATTCTGTATTTCTACAAGGTTTTATTAATACTCTCAAAAACATAAACACACAACAAACAAACATATAAAAAATCTTTTAAGAAAGTAACTTGGCCCCAGGTACCTGTCTTTATATGGGCTTCAATTATATTCATGCTCATTTTACATATCATTACCTATTTTGTTTACCATTCTATATCTTCTATATAAACTTCTCCACACATTTCACTCTTCATAATTCTATCTTATTTAATCCATCTTAATTTAAATCATTATATTTGTATCTTTTGCCCATTCTTTATTATCCCTCTATCTCATTCCTTATAAAAAAAAAAAAAAGAATTTCTCCTGAAATCACTAATCAGAGTATGATGCCTTTCTATCCTCCCCCTAAATTAATTAAATTAACATTTAAAATAACACCTAATACCCAATCTGATTCTGCTTGGTACATTCTATCTACTAATTTTTTTCTTTTAATAACAATAAAAACAGAGTGATAAATCCAAAATGATTAAATACATAGTTAAATAATAAATCTAAATATTAAATCTTATAACATTCCCATTGCCTTTCCCTTTAATATTTTATTACATTTTAAAATCAATCATTGTTAAACATTTCAACATTTTAATTTCTTATTAACTCTTAAGCCATTCTAATTTTCTATTTCTAATACAGATGTTACAATACCATCTTATGTACCTTGCAAAATCTTTTTTAAGGAAATTGTACTTTACCCTTTGTCCCTAAAAAAATTCCTCTTTTCCCATCTAATTTCAAAACTTTGTGGCTTTTCTCCGCCTTTCCCCTTTCTTTCTTCCCCCACCAAATCTTCCTACCCCCCTTCTTCTAGCCTCTGCCTTGCTGGCATCCCTTCTCTGTTGTGTTCCCTTTTTCTTTTGTTTACTATCATTATATTTATTTTGCATCTTATTTTTCTCTTTCTTAAATGTTTTTTTTAGATCTTAAGTCCTTCATTTTCCTCGCTTTCTTCCTTCCTTCTTTCTTAGTTAAATTTTGGAATTCATTAAAGATGGCGTCTTCATCTTCTTCTTGTTGTTCTTCTGCCTCCATCTGTTGTATTGTTTGTTGATAGTTAACCAGCGCCATTTCTAAAAATAGGAAGGCTTTTTCCATACCATCTTTACCGGCTGCTTTTGTTTGCTCATATTCTTCCCTCAGTTCCTCAAAAGAAAAAGCCATTATAGATCTTTTCTTTTCTTTTCTTTTTCCCTCTTTCTTCTTACACCAACCAAGATATTTCAAAAAAAAGTAAAACAATCCCAAAATCCACAATCCTCAATCAATCCAAGCCAAGACAAAATTCTCCCTTTCTCTTCCAGGGGTAGTATCAGACAAAAGAAAAAAGAAAGTCCAAATCTGTATTTTGAAGCCTTATTGGAGTTCTATTTCTGTCTTCAAATCCTTAAGGCATCTCCTCCAACAAAATCAAACCAGATGAATATATTTTTTGTCCTCTCTCTTCCGACTTATCCCATAAAGCTAGTTTTACCTGAAAAAAACAGGTTTCTCAATGTCCACTTATTAATTCCATCGGGAAGGAGAGTAAACTTTCCTTTCAGCACCACCAAACTGCCGCTTTTTTCCTCTTCTAGAAGGTATCATTCAAAAAGTCATAATTTTCAGGAGTTTTGTTAAATATGTCTTAGAGTCCTGGGAACCAAGAAAAACTTTCTCTTTTCAAAAACTTTCTCCACTTCCTCCTGCGCATTCTTACCCGGCTGCCAGCTTCTTTGTGGCGGCCATTGCGGACCACCGCTGCACCGTCTTGGGAAAAGGGGGTTCTGCCGGCCGGGGAGGGGGTCTGCAACACCCCCAAACCCCTCTCCGGATACCCCCTATCTTCAGCTGCCCCTGCAGGGCAGCCTAGCTCCGGACCCGTCCGGATCGGAGCACCAAAAGCGGCTAGTGCAGCAGGGATCGTGCAGCTTCGCGAATCCCTGCCGCTCGCGAAGCCGACAAACCAGAAGCCAATAATTTATTCAATTTTTTAATGACTGCTTCTGTGGTGGTGCTCTTCATTTTGTGGACCTCGAGCCAGTTGGAATAGGCATCCACTGTTATAAGAAAAGTGTGCCCTTTTGTGGGTCCCGCAAAATCGATGTGGATGCGGGACCAGGGACCGCGAGGTGCTTCCCACTCAGTTGGAGTTGCTTTTGGTGGGGCAGCGTGAATTTCCTGGCACTTGCTACATGTGGCCACCCAGGCTTCTATCTGCTTATCTATACCTGGCCACCACGCGTAGCTTCTTGCCAGTGCCTTCATTCGCACGATGCCTGGATGACCATTGTGCAATAGTTTTAAAACTTTATGTTGTAGCTTCTCTGGGATGACGACTCTGTCTCCCCACAAAATGCAGCTCTTTTGAGAGAATAGTTCTGTCTGCCGATGTTTGAAAGGCGCAAAGGTGTCGTTGAATTCGTTGTCAGGCCAACCTCGTTCCACCCAGCTGAGGACTCGTGCCAAAACAGGATCCCATTTTGTTTCTGTGGCGATGTCTCGCGCAGTCAGCGGTGGTGAGGGAAGAGTTTCAATTTGGAGTGCAGTTAGGGTTGGAGCTGGATCGTCGATGGCTTCAGGTAGTGGGGAACGACTCAAGGCATCAGCGTGGGGAATGGCTTTCCCCGGGTGGTGTCGCAGTTGATAATCGTATGCAGCTAGAAACTCTGACCAACGTGTCATTCTTGGTGATAAAATGTGGGGAGTTGGTTTGTCTCCTGCTAAAATGCCAAGCAATGGTTTGTGATCAGTGATTATGGCAAATGGTCTTCCATATACATACTCATGGAAACGCTTAATGGCAGACACAATAGCGAGAGCCTCTTTATCGAGTTGGCTATAGTTTCTTTCAGTCTTTGATAAGGTCCTTGAGAAAAAAGCAATAGGTGCCTCATTGCCGTTTGGCAGGACGTGGCTCAAGATGGCTCCCACTCCAAACGGTGAGGCGTCGCAGGTGACAGTTAAAGGCAAAGTCTCGTTATACTGCATTAATACAGCATCTGAGGTTAAGAGGTCTTTTACTTGCTCGTTCTTCCCGATGTCCCCAGACCCAGGAAGCCTTCTTGTCGAGTAGCCTGTGTAGGGGCTCAGCTACGGTTGCCTTCTGGGGCAAGAAGATGTTATAAAAGTTAATGAGTCCCAGGAAGGCTTGGAGGTCTGTCTTATTTCTAGGTCTTGGGGCGTTTTTGATTGCAGTTAGTTTTTTTTTCGGTGGGGTGGATTCCCTGTCTGTCAAGAAGGTATCCAAGGAACTCCACCCTCTCCGTACAAAGTTGACACTTGTCTTTTTTTACCTTCAGGCCAGCGTCTTTAAATTTTTGGAGAACCATTCTGAGTCGTTTTTCTAATACTTCTCTAGTAGGGGCAGCTATTAAGACGTCATCAAAATAAGGCACGACCCCTTTTATGCCTTGTAATAGTCTCTCCATCAGACTTTGGAAAATGCCCGGTGCCACGCTTACTCCGAATTGGAGTCTATTGCACTTAAAGGCACCCCTGTGGGTGACTATAGTCTGGGCTTCTGCAGTCTTCGCATCTGGGGTAGCTGTTGGTACGCCTGAGCTAAGTCCAATTTCGCAAATATTTTTCCGCCACCCAGGGAGTGAAGAAGGTGTTGGACCACGGGTACCGGGTAAGCGCTCTGCTGAAGCACATGATTTAGGGTGGCCCGGTAATCCCCACAAATTCTTAACGATCCATCTGGCTTTATGGGTGTTACTATTGGGGTTTCCCATCGGGCGTGGTCAATCGGTTCCAACACACCCTGGGCTATTAATTTGTCCAGTTGCTCGTCAATCTTTGGCTTGAGTGCAAAAGGCACCCGATGAGGCTTAAGGCAAATAGGAGCTACATCGGGACTGAGATTAAATGATATAGGGGTCCCCTTGTACTTGCCTAGCTTCTCTGTGAAAACGTCCTGGAATTCCTGGACGAGGGCCTCTTCCCAGTCATCGCTTCCGGTTTGGTGGATGCCAGCTAGTTCAATTCCGAGTGGGGCAAACCACTGTAAACCTAGCAAACTGGGCCGGTCACGATCGACGACGGTCAGAGGTAGCGATGCGGTGCGGTCTTTGAAGGATACTTGGACGTGGCTGGAGCCGACAACTGGAATTCTGTTTCCTTGATAGTCCTTTAGTATGATTTTTTGAGTGCTGAGGTCCTGGCGATGGATGGCAGGGATCAGATGTTTGAGGGTTTTCCAGGAGACCATCGATAGGGACGACCCCGAGTCGACTTCCATCACACAAGGTCGATTCTCAATAGCGACCTTTACTCGGATTTCCCTTGCATCCAGGGACGAAGCGTGGCCGATAGTGATGGTTTGGTGTGCCTCTTCTCGTCTAGTTGAAGTGGCAGGTGCTCGATTTCTGTAGTAGTGGTTGTTCCATTGGTGGTTCAGGCGGTCCTGATTTACAGGTGGGTTGCCTGTAGCCTGGCAGAGATTATTCTCCCTCCTGATTGGAGTGGACCCTCGCTTGCTTCTACAGACCTTTGCGATGTGGCCTCTCTTTCCACAGGAGCGGCAGAGTGCGTCGAGGAATTTGCAGTCTGATCGCGGGTGGTTTACCCCGCAACCAGCGCATTGGCGCGGGAGTCTTTGGTTCCGTTGGTCTCATTGGTCGCGTTCGGACCGGAGTCGGTTGACCTCCTCTTCCTCGCTGTCTGATGAGGATTCGAGGTCTTCATGATGGGCGGTAGTAGTGTGCCTCTCAGAGGAAGGCGTACTGTCCCTAGCGAGTTGGCAGTGCGGTGCGTTCGCTCGGCGCATTCGAGCGGCTGACTTCCTGGTTGCTTCTGCTGCAGTAGCGTCGGCGATAACATCTGCGAGGCTGATGTCTCCCTTCGCCATAATCTTGCTCTGTATCGTGTGGTCATCTAATGCCAGAACTATTCGGTCTCTCATGGCTTCCTCGAGGTTTGCGAAACCACAGAGTCCACCCAGGTTCCGGAGGTCCGCGATGAAGTCTCCAACACTCTCGTTTTTCCGTTGGTCCCTCTGGTAAAACTCGTGTCTTCGGATGAGTGTTGGCACCAGGGGTGCATAATGGGCCTGGAGGATCGGCGCGAGGTTATCCCAATCCATTGTCTTCACCTCCGCGGGTTTTGCAAGCGCCTTAGCCATTTTAAAAACGGCGGGCCTGCAATGAGTCAGGAATACCGCTCGTTTCTTGCCAGGCGTAGCATCTTTCAGATTGTTGGTCTCCAGGAACATCTGGAACCGGTCTATATACGAGTCCCAGTCTTCGTTTGCCGGGTCAAATGGAGTGGGTGGTATGGCGCCACTGGTCATCCTGCCGTTTGTTGCTTGCGCTCTCAGCCACATGCTCTGTATTGTTCGATGAGTGCTCAGTCAGCTCTATCGTCTCCGCATCCCACCTTCGTCGCCAGTGTTAAGTCCAGAGCATGGGCGCAAGGAACGGAGACGAGGCATTGAACTGTGACTTCAACTCTTTATTAGTGACTTCAGAACAGAGCAAAATACTTGGGCAGCAGTAGCTCTTTTATAGAGCTGGCTGCTGTCAAAACAACCAATGATTTGAGTTTACCGCTCTAAGAAGCGTCCAATCAGAGGCGACCCACTGTCAGCCAATCAGATCAGCCAGAAGCGACCAATCACGACTCGCTATTCGCGGGCCAATCAGAAGTGCAGGATTACGAGCCTGCTGTTGAAGTAAAACTATTAGGGTTGTTAATGAACGCGTTAGCTTAGTTCGTAACACTCAGGCATCCAGTAAACAGACTACATGTTATATTACATCAATGGTTCCTTTAACTGTGATTTAATAAATTAAACCAATTCATGTACATATTAAACTAAAAGCTGTTAGAATCAAACAAAAGCTGTTAGATTCCCATATTATATGAAAGCATATGATTGCTGCTTTAATTTAATTTGAATATTATATCTAGGGCTCCAGATCTGGTTTGTAAACATCCAGACAACAATTTGATGGAAAAAAAGGATTTCTTTGTTTCTGGTGGTGATCCATATTTTTGCAGGTCAGATTTGAAAGCCCTAGTTATGTGAACCTTACCAGAAGCGACATGTTGGTATGTGACATATTTAACTGAAAAAAGAAATTATTTATCATAGTTATTTGACCACTTAGCTACTGTGTATATTTAAAGCACATATATGCTAATAGAGCTGTATTGCTTGGATCACTTAAAGAGAAGTAAAGTTCTGAAAACGTAAAATTGAGACTAATATATTTTTGACATAAAAAAGAATTGTAAAGGGTACCCGGAGTGAGGCATCAAAATTGCACTGAAATCTTAGAAGGCCTGGAATATGGTTTAGATTTTCAAGTCTTACAGATTAGCCTAGGATCATGATGTTAATTTCAGGCGTAAGTTTAGTAAAAATAGTTTTTAATTGAGTGATATATTCAAATCAAATGGCTCTTGAATTCATAAAGTTTGTCTTCACACTGGAAAACAACTTGCTGTTAGTATATTTTATTAAATCTGCTTCTTTACAGAACTTTACTTCCCATAAACAATTAATTTTATACAACCTTCTCCTGTTAAATTTATAGAACAAATTTAAAGGCATATGCATTGCAGTGTCACCTCCCCATTGAAAAGTACTAGAGACGGCTTATCATTTTTTTTGACAGGGTGGATACATTTTGAGAATGATTGATTTACAAGTGCAGAGCTCATACTGAGTGGCTGAAATCTAGGGCTGAAATTCAAAATTATAAGCAGAAAAATATAGTGGTGGGGGGAACAGAAGTGACAAGCTATTTCTTTTCTCATATCTGATGAGGGAAGGAGGAAGGGAAACAGGTAAGAATTAGGAAAGAAATCACCAAGCTTGTTGAGTTACTTGAGGCAAAACTGATTTTTTTTTTTAAAAAAAAAAAAACTGCATTAAGAAATTTAAATAAGCCCTCTATTTTTATACCAGCCAATCATCTGATCTGAGAGTTAGGAGGAATCAATTTAACAAGCAGTGTGTTTAATCTGAATCATTTATCAATTCATAGGGATAATGGAGAAGAGAAGCAACATATGAGCTTCAGCTGCCATAACTAGGGTCCTATAAATTTTTAGCAGAATTCTGATAGCTTGAAGGTAAAAGTGATTAACAGAGAATGTTATTTGCTCTAATCATTTCTTTTTCAGAATAAGAAGGAAGAGTTACAGTCCTTATTGTAGCTACTACCATAATATTTATGGAAGGAGAAATACACCAGAGCCATCCAGTATCATGGTAGATCATATTCATCAGCTTAAATCACATGGTAGATCATATTCATCAGCTTAAGTCAAAGTACACTGCGTACAGCTTGTTAGTTCCTGTGTAGCAAAGTTTTATTGAATCCACTAAAGTATTCTATTCTCCAAGTGACATAAGATGCACTCCATATGTATGTTTTTAGATGACAGAACAATGGCCTCCATATAATGGGCAATTCAGGCGACTAGAAAATACCTCAGGAGTCTACAGTAATTGGGGGAGGGGGGAGAGATAGGATTGTTTCCTCCGTCATAGTCCAAATGGAACCCAGTGCTAGTTCTCAGTCTAATTGACTTGTTCAGTTCTCCCCTCTTAAAGCAACTGCTGAAGCAGGAGTCAGATATCATCACTCCCACTGAGGTGCAAAGCTTGCTTTTACCGAAGCCAACAGTCTTCATCTGGCTTATTCTACTTATAGTACACTTTTATGAGATGTACTGAGAAATACTGATATACCAATATAAGAGACCACCTCAGCACTTATCTTCCTATGCTCTAAGATGTACAACTTGCCTCTTCTTGTTCTCTAGTATCTAGTTCTCTAGTTGCTCACTTGTTCTCTATATCTCTGAAGTTTTCCCACTCTCTCTGCCTTTGGTACTGTAATTTTTCAACAAGGTCTATTACTATTGTAGCCCAAGTTTTGATTGCAACAAATAACTAATAAATACACTTAGACGGGAATTTCTATAGTATTTTAACTTTAAACTGATGGATTTCAGGGATCAAAAGCAAAGGGCATAAGCTGATCTTCCTTTTCCTTGTCTCTTACTCCTCTCTATGTTGATAAAATGGGGAGATGCACTGCAGTGTTAGAACTGTTACCTCAAAGAGAAATTAATAAAACATGCTCCGATTTCTTTTTCTAATTGGTTGCAGACAAAAATCAGCACAGGATAGAAACAGGCAAACACTCCCCATCCAGTCATGGCTTGTAAACTCTGAACAAAAAGTGATCAGTTAAAAAAAACTATATAGCTTGTGAAATGCTAATAAAATAAATTAATGCACAAATAAATATTCTTTGTTGGATGAGTTAAATAGTAAGCATTCCACAAATTCCTCCCTGGCCATATTCTCAGGGGCACTGTGATATGTGATGTGTGTATTGGGGGCTGGGGGCATTAGTCATCCATATTAACAGATCTTAGACCACCTTACATCCCTCGGCAATGTGAGTATAGAGTATGCAACATACAATGTCACACACTCTTCAAGGAGTAGAAAATGTTACCAGTGGCCACTCGTACAATTATTTATTGCTTCTGCTTCATTATTTTAGTATTCATTACCTTCACCTGTGATGAATATCCAAATAATGCTTGAAAACATCATCACATCCCTTTTCTCATGACATTTATAGCATTCATTTGCTCAGGGAGGGTAAATTTAATCTTCCACAATTACAAGGAGAAGTGATGGCAGCACTTTTCTCATCAGCAGGTGCCTTTAGCAAATGAGATTTTTCCCACCTACAATCCAGTATGAAACTCCTAATCCTTTAAACGATTCATATCCAAGAACAATCCAGTAAGCCTCATGTAACACTGCAAAAGGACTGTCAATTAATTCAGAATTCTTCCTGTGGAATTCTCACTCCAGAATATTCATTCTGGAAGTAGGTGAAATCATTCTTTTTTTCACAGTTTACCTTAAGGCACTTACTTCCAGTAGTGATTGTTAAGGATACTGGGAGCTGCAACCCAGGACATCTGGAAAGCTACCTGTTAAGAATGAGGCCTGAAGATATTTCATTCAAAAAGAAAAAAGAAAACCCAAGAAAGGCCGTATTTTCACAAACTCAGCAATGATTCCTTTTTTACTTCGGACAAAACAGCTTCAGTATATTTTGGTTCCTGAAGCAAAGGATGAGATGAGGCTTTCCAAATTCCAGGTACTGGTGTAAGTCAATGATATTTGGATCTTTAGCCCACATAAAGGAAACAGGCTAAGTAAGAGAAATATGATATTGTACTTCCAATTATCCCACTTGCCACTATATGCAAGAATAGCAAGTGGCTACAGCTTTCTTTCCTGAAACTCTAGAATGCAGATAGTCCTTGACTTATGACTGGTCGCCATTCAAGTTACAATAGCTACTCCCAAAGCTACTTATAACCCAGTTTTGAAGATTCAACATTGGGCCACCCCCTCATGGTCATGTGACATTTTGGAGGTTCAGCAGTTATTGCTCGTACTTATGACCATTTGCAGCACCTCCCAAAATTACAAACCTGCAGTTTATTATGGTTTTACCAGAAACCAATGTTTACTTCTTACTTTGTTGCCCCAGAGCAAACAATGGGTCTGCCTAATAACCACAGTGTTTAACAACTACCATGCTCACTTAGCAAAGTGGCACCTGTTTAACAATCATAGGATTCAATTAATGGCTGCCACAAAAAAGGTCATAAAATCAACTCCAGTCATATGGTGATCTGCCATCATGACTTACTACCATAATTGTGGATCTCACCTACAGTCAAGAGCTACCTGTATCCATTTTCTGGGACAGATGCCTCATTCTATTTCATAGCAAGGCTAAGCCTGAAACAGGGGCAAACAATGTCAAGAGTAAAAATATTCTCCTCCCTTCCTATTTTATTTAAGGAGAATACAGTTGTTCAGTTAATAACCATATGTTAATAACTATAGTTATTAAGTAAATCTGGCTTCCCTGTGGACTTTGTCAGAAGGTCACAAAAGGTGATCACATGACCCCAGGACACTGCAACCATCATTATTAAGAGGCAGTTGCCTAATGTCTGAATTTTGATCATGTGATCATGAGAATGCTTCAACTGTGATTAGTGTGAAAAATGGTCAAAACTCACAGTTATAACTTCAAATGGTCATTAAAGGAATGATTATAAGTCAAGGATTAACTTTATAGTGGTTGCCAATAGGATATCACAATGCCAACAATACCTGAACCAATTATTTTGCTTACTTATCTATAAATGATAGTATGCTGTTAATTTCTTATTTTACCACATGTGGGATTAATCTCAAATAATGAATTATGGCCAAAGCACGTATAATTGAAGCATCACCATTCAACATATGAATAACATTGTTCTGAAAATCTGATTCATGTTTTTATTAATAGCAATCTATATCAAAATGCAGGTGAAACTGACATCTTGTATCATCAGCATTTGTCTATTTTGCAGAATGATTTAATCCTCATTTTTATAAGCATTTTTTAAAAAATAAAACCTATTTTGTATTGTTGTTTCTCTTGTTGTGTGACAAGACTACTCCTGTAATTACTACATTCCACAGCTGTATTTTCTTTCTTTGTCTGGCATCCCTAATTTGTTGACCTCTAAAACATATTCAGTTTTGGGAACTAGAAGCAGTTGCTACAGATCCTGTATCTATAATTGTGTAAAAGAAAAAACAAATTATTTTGCATATACACAATTGCAACTGGGAGACACATGGTTTTATATATGAAAGAGATACTTGCTGGTATGAAACAAAACCACTATTTTAAATGGTGTGAACAATAGGCCACTTTTATTTAAATAAAATAAAATTTAAAAATAAAATAAGTAGCCATACCTCTTATATTCCATATGGGTGAGTTTCAGGTGCCTACTGTTTGAGTACTTAACAGAGTGAATAGGTTCAAAACAACCTGTGCCCAGTACTTTCCCTGTTCAGATATATTAGCTTTTCAAGAAGCAATTTCCTTGAAAATTAATATAGCAAGATTTTATATTTACCTTGTAATCATCAATATACTATCCATCTACTTTATGTCTTAAGAAATGGACAATTTTCTCCTCATGAAAAAAGGCAGGATTCTATATATTTTTAATTTATTATGCAAGCACACATGGCCTCCCATCTTGCAATCAACTCTGGAAACCACATGAGCACCAAAACCATTTGTAGAGAGCCAGTTTTGTATAGTGGTTAAGGTGTTGGCCTAGAAACCAGGAAACTGACTTTGAGTCCAGCCTTAGGAATGCAAGCTGGCTGGATGACTTTGAGCCAATCATTCTATCTAAGGCATGTTGTTTGGGGGGGGGAGGAGGAAGGCCTATATTTGCTGCCTTGAGTTGACTTTTAAAGTAATAAAGGCAGAATAAAAAAATCTAATAAAGAGAAAACTGTAGAAACAATAAAGATGCCAGGTAAAAGGTCCTAAATCAAACCAAATGCAAACAGATGCCATTATTGCAACATCCAGGCCACAAGATCTGAGGAAATATAATGTGGTAGCAAACATTTTTCTTACGAGTGTCAAGTGCAGCTTGTTGTCCACCGATATTTCTCCCATGCCTTTGACACCTCACCCAATAGCTATTCTGATGCAGGTCTCTTGATTTTTCTTTTCTGTATACTATTTCCTGTGATTTGGGGCCCCTCTTCTTCCTTGCAGTGCCATAGTTTCTCCTTCCCCCTCATTGGTAATTAAAATGCTGGAAACAATATTTACCAAAGGCACCTGACCCAATCACTTAACCTGGAGAAAGTTAAACTTTCCAGTACTCAGGATCCAAGGGAAGCAAGAAGACATAAAGAAAAGTATACATGCAAGACAGGGGAACCTTCCCTGGAGCCAAAGCAATAGCTAAGTAATAAATGGAAAGGGACAGAGTAGTTTTTTGAAGCTTTTTACTTTTGGTGAGAGGGATCTAAAAGGTTAAGAGGTTACATGAAGCCTCCCTCCCCATTTTTATCTGACTCAACACGTGTGACACATGTAAAAGAGAGGTGGAGCGTCAGGCCCATAATGTGGAAAATGATTCTGTTGGGCCTAAGAATTATAATCTTTCACCCTTATGCCTGTGAAACCCTGCTATATAAAAGTCAGAAATGTTTTAATTAGGATTTCTGTCCTGACCAAGGGATTAAAATACATGAGCTTGATTCATCAGATTATATTCAGATCAAACATAAACTGTTTCAACTCCTTCCTTCAAAACGGTGCTATAAACAACTGCACACCAGAACAACTAGACACAAGAACAGTTTTTCCCCGAACGCCATCACTCTGCTAAACAAATAATTCCCTCAACACTGTCCAACTATTTACAAGGTCTGCACTACTATTACTATTAATCTTCTCATCACTCCTTATCACTCAACCCCTCCCACTTGTGACTGTATGATGGTAACTTTGTTGCTTGTATCCTTACGATTTATATTGTTTCCTAGTATGATTTGATTGCTTATTGTACCCTATGACTATCATTAAGTGTTGTACCTATGATTCTTGTATCTTTTCTTTTATGTATACAGAGAGTATTTGTACCAAGACAAATTCCTTGTGTGTCCAATCACACTTGGCCAATAAAGAATTCTATTCTATTCTATTCTATTCTATTCTATTCTATTCTATTCTATTCTATTCTATTCTATTCTATTCTCATTCAAAAAGTAGTCATGCTAAAATCAGAAGGCCCATTATACTAAACTGTAATTTTTTTTAGGAAACATACTTTTCACCTAATCTTTCATTTCCAAGACTTCAGCTCTTGCACGTCTATTGTAATATTCCTGTGGTCTTGCCATGGTATCCATAAAGTCATTATCCAACCAGGTGTCCTTAAATGTGTTTGAGTTATAGATACAAAATGGCTAAAATTACTGGAGCTATAATCCAAGTGTATCCGGAGGAGTGTGTATTTGGGAAGGCCAATTTAACAACTTTGAGATTTCTGGGAAATATTCTTGCAGTTTCACGCACTATGTTTTGATTGCACTATAGGAATTTAATGTGATCTCTAAGAATATATCCAATAGTTCCTTACAGGCAGTGGTGGGATTCAAATAATTTAACAACCAGTTTTCTGCCCTAATGATTTCTTCCAACAACCAATTCACCAAACTGCTCAGAAAATTAACAACTGGTTTTCTGAACTGTTGAGAACTGGCTGAATCCCACCACTGCTTACAGGGATGCTTGCATGAAAACTCCAAAGTGGTGAGGAAATCTTTCCCTTCAAACTGGCAAATATCTCATGTTACTTGAAGAATACCAGCCTCCTCCAAAACACAATTTGGAGAACAAGATAACAAATTACCAAAGGTTTTTTTTCTTTTTAATCTTCTTAAGAGTGAATATATAAAGATCACTTTTATCTTGTATTTGTGTCTTAGGCCTTGCAATGAGAGATGGACTTCCCTGAATGGGTTTTACTTCAGAGTGACTGGACTCTGTTAGAGCCACTGTTAAAGTGCTGCATGCCTGCATGTGGGTGCTTGGGAGGAGTATACTTCAAGAAGCACCATGCATACAACCATCACCTCCCTTGCATTCTACCTTTCTCCCCTCTTTTCAAATGCATCCGGGCATAGGATGGAGGCAGTTTTGTGCCTTGATTACAAAGAAGAGATACTTACCTATGTTGATTAAATGGCTTGAGTCAGAGTACATTTTTAAAGATTCATATTCATTGTCCATTGCCAAATTCTTTCACTTGCCGGTAAAGGTCTTATGCTCACAGTCTTGTCTCAGCATGTATGGCCTTGGGAAATCATCGGACGACCTTTCAGCTCTTAGCAGAGCAAGCCTAGTGCAATTTCAACAGGAAGCCCTTTGCATTGCACAGTATCAACACTATGAAGCCGCAGTGCAACGTCATCACTTTTTCTCTTTCAGATCCCGTCTCCAAACTTTAGAAAGCGCACTGTCAACTAGCTGCTGCTTTCAACTTTAATAATACACTTGAAAAGACGTGTTTATGTTTATGTAAGTAGTTTACGCTGTCTAGACCAATAGCAATGTGCTCGGGGCTGGGACTGGTGATGATCTCTGTTGGAAACAGGAACTGAAAGTATTATTTCACTTCAGCTTTGCCTATGAGCAGTCTGGTTGTCCTTGTAAGTGCCTGACCGTATTGTGTTAAGGAAATGCAAATAGTTCAGTTGGGCTCTTTGATTAGTTAGCTGCATGCATCTTAATGTATTGGCTTTTTATTTTTGCTGTTAAAAAGAAAAAAAAAACAATAAAGGAAATTTCCTTAAGGATCAGCTTGCTTTCAAAGAGTAATTAAAAGCATCTGGAAAGCATTTCCAATCTATCATAAACAGGAAGGAATCTCACCCATGTGACTTCTAACAAAATGATGCAAATTGAATTCCCTGCCAAAATTTACAGTAATCTGTTTCCCTTTCACTCCCCACCCCGCCAGGTGGAGGAAAAGAGGAAAACACAGCAAGATGTGGATTACTTCAGACCAAGAAATAGACTAAGCCCAGGAATTGTTACTTTATTAAATCAGCTTAGTCATTTTGGGGCACGTCTGGAAATTATATAGGAGCAAAGCACTAAAATGGATTGTGTTTCCTTTTTCAGTACTAATCGTTTTCCTTCTAAAGGACTTGTTAGAGAAGACAAGTAATTATATGTCTGCAGTTTGGGCCAATTTTGTCTCTGTGTGGAGCTTCTTCTTTGTACTGCACAAAAACATGCTTATAAAAAGGGGATGCATCTAATATTAGTAATGCCCCTCTAAAAATGATATTGAGAGTTGTTTTTTAATAGTGCAATGGAAGCATAGAAAAGAAAGATATAGTGTGTATGTTCCTACAAACAGATATGACATGCTATAAGTGTACCTTTTTAAGCAAAAGAAAGGATAGGCTGCAAAAAAACTAATTACATCCTTCCAGAGTCTTTGAAGCGCTTCACTGTGTGACCTCCATTAATATTAGCTCCGTTTAAGAGTTCACTTTTATTTTCTGGCTCTGCACCAGTTTATCTTAAATTGGGGTAATGATTCCACAATACTACAGCGCTTCTAGAGAGTTAGTTCTCCATAGGGATCTCTCAATAAATATTATTTCTTGGATTTTAAGGGGAATGGTGACCAGCAAGCTTACAGCTCCTTTGTAGCAACTGTTTGGATTCCTTATTTATTATCTGCTTTTGCAAATGGCCAGAAAGATGCATGTAATGTGGGTATATATATATGTATGTATGTATGTATGTATGTATGTATGTATGTATATGTATATCCATATCCATACATATATATATATATATATATATATATATATATATATGTGTGTGTGTGTGTGTGTGTGTGTGTGTGTGTGTGTATCTTTGGTTATTTGGGTTTTCTCCCGCGTAAAATTGGAAGTATTTTGGCGACGTTTCGACGAAATCTCATTCATCATCTTCAGGCTTGTGTCTTCAGCTTTGTGCTTGGAGTAATGTGAGCTTGCAGCTGTTTTTTCTTTTAACTGCCAGTGGGAGTGCGACTTGACTGGGTGGGGGCTTGGCTGTGTTCTGATTGGCTGGGGGTGTGTTCTTATTGGTTGGGGGCCTGGCTGTGATCTGATTGGTTGGGGGGTTGGCTGTGTTCTGATTGGCTGGGGGTGTGTTCTGTTCAGGTGGGGCTTGGCTGTGTTCAGGTTAGTCTTAGTTGTCGGGGGATTTGAGCTGGTGAGCTGTGATCTGTTGTTTGGCTTCGTGGTCGTGGTCGTGCCACATCTTCATGTTGGGCGTCAGGACGCTTCATGTATGGGTCGGAGGGGTTTGAAGCGGGTAGTGATGCAGCTGCTGTACGGCTTCTGGTCCGTGGTCATGTCTCATCATCTGTGTGGGTGTGAATTTGCTTTCTACGTGGAAGTGTGGTGGTAGCATCTTGTATATATGTATGGTATTCAGCTTTGTTCGGGTATTTTCCCACGTCATTATAATTGTGCTTTTACTATGTGACATCAAATTCCTACACAGCTGCAGAGACAACAATGCAACACCGACCTGCTTCAAATTAACATTTCATCACAGCACAGCAGCCACTAAATGTATCCTGAAAAGAACTGAAATGGCTCTACTCAGGAATGAGCTCCACAGAGATTCCAACTCGATCAGTTAAACAAAAATGTCCTAATTCTACACCTGGAATTGAGCAACAATATCCACCCTCTACTTTGGGACAAGATAAAACAACTTACAACTTGGAGAGCTGAAACTGAAACCACTTACAAAAATGACAAACTCCTGAAGAAACTAAAGAAATTAGAACATGACAAGAAAGCCCCCAACAACTCACAACAACACCTGAAACAATTAGTATACAACATTTCCAACAGAGAACTCACCAAAACAGAAACAGATGTCCTAACCAAAGGATTCAATTATGCTATAGCACTCAAAAAAATCCCCACAGAATCCATCATATGTGGAGTGGAATCCAGCCTAACTAAATTAAATACAGATGAAGCTGACAGAATAAGACACCAAGTCACTAACATCCTATGCACAAGCAAACCATCCAAAAGCAACTTGCACAAAGAGGAACTAAAAGCCCTACAAGCCCTAAGGAACGAAAGCAGCATAATCATACTTCCAGCAGATAAAGGTAATGCCACAGTAGTAATGGATAGAAAAGACTACGAAACAAAATTGACAGACCTACTCCAAGACTCCACATACAAACCCATAAACACGGACCCAACCACATATCTGGAAAAAATAACCAAGAAGAAAATTATAACCAACCACATGAGCAAAGAGATCCAACAGACAATCATCCGAAGGGAAATATATATATATATATATTCTTAAGTTTTCGCGGATATCTATATGTATGGTATTCAACTTTGTTCGGGTATTTTCCCACATCATTATAGTTGTGCTTTTAAAGTTGTAGCGACGTTTCGGCAGAATCTCACCTGCCATCATCAGGCTTGTGTATTGTGTTCGTCTGTGAGTCAGACTTTCACAGCCGTTTCTGTTTTAAATTTGGTGCAGGCCTACTGCTGTGTTAGAATGGTTTTTTCTTCATCCTGATTGGTTGGGAGTCTTGGTCTGTGTTTATTGGTCTTGGAGTTTGCTGTATTCTGCCTGATTGGTGTTTCTAATATCTTCTGTCTGTTTTGTAGCTTTTTTTTTGTCTTGATTGGCTGGCAACATTGTGTTTCCTGTATTGGAGGCTTTTAGTGCAGCTTGGCTTTGAGTAAACAGACGGCTATCATTTATTAGGAAGCTAGATTTCATCTGGGTGCCTGGTTGGGGAGATTCTGCCGAAACGTCGCTACAACTTTAAAAGCACAACTATAATGACGTGGGAAAATACCCGAACAAAGCTGAATACCATACATGTAAGTACCCGCGAAAACTTAAGAAAACAAATATATGTAACACTCTTCCCTCCTCCTGTTTTCCCCAC